>NC_054388.1:23257515-23570015 GCF_017654675.1 Xenopus laevis | reverse complement strand
TCCATCCCAAAAACTCACCAATGGAGAAAGGAAAATGGAAATGGAAAGCCCATTACCAAAATGCAGACACAAGAATCATGTAGGAGTATAAATATCTCCCAACTTCATAACCTGCATTTCCACAGAACAGAAATAGTCTCGCTATGCAGGAACTTGCTTGGAAGCAATTAAAAAAAGTTTTGCCTGCACTACTTTATAGTAGTATTTCTGTGCCACATAACTGTGCCATGAATGGCCTCCTCCAGCTACATGATCTGCATGAGAAGCATATGTGTGTGTGCTGGCTAGCAGCACCAATGAATGTGTCAGCCATCACAGACATTCCTCTACTGCCAGTCACTGGAAAGTCCATAAATTCATTCTGTGTCACTTATGAAGTAGCCCTTACACTTCCAAGAGGGGGAAAAACAGACTTTAGATAATGCTTTGGCTATGAATGAATATTATTAGTTCTGAAAATGAGAAGAAAGAGCAAAGCAAGCTAGAAAAAAGCAAAAACTGTAGGAAAGCAAATAAAGTAGGCTGAAACATAAAAAATAAATACATTAAAAAACCCAACAACAATAGAGAGATGGAAAAAGACAGATCAAGAGACGGGAAGAGAAGGCCTGGCTTTTATAGCTGTGTGCCACAATAAATATTCTAATTACAGAATAAATAAAACACACACACACTAATGCATTGCAGGGCATGGTGATTACTAAAGCAAACATTTTTGTAGGTTGTTTATTTAATTTAAAGTACTATTCCAGCAGGCAATGACCAGTTTAAAACAGGTAGTAACACACACTGCTCCACACATCCCCCAGAGGGGCTAATGAATCACTTCGGTCTCGGGCAGCTTCAGAAATAAAGGGTACAGAAAGCGGAGTCTGCTGGGGCAGTACTAATTTACAATACACCTCAGTCCTTATGCAAAAGCAGCAGAACTACAGGGGGATAATAGACTTTGGGAGAGGATTGTGGCTGTGGGATAACATATATATTAGGGAGATATGGTGTCTATAGTAGCAGTGGGGATATAGTCTCTGGAAATGACTGTGGGACAGCAGGTATAGTAGATAGAGTTGGTGCCTATAGTAGCTGTAACAGCCTCTGGACACTAAAGAACATAGTAATTGAATCCACAGCAATCAGAACATCCAGGCCCTGTCTCACCTTAAGCCCGGGCACTAGTAAAGATTATCCAATGAATGAGCAGGAACACTTAAAAGATGGAACGAATAGGTCACACAACCTTTCCCAACACGGTTTATACTTTGCATTATTCACAGCCTGGCAGCAAGATTACTTTCTTTCTTGGTACTGTCTAATAATTTTGGTGACAAACACTAAAATGCTCAGATGAGATTAACAGATGATTATTTTTATTGTTTCATTGCCAGTTGCCCATCTGTTGTCAAACATATAACATCTTTTAAGGCCAATCAAATTTTTGATCTGGTTTTTCTTCATTCTGCTTTCTTGGCACTTGCCCTCAACATCAGACCAAAATCGCGACGACAACATTTAAAAAAGTCTAGGGCTGCATCAGCATATTGCAGGAGAAAGTGGCATTACTTTTACCAAGCATCAATGCAAAACAGTCCTATTTTTAGCTTTTTTCCAAATGTACAAACTACTGAGGAGTAGCCTTCTCTTTTAACTGCACCTGGAGAAGCTGCCTCGCCAGGTACAGGCACACAGACTAGTAGCCTGGGGCTGAAAATCAACCTAGTTCTGATGCCAGAGTAGGTGCTGATTTTTGGCCTGCACATTTTGGCCAATTTTCAGCCCCTGTCTGGTATTGGCCTAAAGCAAATTCTATCCCCTGATCCCTACGGGCAAATTCAAACAAACCAGCAGTCCACTGAGAAATCTTTATAAACAGAAGTGTAATTTTATTTCACCCACTCTTTTTTAAACGCATTCCCCGTGCAGACTTTATTAATTATTCTTTCCATTGGAAGATTAAGTTAAATTTTAAAGTTTCCAAAAAGATAACAAGGTCAGCGCTGTTAGAGGGGTTGTTCACCTTTGAGAACTTTTAGTATGACTTAGAGCAGGAATCCCCAACCTTTTGAACCCCTGAGCAATAATCAGAAGTAAAAGGTGTTAGGGAGCAACACTAGCTGAAAAATGTTCTTGGGGAGCCAAATAAGAGCTGTGATTGGCCATTTGGTAGCCCCTATGTGGATTGTCAACCTACATTGAGGCTCTGTTTGGCAGTACACCTGGTTTTTATACAACTGAAACTTGTCTCCAAACCTGGAATTCCAAAAATAAGCACCTGTTTTGAGGCCACTGAGAGCAACATCCAAGGGTTTGGAGAGCAACATGTTGCTCACAAGCTACTGGTTGGGGATCCCTGACGTAGAGAGTGATATTCTGAGACAATTTACAATTTGTTTTCATTTTTTATTATTGAAGGTTTTTGGTTTATTTCGATTTTTATTCAGCAACTCAAATTTGCATCTTAAACAATCTGGTAACTAGGGTCCAAATTACCCTAGCAACCATGCATTGATTTGAATAAGAGACTGGAATATGAATAAAAGAGGGCCTGAATAGAAGGATCAGTAGTAAAAATAACAATACATTTGTAGCCTTACAGAGCATTTGTTTTATAGAATGGAGTCCTAGACGCCCATTTGAAAGCTGAATATAGTCAGAAGGCAAATAACTAGAAAACTATTAAAAAGTTGCTTAGAATTGGCCATTCTATAAAATAATAAAAGTTACCCTAAAGGTGAACTACCCCTTTAATATGTGCTATTAAATTGTGACTAACATTTAAAGGAAAACTATACCCCCAAAATGAATATTTAAGCAACAAATAGTGTATGTCATATTAAAAAATCTTACCAAACTGGAATATATATTTAAGTAAATATTGTCCTTTTACATCTCTTGCCTTGAACCACCATTTCGTAATGGTCTGTGTGCTGCCTCAGAGATCACCTGACCAGAAATACTACAACGCTAACAGGAAGAAGTGTTGAAGCAAAAGACAAAACTCTATCAGTTAATTGGCTGATGTGACCTAAGAAGTATAGTTTGTTTGGTATGTTTGTGTGCACAGTGAATCGTACTATCCCAGGTGGCAGCCCTTATTTTTTAAAATGGCAATCTTCTATTTATCTACCCAATTGCACATACTACCAGAAAAGTATATTATGAAAATGGGTTATTTACATGAAGCAGGGTTTTACACAGGAGCTGTTTTATGCAATATCTTTTTATAGAGATCTACAATGTTTGGGGGTATAGTTTTCATGTAAAGCATTGTGTTTCAAGCCATAATAAGAGCTGGGAACACCAAGCACCTAAGCTGTAGTATATCCTTCCTATTTATGGTGTAATATCAGGAAGACAAAATTTGTACAGTTATTTCTGATATCAGCAGTAGCGTCACTAGAGGGGGGCGGGCCCTGGTGCGCGACGCGCAGCCGGGCCCCGCCCCCTCCGTACGGCCGCATTTTTCAGTGGCGCGTGAGCTGCCGGGGGGGCCCTGAGGGGGTGCGGGCCCTGGACCGCTCGCACCCCCTGTTTCCCCGGTAGTTCCGCCACTGGAAATCAGCATAATGACTGATGGCACTTATTCTTTAATTCTCTTGCATTTGTAATAGAGAATGCTTTATGTATTTGAAAGCACAAGGGGGTGCATTTTCACCAATTCATATAGGAAGCTATGGGAGGACAATTTAACTGTATTTTGGAAGATAGTAGGCAAAACAAATCGATTCCCTTTCCCATTAGCGTAGGTGTGGCTATGTGACATGCAACGCCACATCCTTATATGGCTTATATGCCCATAGCCAATGGCAGGCACAGTATCCTTTAGAAAGGTCCAGTCAGGAGCATTTAAGAGTACTTGGGTACAGATACTTGCAGGGTAATGTAATAAAATTTGCAAAGTGGGTCTAGTTACCCATAGTGACAAATTAGATGCATGTTTTTTAAAAGCATACCTACAAATACTACCAACTGATTGGTTGCTATGAATTACTAGACCAGTAGCATACTGTCCACCTCTGAATTCATGGTCATTGTTCTCGCCAGGCTACAGGGTTCCTAGAGCATTTCCTCTATAGAAATATTTTCTGTGAAAACACTACATTACTCCCTCAAAATGTGGGAGACTCCAAGGTAGCACCATCTGGCATTTTTTTCCCAATATACAGTGTAGATAAATATACATTTCCACACTGGTGTTTACTTCATATTACATAGTAGATGTGCTTTTAAAGGAACAGTTCAGTGTGAAAATAAAAACTGGGTAAATAAAAAGGCTGTGCAAAATAAGAAAATGTTTCTAATATAGTTAGTAAGCCAAAAATGTAATGTATAAAGGCTGGAGTGAACATATGTCTAATAAAACAGCCAGAATCCAACTTCCTGCTTTTCAGCTCTATAACTCTGAGCTAGTCAGTGACTTGTAGGGGGGCCACATGGTACATTTCTGTTCAGTGAGTTTGCAATTGATCCTCAGCTCTCAGCTCAGATTCAAAAGCAACAGATATGATTCATGTGGCCCCCCTCAAGTCTCTGATGGGTTACTGTCTGGTAACCAGGGTAACCAGTCAGTGTAAACCAAGAGATCTGAAAAGCAGGAAGAAGTGTTCTGACTGACATGTTATACCATCAAAGCACTCCAGCCTTTATACATTACATTTTTGGCTAACTAACTATATTAGAAACATTTTTTATTTGGCACAGTCTATTTAGCCAGTTTTTTATTGAACAATTCCTTTAATGATGCCTACTTTCTGATGTCAGAGAATGTTCTGACTTCAAATATGTAGATTCTAGTAGCAGATAAGGTAATTATACAGAACTGAGAAAGATATTGCAGCTTTTGGTATTTGTGATCCCTAAGACTATCTCAGTGCGAAGTGTAAAGAATGCCTGTCCCACCTCACCTAGAACAGCATGTGAGCTGTAGATTCACTTTATGGTGTTGCCATTCTTTAGATATGTTGCGAATATCAGCGCAATGTAGCAGCCTACATCTTTTCACAATCCGTTACCCTTCATATTAATATGTTGTGCATGATGCAATGCACAAAGCTCTACACAAACCCCTGGGGAATTATGGTTCAGTGTACACTGGATAGAGGGGGAGAGAACGTTATGACAATGGGACAGAGATACAAGAGCTGTGATTACACAGAGAGGAAGCCTCTAGGAAACAGCATCATGCAGGTCAGGTATCTGTATAGTAGACAAGTAGTTTACCCCTCAATGAACGCTGTCATACTGTCAGCACATGAAGTGTCTTTTTCAGATCCAGTACCCGCACAAGCAAGGCTGCTTTAGCTCCAGGCACATTCTTTTTCTAAGTTTAAAAGCAACAAAATGAGGGAATAGGAAAATTAGATTTTATTTCAGGACTGTAAATGATCTATTAGTAGGGAATCTTTCCAAAGCACATAGGCTCTGCCTGGAGTACCTCTACCTTTAGGCTAGTGGCAAACGGGGCCATATATTGGCTTTCCTCCAGAAGCAATTTTCTACACAAGACCAGTATAGTTAACACCATGAACAGCCCATGTGCCACTAGTTTTTGAATACAGACTGTCTACCTGGTAAAACAGAGTGCAAGTATGGGATCCATTATATGGAAACCTGTTATTTAGAAAGTTCAGAAGTACAAGAAGGCAATCTCTTATAGACTATAATCAAATAATTCAAAATAGTATAAGTGATTTTTCTCTGTAATATTTAGGGATGCACCGAATCCAGGTTTCAGTTCAGAATTCAGCCAGGATTAAGCCTTTTTCAGCAGGATTCGGCCAAATCCAAGGGTCTGGCCAAACCTAATCGGAATGTTTAAAATCAAGTAACTTTTCAGCACATAAACAAGGAAGTAAAACATTTTTTTGACCACTTCCTCGAGCTAATTTACAAATTAGGGTTCAGATTCGATTCAGTATTTGGCAAAATCTTTCAACAACGGATTTGGCCAAACCCCACAATAGTGGATTTGGTGCGCCTCTAGTAATAATAAAACAGTGCTTAATCAGTAATATTGAGTTATCCCACTGGCCAATATCTACATAAAAAGTGTTGAACTGGGCTGATTGGACACCGTGAAAAACTCAGTGGGCCCCGACTAAGGTTGCCACCTGGCCGGTAAAAATAATGGTTAATCCCAATATTATTAATAGGGAAAAAAAAAAAAAATATATATATATATATATATATATATATATATATATATATATATTATATATATATATATATATATATAAAGGCCTGTATTTGCCACCACACCCAGAGCCAATCCCCCACTAGAACTATCCCCTTTCACGGACCATTGGAGGAAATTGAGGTAAAAACGTACAGGACATGGTTGGGGAGAGTGAGCTGGGCCCTTAAAGTTAGATGGATGGATACAAGCAGCATAATACAAATGGACTATATTCAAGAAGTGCTGGTGACTTTTGTTTTGTATGTAGTCACCCTTGGTGACTTTCTTTCTTTCCTTCCAGCACCCCACCTTGTGTCTTCTCTGGGTGCAAGGTGTCAAAGAGACAAGGTGGGGAGAAAGAAGAAAGAAAGAAAGAAAGAAAGAAAGAAAGAAGAAAGAAAGAAAGAAGAAAGAAAGAAAGAAAGAAAGAAAGAAAGAAAAGAAAGAAAAGAAAAGAAAGAAAGAAAGAAAGAAAGAAGAAAGAAAGAAAGAAAGAAAGAAGAAAGAAAGAAAAGAAGAAAGAGAAAAAAAAAGAAAGAAAGAAAGAAAGAAAGAAAGAAAGAAAGAAAGAAAGAAAGAAAAAGAAAAAAAAAGAAAAAAAAAGAAAGAAAGAAAGAAAGAAAGAAAGAACGAAAGAAAAAGAAAGAAAGAAAGAAAGAAAGAAAGAAAGAAAAAGAAAGAAAGAAAGAAAAAGAAAGAAAGAAAGAAAGAAAGAAAGAAAGAACAAGAAAGAAAGAAAGAAAAAGAAAGAAAGAAAGAAAGAAAGAAAGAAAGAACAACTAGCCAACTGTGCACATACAAAGGGACTTTTGCATATTACACACATATACTGTATATACATACACAAACAATTTGAAACAGTTCTTTCCTTGTGCTGATTAAGATGCTGGCAGTTGCAGTTCTCCAAGAACTATTTTAGAACCACATATCAATATTCTGCGCTGCATTATCATTGTTTACAGCAGATCATGGTAGAGGAAATAACAAGCTGGTCTTAGATTAAATACACTGAATGGAAATGCACTGCATTTTCAAATATATCTATGGTTCTGTTCAGTTCAACATGAGGGCACGGCTTATGGTGTGAACAAAACACTGCAACAACTGTTGGTTTAGTGCTATGATTGAAAATGCCTTTAACCTACAAGGCACAGAAAGAGACAAAGCACCTTGCAGCATGGTAACACCCCTCAAAGGGGTAAGTGCAAGCATGTGAAAAAAAGAGGCTTGCTTATATGGTTAGTTCTGTTTTCCCTATCAATGTATGCTCCCCTTTAATCGGATATAGACACATGGTAGCAAGCAGTGCAGGTGGGATACTCATGCTAAACATATTGCAACAGTATTATTCTTAAAGGGGTACTGTCATGAGAAATCATGTTTTTTTTCAAAACACATCAGTTAATAGCGCTACTCCAGCAGAATTCTGCACTGAAATCCATTTCTCAAAAGAGCAAACAGATTTTTTTTATATTCAATTTTGAAATCTGACATGGGGCTAGACATTTTGTCAATTTCCCAGCTGCCCCTGGTCATGTGACTTGTGCCTGCACTTTAGGAGAGAAATGATTTCTGGCAGGCTGCTGTTTTTCCTTCTCAATGTAACTGAATGTGTGAGACATGGGTTTTTACTATTGAGTGCTGTTCGTAGATCTACCAGGCAGCTGTTATCTTGTGTTAGGGAGCTGTTATCTGGTTACCTTCCCATTGTTCTTTTGTTTGGCTGCTGGGGGGGAAAGGGAGGGGGTGATATCACTGCAACTTGCAGTACAGCAGTAAAGAGTGATTCAAGTTTATAAGAGCACAAGTCACATGACTTGGGGCAGCTGGGAAATTGACAAAATGTCTAGCCCCATGTCAGATTTCAAAATTGAATATAAAAAAATCTGTTTGCTCTTTTGAGAAATGGATTTAAGTGCAGAATTCTGCTGGAGCAGCACTATTAACTGATTAATTTTGGAAAACATTTTTTTTCCCATGACAGTATCCCTTTAACAAGACATAAGGGTTGTGTCTGCCTTTCTTTCTCTGGTCTACCTTTTCTCTTTTCAGTGGACTAAGTTTGCAAAGTGTTCTTGCTCAGTAAGGACCATTTACTGCTTTCTTTTATCACATGACTAAAGGTGGCCATACACGGATAGATCCGCTCGTTTGGCGATGTCGCCAAACGAGCGGATCTCCCTCCGATATGCCCACCTTGAGGTGGGCAATATCGGGCAGATCCGATCGTGGGCCCTAGGGCCCAACGATCGGATCCTAGCATTCACAAACGGACGGTCGGATCGCGGGACCGCATCAACTAACAGATGCGGCCGCGATCCGACGGGGTTTTTAAACCCATCCGATCGAGATCTGGCCGACTTTCGGCCAGATCTCGATCGGGGAAGCCCGTCGGGGGCCCCCATACACGGGCCAATAAGCTGCCGACACGGTCTGTCGGCAGCTTTTATCGGCCCGTGTATGGCCACCTTAAGATGGCAACAAAGGCTCCTAACAGCATGTGGAGTTGTAACACTTGTATAGACAGTAAAAGCAGCCTCACAACCTGATTATTAATGCATGTCTGCCTATTGCTTTTTTTGTTAGTATAATACATAATAAAAAAAAAATTAAGCAAGGGTTTAGTGTGACCCAATTAGTAGTACAATAGTACTAACATATAAGGCCTTTTATACAGGAGGGAAGGGATGCACCAGTAATAAATAATCAAGCTTTCTTCTGAATCAGTTCTATATGCTGCTGATCCCCTTTCTCTGACCCTCCTAAACCTCCTTCCTATCAGTGCAAGTCTCCTCCAATGTGTTCTTCCTTAGTCGTAAATCAATTTGTCCAATAAAGCAGTCTGACATGCTGAAATATCGGCTAAACATTCACTCAATCTGTTTAGGCAAATTAAATAAATCAATCTGTTCTTTCTAAATATTGATTATATTTCTTAATTTATAGCAAAATAAATACACAGATAACAGGAAAATTTGGGAAGGAGAAGGACAGGCTGAGAGGAAGAGACAAGCAATAGAATAGAACGTGTTGAAGACGTGTATCTAGAAACATTAGCATTATGAATGTGACAGGTGATATAAACACCATCAAAGGGCTCACTAAATTGTTTAAACTAGAGGTCTCACTGCACATGTAGGTTGTATAGAAGAGAAGTCTCTGCTAATTAGGTTCTATACCTTAAATAAATGCTGCAGCAAGTTCAGTTTTACAGAAAAAACAGTGGTCTCTTTCACTTCACAAACTAATATGTATGTCTATACCTATAAGTAGTGATGGGCGAATAAATTCACCAGGCGTGAATTCACAGCATATTTCCATGTTTCGCTACCAGTGAAAAAATTATCAAAACTGTGGCAAAAATTTGCAGATGAAAAAAAATGTGGCCGCGCGTCAGAATAGTCACGTGCATAAACATTGTCGCGAGTCAAAACCATTTGACGCCCATTGACTTTACTGCATTTGGACAAAATAGGCATGCATATAAAAATTGTTAAGGGCGTCACAATTGAGGCGCATCAAACACTTCAATGCGCTTCACAAATTTTTCAACATTTTGCGAATTTCACACATTTTTTGGGAAATGAGAGCACAAGCAATTCATATATCAAGTGTAACTAAACTGTGGAAATATCAGCAAGTTAGAATAAAAAGATACATACACAATATTCAAAGGAAAACTATACCCCCAAAATGAACACTTAAGCAACAGATAGTTGACATCATATTAAGTGGCATATTAAAGAATCTTACCAAACTGGTCTATATATTTAAGTAACTCTTGCCCATTTACATCTCTTACCTTGAACCACAATTTCGTGATGCTCTGTCTGCTGAGTACATTTCTCCTTTTTGATTTTAAAGGGGTTGTTCACCTTTCTTACAATTCACTGGTTTTCAGATAATTCACCAGACAAACACCAGATACATTAAACTTTAAGTAAAAAAAAAATAATAACAAAATGGAAAACAATTGAATAAAGTCTTTATGTCAGGGGAACAATCTGAAAACTGGAAAAAAAAATTTGGAGGGTGAACAACCACCTAAACATTGCCAACTGCTGCAGGGTCATCATATATGCAGAATACGTGCAGTGGAAGGCTTCAAGTACCAAACAAATATATTTAAAAATGACGAAAGGGGTACATTCAAATTTGCAAAATAATGGAAATTGTAATTCTAAACTCTTCCCTGAGTTTGTACTCAATGACTTTTAAACCAATGTATGATAATCAGATCCCTCCAGCCAAAACTTCAGTTCCTACAATACAATAATAAAATAGAATCACAGAAGTTTGCAAGTTGCTGTGGCTGGCAGCGAGCTGTTTCATTGTTTCAATTACGGTAAGTCACAACCAGCAATGCTTAGAATAGCAAGGCATATGCAGAAACTGCTTGCAAACGACTGTTTACAAATAACTCAGATTTAGAAATTAAAAATGGTAAATGTATTTTGGAAAGTTGCTTAGAATTACATTTAGGTTTCCTTTTTTTGGCTCTCTTTTTTCTAGTCAGGAAGGATTTTTCCCCCATCTTAGCCTAATTGGAGAGGCTTCAGATGGGATTTTTTGCTTTCCTCTGGATCAACTAGCTGTCAGGCAGGTAAAAAAAGTTAAAAGGTTGAACTTGATGGACATGTGTTTTTTCAACCTAACTTACTATGTAACTAAGTAAGTTATTTTTGAAGTCTATTTTTTTGACCACTTTAAACTCTAATTTCCACTCCCTGATATTTTAGGCTTGCAGTACAATAAACTGATACAATTTGCTTCATTAGTTGGCACAATTCTCAGCAACCTCATAGGAATGTCAGCAACTAATGTATTTATTATACTGTTCCTGGAGTTCAGGGAGTGTGTCAGTATAGGGGCTGACAAGGAAATGTATTATCAGTAACCGGATTAAAACATGTAAGATGTAACATGCAATCTGTTTGTCCCCCATAGACAATTTATGAAAAGATAGTTTTAAAGGGCAAAAATTCTCTCTGAATCAAGGGCAGGGCCCTAAAACTATTCAGCCTCACTCCCCTCAAAGTTATTACCAAGAGTTAATTACTACATTACAAATACTGTTTTCAGGCCAGTGGGTGCATAGATTTCAGCACAATGTGTGCAATATGCTATCCTAACAAAGTTCAAAGGTAGTGACTTCACCAGCTTGACGTCATTTCGTTACTTTGCCAATTTACCAACGGTTGCTGGCGTAACTTCGCTTTTGAAGGAGATACACTATAGTGGTACTTCGCTCCCTAACGCCTGGCGAAGTTGCGCTCTGGTGAATAGATGTAACTATGCAAATTCACTAAGATACGGATTTTACTGAACGCTACCTCTTGCGCCAGACTTGCCTTCGCCACCTCAGACCAGGCGAAGTGCAATAGATTAGATAGGACTTCCTAAAAAAATTGTTGAAAACCTCCCAAAAAACGCTAGCGTCTTTTCCTTTTTCAGAGTAATAGGCTGAAAAAGGGCGCAATATTTTTTTGGGGTAACCGGCTTCCCCCCTACATTTCCTAACATATGGCACATAAACTATACACTGGGTTCATGTGTAGGGAAATAACTTTATTTTATTTTATTAAGGTTCCCTGGGCTTGTGTAGTGCAATGTATTTGCTGCAACATATACGTCCATTGAACTTTAACTTTCCACCGTATGCAAATTAGCCAACTCTAGCGCAACTTCGCTTCGCTTGGTGCAGTAACGCTAGCACAACTTCGGGTTTTAGTGAATTAGTGTCGTCCTGTCGAATCTACATCTGGCGAAGTGTTGCGCTGTGAGCGAAGCCGTCGCTGGCGGATTTTTGGAGGAAAGTAAAATTGCCCCATACAGTTAAACATGTATAATCATAAAATGCAACAGTTTAAGTCATATAACTGATAGCATTGTTGGCTACAGTTCAATTTTTCACCTGTTAAGGAGAATGAAACCAGTCTTTTCCATGGTCTGCAAAATAACAGTGCCACAGCCTTGATTTCTCTCAAGCAGCAAAGCTTTCATAGCCAGGCCTTCCTTGGAAAATCAAAGTATGTTGCTGCATCCAGACTCTCTCTCACACACATACCAAAAACAAGGGATTAATTATCATCAATTATTTTTGCCACCCTGCCATGAGAAAGCTGTGCCATCTGCAGGTAAGTCTATGCAGAGATCATGTCTTGTGAATTATAGATAATTTACCATAATCCAAGGATTTTGCAGAAGATGAAGGCAGCATAAGAGATCACCGCAGGCTTAAAGGAGTGAGATATTCCTGGTTAAATTGTATGGACCTCAGCCAGCAGCTCTTTCTAAGAAGCAATGTAACACCTTCACTTGGTTACAGTGTTATCTAAACTGTATTTCTCTGGCTGCAGCAAAACTACAACAAGCTTGTGGGGATTTAGTCCACCATCATCATAGGTTTTAACCCATTAAACAGTTTGAGAACATTTGCCATCCTTCATCTCGAATTCTGTTTTGCAATGAATTTACCCCCTGGAATTGATGAGCAGGAGCTCCGTTACGAATCCCATCAGTGACCAGAGCAATATAAATGTATCTTTAGAATGCTGTACACCAGCAACATGACAGTACTACATTATCTTATTTAGGGTTATACAGTGCCAATGCTGGCCTTTGAATTAACTACTATTAATCTATGCAAATTTGCAATTGTATTTATGATACCGGTCAGTCATTCAGTTTTGCTTTTCTCTAGACAGAAAGGCTAGTTTTTCATGTGAATAATGTATCTTTCAGGTGAAGCTCACAGCTCACCTAAACACCAAACCAATGTTCTAGCTTTCAAGAGCCGCTTCACATTTTTGCGCTACTAGCGAAAGGGTCATGAATTTCCCAAACTGCACTGGTTCTAACTTGGCCTCTCTCACTCCTGGCACAATCTGGCACAAGGTTGAGACGTATCCATCCCTCTACCATGATGTCAGATGGAGGGTGGGCTCGGAACAACCATCTGTACAGTTACTGTGCACTGCAGCAGGTCAATATTAACTCACAACCATCCCAAACCCTATATAACTGCACAGGCTTCAGCCAAAAGCCTCCTGGTAATGGGCCAGCTTGTGCATCACTACTGGCTAATTGAGAACTTGAATAGAAATTGTTGCCATGCATATGCAGACTGTTAAACGTGAATGCCAGCTCTTTGCACACACACAATCATGTGCATGTGTGTTAATTACATATATCCAGTTGCAAGTGAAAGGGGTATACAAATGAAGTCCCATGGGCTACCATGTACCTTACAATACAACCTTTAAATTTGAATTATGATTAAAATGGAATTTATGGGCCTTCCCCTAATTCTGAAGATATCCCGTACCTGTAATTTTAAAATACCGAAAATACTTGTATGAACGCCCACAACCTTAAAATAAAAGCTGGAAAGCACTAATCAACATAATTAAAAATAATAAAATACAAGCTAATTTTAATATGAATCTGTCCTTTGATTAAAAATGATTAAAGGAAAACTATACCCCCCAAACAATGTAGGTCTCTATTAAAAGATACTGAGTAAAACAAAACAGCTCATGTGTAAAACCCTGCTTCATGTAAATGAACCATTATCATAATAATATACTTTTTTAGTAGTATGTGCCATTGGGTAATCATAAATAGAAAATTGCCATTTTAAAAAATAAGGGCCGCCCCCTGAGATCGTACGATTCTCTGTGCACACATACAAACCACATGTAAGGTCACATGAGCCAATTAACAGACAGAGTTCTGCCTTTTGCTTCCTCACTTCTTCCTGTTACAGTTAGTGTTGTAGTATTTCTGGTCAGGTGATCTCTGAGGCAGCACAGACAGAGTCACGAAATGGTGGTTCAAGGCAAGAGATGTAAAAGGGCAATATTTATGTAAATATATATTCCAGTTTGGTAGGATTCTTTAATATGTCATTCAATTTGATATAAACTATCTGTTGCTTAAGTATTCATTTTGGGGGTATAGTTTTCCTTTAAACCAGAAAAGCGGTTGTCATCCCTAAGTGGAAAATCAAGGAAAGATTGTTCGCAAGTTTTTACACTGTTTCCCCATCTCCAAGCAGCAGAGTTTAGAGGAGTATAAGAAAGCACTAGAGATTGATGGTTGTCTCTAAAGATACACGGGGTGCTGCTGTGACTCAGTTCCCAATTCGTAGCGTTCTGTGTTAGAGATTTTCATGGCATGCATTTTAATCCATGCGCTAATTGTAATCCCATTACAGCACAGAGAATTGCATTAGTATTCATAGCTCATGAAACTAGCAGCTATAACAGTAAGTGCCTTATTCCAAATCTGCTAAAGCACATTGCCAGACAAGCGAGTATTAAACAAAAAATAGGTTAAAATGTATTGGAGCACAGTGAACTTTTAAAAGAAATGAAAATGACTGACCATCTGAATGGCTTTAAAATGCACAGGGCGAGTGAGGGTGCCTCAGGCAGCAACAGGGAGGGGCACCCATACATTGTACTGGATATTTTTAGGGTGAGTACAGAGTTCTGCTGCAGAAAGTTAAGTACAGCCTTGTGCATATTATTTTTAACCAGGGGTACATTTTTGTTGGCCAAAGTACAGAGGCAGTCTATTTTAAATTAAAGAATGCTATTAAAAGATACAAAATAATGTATGCAGTATATGAATCCAATACAAAATAAAAAATGACGGGTGTTTTCTGAACAAAGATTTTTAGTGAAGCAGTATTCAGCAGTTGTATGGTATTAAATCAAATGTGAAAAATTAGCTCTACAAAAATTTGTGTACCCTTGTAATTTTGCTAATTTGAATGCATGGAACTGCTCAATACTGATTACTGGCAACAACAAATCAGTTGGATTGGCTTTTTAAAGGTAGAACTCCACAAGTGTTTTTTTCTTCGGGTTGACGCCTGGTGACAAAACGCACGTGACAAGGCGGAAGGAGTCGGAAGCGTCAAGATAAAACTGGACTGAAAAAAGTCAGAGGTAACAACTACACGGTCCGACTGTCGGATGAAGACGCTGCTTTCTGCATCCACATCAGACAGTTGTGTCTTGTTGGATGTAATGTAGTTGTTACACCCGACTTTTCATTCAGTCCAATTAGAATCTTGACACCTGTGTCGCCATCCGACTTGTCGCGGGGGGGGGGGGTTGTCATAGGGGCCTCTGTGGCAGAAGGCCCAGTAGGCCTTGGACCCTCCAGTCAAATGCTGTATTTGTGTAATAAGCTATGAAGAGGGTTGTGTGTAAATCTAATCTACAGTATGGGCATTTCATAATACAGAATATGGTACATTGTATCCTTATCAATAGCCAATTGATCAACAAATAGATTATAAAAGATAATATACCCCCTGCTAAAATTTAAAACACTACAAAAGTCAAATTGGATTTGCATAAATTTGTATGGAAGAGCTCAAACGCACTTATGAGTGCTCATTTTTCAGTTATTTATTTAAACGGGTTGTACACATTAAAACAAACGTTAGTATGATGCAGACCTTGATATTCTAAAAAGATACACAATTGGTCATGTTATATGTGTTTAGGCACCAAAATGTGCGGGTACAGGTACATCAAGCAGAAGGGTGGCAGTGGAAGAGCAGATTTGTGGCCTGCAAATCTAACTTGTCTAACCATAGCCCTATACAGAATGCTTGGGATATGGGGGTTTCGGTATAAAGGATCTTATCGTAATTCGGCTCTTCATACCTTAAACATTACTTAAACCCAAAAGAATGGTTTTCACCACCAATATGTATTAATGCAATTTATTAGAATCAAGTACAAGGCACTGTTGTATTATTACAGAGCAAAGGAACTAATTTAAAAAGATTTTAAAAAAAGATTTGAATTGTTTGTTTAAAATGGACTGGTATGGTGGCCTTCCTGTAATTTGGAAACTTTCCAGAAAATGGGTTTCCAGATAAGGGATCAGATACATCTACCAAGAAATACATTTCACACGAGGGTTAGTTCACACGAGGAGATTTTGTCGCCTGGCGACTAATCTTCTCTTCTTCTGGGCGACAATCTCCCCGAACTGCCTCTGCGTGTCTTCCCATCCGATATAATGAAAAGTCGCCAGCGCTAAAGCACACGCAGCGCTGCATTTTCAGAAGTCGCCTGAAGTGGAAACTTAGGGCGACTTAGGAAAACGAAGTTGCCCGAAGAACAGGGCGTGAACTAACCCTAAGAACATGACATTCTGTAGTACAGATTAAAGTTACAGGAAGGTTGTCTCCCATAGACTCCTTTAAGGAAATAATTAAAATTTTTAAAAACAATTTATTTTTTCTCTGTAATAACAAAGCAGTACCTTATACTTGATCCCAACTAAGATACAACAAATCCTTTTTGGTGGCAAAACTGAAAAACTGGTCCCATACTAAAAAGTTAAATGAAAGGTGAACTACCCCTTTGAAGTTTTTTTTTTTTTTCACAAAAAAGTTAAATATTAAAATCACTGCCCCCCCACCCCTGCAATAAAAGGATCAAGTTACAGATGTTATTTCTTCAGCGCTTCACATTCATTATTTAACATTGACAACTATCTCTGCCCCATTGGTGGGTCAATTTAATCAGGTGTCAATTAACTTGCATGTATGTTTTTGGAGTGTGTAGAGCTGGAACCATGCTCAGGACCCGAGCACTGCAAAGTACTAGCCAATTAGCCACTGTGTTTAGCACATATACATACCTCCAAACATTTTGTAAGTAAAAAGAGGGGGGCGGGGTTTCGCACGCAGCGCATTGATTTTTTTACCACGCCCATTGTGTGGCCACACCCCCTAATTACCATGTTCATTTTACAAAATTTGCCAGATTATGAAAGTTTGAAGATAATTCTCCTTATCTAAAACACTTTTTTTGTGTCTCAAATTTGTTATAAAGTATCTTATTTGCACCTGTTCTGTGCGCTCTGTTAAAGCCAATTAAGTCAGAAACTTTGTTTCTTTTTCTGGCTGTTCAGTGCAAAGAAAATATGGATTTCCTGTACAAATGAGGGACTGTAGGTTGAGCTGTCAAAAGAGGGACTGTCCCTCCGAAAAAGAGATAGTTGGAAGGTATGCATATATGTTCAGCAAACCTACACAAAAATATACATAACCATATGTAAATAAAGTCAAATACAGTCATTGCGCAGATCTTATAAGGTGAAACCTTTCTAAGCAGGGCCCTCTGGTCCTATATTTGGTTTTTTGGTAATCCTTGTTTGTTAAATTATTAAGACCCCTGTTTAGTATAAATTAATGTAAAGTGCTGCATAACTTGCTGGCACTATATAAATAAATGATGGAGGAGGATGAAATGATGTTCTAAAAAGAACAACTGGTTCACCAGCAGGTGACGTTTTAGTGTGTTAGATCCTTCCTGAGAAAAGCAGTTAATGGCAAGTAAGATCAGTACAGTGTGTATAGATAAAGAAAACTATACAAAGTCAAAGGTAAAGTGCCACACTCACACAACTCACTGTTTGCAGTCTCGGGTGCACGCTGAACTCCTCTCTGCACAGGTTCTCTACACGTGGGTAAACAATTGCAGCAGCACTCCGATATGTGAAAAAAACTTTTTTATTCGTGCAACAACGGCAACGTTTCGGACTATTCCAGTCCTTTATCAAGCCAAACAAAATGTGTAACAAACGTGCTTTTTAAAGGTGATTGCCAGGTGCTTAGTGGGAGGATTTAGCAATTAATCACCACCCCCCAATTAAGAGACTCAATTCCCAGCAGTCTCTGTAAAGTGTCCATGAAAATTTGTGCAAAATTAACTCTCAAACAGCTCAATACATTGGTAATAAAATAATCCATTGTGTTAATAATCATTCAGAATTATATAAAATTTAAAATTTATAGATAAAGAAAACTGGCATCTTAAAGTAATGAATGAGATATTTGCAAGGTTAGAACATAATGGGGGTTCTAATTCCATCTATGACCGCAGCTTAGTAGCTGTACCTAGCTGCTACCACTAGTACCTAGTGGTAGCAACCTATATAAATAAAGTCACATATAAATCTGGGCAAAAATACGACTGGTTTCTATTTAGCATACCGGTTTCCTTTGGTATATCACCGAAAAGATGGTGCATTGACTAAGCATTGGATTGATACAATTAGAAAAGGGGTAGAAGGGCTAGAGTAAGGACAGGCAACCTGCTGCTGTAATTAAAAACCAACCCCCATGTTTCCCTGAGATCTTTTTTGTCCTATTCCTGAGAATCTGTCCACTGAAGGGCTAATTTCATTAAGAGTCTATGAATGTGGCTAGCCCCTTCACAACAAGCATGGCTGCTCCTGCCAATGTCAATAAATCGGAATATGCAGATTATTTGGGCCGACTGTGCAGAAAAACCTTGGACAATATGTTTTAATTTGAAATTTGCAGGAGAGTAAAACAAACTCAAAATTTAATTTATATTTTCACAGTAAGGGGCAGATTAATCAAAATCTGAAATTAGAACTCACCACAAAAAAACAATTTATTCCTATGGGATTTTTAGAATCCTATTTTTCAACAGAGTTCACCATTTGATAAATATGCTTTTAAAAATCCCATAGGAACACAAAGAAAGTTAGTGAGTTTTTCTGTGATGAGTTCTAACCTCACATTTTGATAAATCTGCCCCAATTCTGCTCATTGCTCTTTTTAATTCTTAAAAGTAGAGAAAGGTAACTTGTGTGTGTCCCCAGAGGAACCAGAAAATAGTCCAAACTATTTACAAGACTATCTGTAAATAGTTTGGACTCCACCAATCAATGATCAAACAGATTGTGTACAAATGGAGAAAACTTAAGACCATTGTTACCCTTCCCAGAAGTTGTTAACTATCAACAATAACTCCAACTGCAAGGCGTCTAATAGTTTGAGAGGTTATAAAGGAATCCAGGGTAATGTCTAAGCAACTGAATACCTGTCTCACATTGGCGAATGTTGATGTTCATGAGTTCCCCATCAGGAGAACACTGAACATCAATGGTGTGTATGACAGGTTAGCAAGGAGAAAGCCACAGCTCTCCACCAAAAATATTGCTAACTGTCCACAGTTTGCTAAAGATCATGTGGACAAACCAGAAGAATACTGGAAGAATGATTTGGGGACAGATAAAGCCAAAATACAACTTTTTGGCTTAAATGAGGATTGTTACATTTGGAGAAAGAAACACACTGCATTCCAGCATAAGAATTTACTCAATCTGTGAAACATGATGGTGGGGGTGTTCTGGTTTGGGCCTGGATGGCTTTCCATCATTGATGGAACATTAATGTCTCCATTTCAATCCAACACTTCACACTTTAATTTTTTTTACATTAAAAAAAATTTATTGAAAAAATTCAGTTTCAGTGTCCAATCTGTTACTAGGGTGGGGGAATAAGCAGACAAACCATTATTATAGGTATAGAGCACATAATCCAGAATTCTTGTGATCTGGAGTTTCCAGATTAAGGATCTTTCCATAAAATGGATCTCAATACCTTAAGTCTACCAAAAAAAATATTTAAATGTTAATTAAACCCAAATTGATTGTTTTGCCTCCGATAAGGATTAATTATATCTTAGTTTGGATCAAGTAATTATTTGTTTAAAATGGAGTCTATGGGAGATTTGATCATTTAAAAACTGTACAAAATAAATGAAGACAAATAGAAAGATGTTAAGAATTTGCTTTTATGAAGGACTTGGATGACTTCTTTACAGGTATAGTATCTAGTGCTACAGTAGTCGCTATTAGTGAGCGGCAAAATGACGCCCATAGACTCCAATGGGTGAACAAAATTGGATCACATCAAAAAAGATTTGTCGTGCATAAAAAAATATGTTGTCGTCCATAGACTTTGCATTTTGACAAATTTTTCGACAAATTTTTGCCGAAACGGGTCAGATTCGCCCATCGCTAGTCTCTATAGTTAATATATAGGCATGTATGTATGCAAGTTGTTTAGCTTGTATCTATGTACTGAATATGCACTGGGGTATCATTTGGAATGGATGAGCTCAGTGTCTGACTGGCCCGCTGGGATACCAGGAAAACTCCCGGTGGTTGCAGGTGTCAGTGGGCCCTCTTGCTTCTAAACATTTGGCCTATTTCATTATGGGGAAAAAAATCCATATTAATGGAAGAATATAGCTAGTAGATATAAAAGACTAGGAGAATACAGAGGTTGAGTGAGAAAAGGAGGAATAATAGTTTGGAAAGTGGGCCCATGGTCTAAGGTTTTCTGGTGGGCCCCTGGCATCCCAGTCCAACACTGGTCATGAGCTTGATGGAACTTGGCCTTTCTTCATCTCTAATAAACTATGTAACTTGTAGAGCAAAGCAAACCGTAGGCTGCCCACATTGCGTTTTCTGCCTATATACACTATTTTCATTTATTTTAAAATTGGTTTAATAGTTTATATTGTATGTGCACTTAAAATATACTTAACATGCATGTGTATTTATCACTAATATTTTCATTGAATTTAATATTGCAACTGCCATGGCAGGAATTGATTCCAAGTAATTTTAATTTTGATATGTTCTCATGGGTGCTATTATGTACCAGGGGGGTTCATGAGATCAGGTTTCCTGGTGGGCCCCATGCACCCCAGTCCGTCACTGGAGGAAACCCACCAACATCTGAAGCTGTTCTGTATGGAGGAAATTGCTAAAATCTGCAGGACTGATCAACCGGTACCACAAATGTTTAGTTACTGTTATTGCTAAACAAGGGGAGGGGTCACACCAAATACAGAGAGCATGATTCACCACATGAAGATATAATATTGGATCTTTTTTTTTTTTGAAATATATGACCACATATAATAATGCTTAATTTGTTTAACTAGGTTTTTATTTATTTATTTTTAGGACTGGTTTGAAAATCTGATGGTATTTTAGGTCACATTCATTTCTAAACAGAAATTTTTAAAGGGTATACAAACTTTCACTCACCAATGTACATACCAGGGCCTTTTCTCTTACTTTGTATTGTGTGTATACAAAAGGCACACAAATGCATGCTCTCCCAACTTACCCTCAACTCTGATGCTTCATATGGAAACAGGATTTTCTTCTCTTCTAGAAAATACTTTATGAATACAGGCCCTCAAATAATAGTCCATGGCAGGACCCTCCAAGGCCCCCAACCCCCACATCACAAACAGGGGTTTTGTTCCAAGACAGAGTTTGTTTCTTGTCGAAGGCCCTGAACTGCTTAAAAATGTTTGAGCACAGAATAGATGCCTTTTTTCCTCTGCTCAATTTAAATTTCAAGACTACTTGCTGTGTTACCCCTTCCTCATTTTATACATTAAATTACCATTTAGCAATGGCTAGAGTGCAGTCTTGGGGGCCGATTCACTAACTTCGAAAGAAGGATTCGAAGTAAAAAAAACTTCGAATTTTTGTGCTCCTCGACTATTGAATTGGCGTAAATTCGCCTGAGTAGAATGATTCGAATAGATCGAGCACAAAAACGCTGCGACTATTCGCCATTCGATAGTCGAAGTACTGGATCGAGCGCAAAAACGCTGCGACTATTCGCCCATTCGATAGTCGAAGTACTGTCTCTTTTAAAAATACTTCGACTGCCTACTTCGCCACCTAAAACCTACCGAATTGCTTTAAAAGCCTATGGGAAAGTCCCATAGGCTTGTTTTCCAAGTTTTTGATCGAATAAAAAGGCATTCGATCGAATGAAAATCCTTCGAGCGAATATTCGATCGAGCGCCTATTCGCCTGGCGAATATTCGCCAATTCGACTATTAAAAATGCATCCTGTACTACAGGTTTGGAGTGGATTAGTGGTCAGCATGGTCCATTTAATTTGTATGTAAACACATTTTTGTCTCCATGGCAATAAATAAAAAAGGCAAATATGAAAACTACACACAGATGTATACATGTTTGCATATGTGCAGAAAGGGGAAGACTGAATAATAGAGATAGATAGAATACAAAATAAACCATTTCCTGAAACCATATCAGCTTCCAGGATGTCAAGTAAAAAGGATTCCCGCTGCTGTTTACATGATGAAGTACACAAGGACGATAGAAGGCACATTTTAGCAGGTCAGCAAAATAAAAGGGAGGGAAATATCCCCTGTACAAATTTTAATCATTTGTAGATCCTGTTTGCAATGAACTTCCTTTGCCTAAAGCCAAGGACACCATCAGGGGGGCAGAGGGGGGACAGTTGTCCTGGGCCCCACAGGATTTTGTCTAAGGGGGACCCGGCCATGCTTCAATTACTTGCCAGGCCCTCGGCTTTCGGGAGTGCTGCCAGCTTCAGAAAACAGGACAGCAGCTCTATGCACGCATAATTTTTCTCCTTTTCTGTGGTCCTTTAAGGATAAGTCCCGGTAAAGCTGTACAGGGATTGGATAGGTGAAGTAGGAACTTCCCATTCATCCTATCCAATCCCAATGCTGCTTTACCTTGAGTTAAACTTAAGACCAATGAGGGTACAGAGAACTGAATAGGAAATAGAAAAATAGAAAATCATGCAGGTATGGGAGCTCCAGTACTCTCTTCTGAAGCTTCCAGCATGCTGACAGCAGGGGGCCCAGCTTATCAAGTAAGTGAAGCATGGCCGAGCCCTTCTTAAGGCCAAACCTGGCAAGCATTTTTTTTGGGGGGGGGGGGGGGGGGGGGGCTCGCCACCAATGTTTTTTTTTTTTTTTTTTTAACTTAAAGGAGGCCACCAATTGCTTTTTCAACTGAAGGGGGGGGGGCAGACCATCAATTTTCTTTTTACTTGAAGGGGGGCCCCTGATCACCAATGGCTTTTTAGAACTTGTGGGGGGGGGGGGTAGGGGCTGGCCACCAATGTCTTTTTATAGATATGCGGGGGGTTTAATGTTTTAGCTTTGATTTCTGCATGGCCTTTTTACCATGGGGTAGGCTTTGGGGTCCATGGGGCCCAGAACATTTTGCCGTATAGGGCCCCATGATTTCTAAAGGCGGCCCTGCCTAAAGCTGCCAAAGGCACCAAAATGTGCACAGATGACAAACAAGCTGCTCTACAGTACACACGTAAATGAGTTGGACTGGTTTTAAGAATGATGCCACCCAGTTAAGGGGCTAAAACCATATTACAATGTGCAGAAGTGTTTTTTTCTCAAGAAGTACACTCACTATACTACAAACAGCTATACCACTAGGGCAGGGATCTCCAACCTTTTTCACCTGTGAGCCACATTCAAATGTAAGAAGGGTTGGGGAGCAACATAAGCATTGAAAATAGTTCCTGAGGATGCCAATGAAGAGCTGTGATTGGCTATTTGGCAGCTCCTATGTGGACTGGCAGCCTAGAGAAAGCTCTATTTGGCAATACAACTGTTTTTATGCAACCAAAAGTTTCCGCCAATCCAGGAACTCAAAGATAAGAATCTGCTTTGAGAGCAACATTAAACGGGTTGGGGAGCAAGATGTTGCTCATGAACTACTGGTTGGGGATCACTGCACTAGGGTCTCAGTCACTAACCCTATGAGATACAAAGAATTCAAAATCTCCTCAAATCCAGAACATTACAAACACATCAGCAGATATGGAATTTATATTTATGTTGCCTCAGCAGTTAAATCCAGACAAGCTGAGCTAAAAACGGTTTCCTGCTCTATTAAATAATCAGAACACACATTCGATACAGTGTATTGTTTGTTTGACACAAAACAGTTACAACATTGCAAGAGATTATTTAGGCCAGAGGTAAATGATAACACAGAAAATGAAGGATATTTCCACTGAGAGAACATTGCAATGATTTTGGGAACAATCATTCTGTTGTTCAGTTCCAAGCATCCCCAACAGCAGATGTGAAAGGTGTTCCCCCTATTAGCTCCCTGCTATGTGCATTCGAAAAAAAACACATATACATACCTTCACACCACATATTATTTTACAACTGTTTTAGTTTAACAAATGTAATATCAAAAAAAAAAAGAGAAAAATGAAATCTGTTTTGTAGTACAAGTCTTAAGCAGCAAGAAATTCTGATAAACATTTAATGTTTCATTTTGGGATAAGGTATCCTAAAACAACACTAATGTATGATTACTTTACTAATGTAATGTAATGTTAGCAATAGCAGGTGATGCACATGGACCCAAACAAGCATAAAAAATGGAAATCCCCTAAGGGACATGCTCAGATTCAGGGAGATTAGTTGCCCAGCGACAAATGTCCTCTTCTTCTGGGCAACTGATCTACTCGAACTGCCTCCTGCCAGCTAGAATATAAATCGCCAGTGGGATGGCAATCAGTGACCTTCGTTTTCCAAAGTTGCCTCAAAAGGCAACTTCGGGCGACTTTGGAAACGAAGCGCTGCCCTAAGGCTTTCCCATTCTCAGGTCATATCCCATTATATCACAGGAAAGCTGCAAAGGTTTAGTCAGCCATAGCAACTGATAAAATACTTGCTTTTAAACAAATGACCAGTAACTAGTACCTGCTGATTGTTTGCCATAAGCGACTTTACCTGTGGTAAAAATGTTTGCTCCTTTTATTACATAATCTAACCACCAAACTTAAGAAGCCACTGGCCTTTATAATGCCAGAGCAATGAAATATGGGAAGTGACCAAATTCAGCAATTAACCTAAGCCATACGACAATATAACAAAGGCGAGATTTACCTGAATGGGTCGCCATGGGTAAGGGGGAGGAGAAGTATTTTGTAGCTTGAAAATGGCCTGGATGCTGTACCGCACTGTGGCCTACAGGAGGGTTCATTCGTCCGGCTCCACGGTGACTTAGGTGAGAGGGAGGCACAAATTCCCTGCCGTCCATCCCGGAGGGGCGTAGCAGAAAAACAGGGCTTACTTAGTGGGAGGTCCCGGGGGTGGGGCCGGGCTCCTCCTGCTGCTCTTGGATCATCCTCTGTGGAGACAAAACACCAGAAATTAATGTAAGACCAAGTCTGCACTGAGATTCAAAATAAATCAGGTACACAGAGGGCCAAATAGCCCCCTAATAAATAGGGAGTGTCTATGGCATCTTACAACAGCCCCCCTGAGTAAGGCTCAAATATCGTATTGCATTAACAGGGACAAACGCACAATTATTTTTGCAGATTAATAAAATGTTTGCATTGTTGTTTGCAACCAGGCCAGTGGCTCCAATCTACAGATATAAAATGTGTCTAGGCCAGCTAAGCATTGCTACTGACAGAAGAAAACCGTGAAGGTGATCACTGTTAGAATATGCCTGCTGACATCTTTAATTTAGTTTAGGATGGTTATGTACAAATAAATCATATGTAAAAACATGAGCCAAAAAGAGCCATGAATAACTTGTGAAGTATATCTTTAGGTTGCTTAGTGGCACCACCAGTTATATATTGTGCTTAGTGATAACACCTATGTCACATGATTGTATTTTACAATAGAGGTATGGGACCTTATCCAGAAGATGGGATTTTCCGGATAACAGATCTTAACATAATTTAGATTTTCCTACCTTAAGTCTACTAGAAAATAATTCTAACATTTAATAAACCCAATAGGCTGGTTTTGCTTCCAATATGGATTCATAATATGTTAGTTTGGATCCAGTACAAGGTACTATTTTATTATTACAAATAAAAAGTAAATCATTTTAAAAAAAAAAACAAAAAAAAAAAAACGATTTTTTTGGATGAAATGGAGTCTATGGGAGCAGACCATTCCATAATTTGGAGATTTCTGGATAACTGGTTTCCGAATAATGGACGACATACCTGTAGACATATATCATTCAAGAGATTATATTATGTTTCTCTATGAAACAGCATGTACAAACAGCATCCCCAAGACCAACAGAAAAACAGTAAAAAGTAAACATACTGCATACGGTATACACACACACACACACGAATGTTATCTGCATGATGCAAGGAAGTAACCCATATCCCACTGCAAGGAAAACTATTATTTCTCTGTCACTTCCAGCCAGGCCTTTGTGTCAGTCACTCTACTGGTAAACAAATGTCTAATGTAACTTCCTTTGCTTTGGTGGTGAAAATCTCACACTGTATCTTTAAGGATTGCTAATGCAAAAGGTGTCTTTGTCCAGGTTTTGTACAGGCAAACAAACCAGCAGCCCATTGAGAAGCCTCGGTATAATGAACTGCTCCTTGTCTAAAAAAGATGGGCTGTTTCTGGGGTAAAAGTTTATTTATACAGAGGGTGTCTCAGTAGAGAGCTGGTTTATTTTGCTCTTTCGGATCAGAAGTAGACTATGGCATAATTTTATTTTCAAACGTTGCCCTGTTTAGAGCAAGAAATAAAAAAACTGATATTTCCCAATAAAAAGCCCCATTTATTGCACTAATGTTGAAAAGTTGGTATACTGTCCCTTCAAAATAATAAAATTTTCTGATTATATATATATATATATATATATATATATATATATATATATATATATATATATATATATATATATATATATATATATATATATATATATATATATATATATATTAAAAAATACAAGTGGCGTCTGCACTGTGCCCCTACTTTAACAACCTGGGTGCTCGAATAATTTATGTATTCGTTGATTCAAAATGGACCCACACTCCAGTTTCTTCAAATGTGCACTGTGCACGTGCATTTTCTAGTTTTCATTTGATTGATGGTTTTGTTTACTATCCTTATCTAGCAACTTTGCTAGGTTGCTTAAGCAGTACCGATAGCACCAGTGTAAACAATGTGGTACCTGTGTCTCAGAGCTCAGACACTGCTGCAGTGGACCATTGGTTCTCATTAGGAATACATGGCTACAAGGCTTAAATTAAGCTCAACAATGTCAGCAGAAAACATTTTTTTTGCGGTAGCGTAGGAGTAAATGCTGAATTTTTTTTCCCTTGGAAAATATATATTGTATATACTAGAGATTAGTGTTCACAAGGGCAGCCACAAGGAAGCTGGAAAAGGTCCATTTATGTACATATATATTTCTGATATCCAGATGGAAAAAATGGAGAACTCACAAGACTTGAAAATATATTTTGTCAAGGTTTAGGCCCCTGCTGAGAGACCTTTGATCTTTCAAAAGACATCCCAGACACACCAGTATTTTTTCACCCATTCATAAGTCCCTTGAGTGCTCCATTTTTTTTTATATGTATATTCATTTTTCTTGGGACATTTGCCCAATATTGGGGGTTCATTACAATCACTTGTTTTGTATAATATATATATATATATATATATATATATATAAATAATTTTTTTTTCCCCAGTGTTGCAAAAGGGTTATCAGAATCTGATAAGAGGTCCTAATATTTGTAATCAAAAAGTATCAGAAAGTTGTGCTGATCTATAAATTCCACATTGCCTGGATTCTACTTTGGAGGTTGGTCAGAATTGTAGCATGGTGACACTATAAATAAATTAACAGACTTTAAACAGGCATTTATAAACAAAAAAAAAAATATAAAAAAAGGATAGAAATAGTCCAAAATTATAAGAATGAATAACTCTTAGTAACAGAGGATGGCAGATATATAGTCAGAGATTGTATGGCTGGCACAATGTAACATATTAAATACAACTCAAATGAAATAGGTTGATCCTGGAAAGTTTCATAGTTAATCTCATAGATTACAATGTCACTCACCAGCAAAGGAAAGTATCTTAATATACTGTTACTAGTAATGCAGTATGGTATGTCCACTCCTTGTTTAATCTGACTTCCCCAGATTATAAAGAAGAACAGGCAAAATCTTCCCAGCACAAGAAAACATTACGATTTACTGTGCCTGAAAGAGCCCCATACACTACAATGGGAAGCAAGTATGCTGTCCAATTGGGAGAATGCGTTCAATGGTGTATAATAAATAAGAAAAGAATAATATGGAAAACTCATAGTTCTATTGGGCATATTTATATAAAAGTTACAAAAGAAATAATTTACAGAGGCTAACCTATTCATGCAATAGATTACCACTCTTCATTTAAAGTATAAACTATAAATATTACTACACTCCCACACAGCAGTCAAAGGAAAGGGGTTAGGCGAGAGCTGTAAAAATAACACTTGGTATGGGTGGCACTGAAAATATTAACTCTTCTGATTTCTAGAAAATATGAACTTCTGATTGATATAATAAACCAGCAAAAGAAAAAATAAAGACCAAACGTCTAAGAACTGCAATGTACAGAGTTGATATAATATTCCGAATATAGGTGATGTGCAGTGTATAATCTGCATTAAATATATGTAGTGCAGTATATATAACTAGGAATGTAAAAATAATTCTGGAAGACAGAATGTATCCTGTCAATTTACAATGAGCAAGGATTTGTCTTTAGTCTGGGTAAAACTATTTGTAGCTCATGTTTATAATATTACATATAATACAATGGAGCTACATTATAAACTGACTGTATATCTTTAATAAACAAGATATATAGAAGAGTGCTAGACAAATCAAGGCGCTGGATGAATGATTGAGCAAAAATCATTCAAAGTTTTCCTGGGGAACCGGTGGTGCTGCTACTAAAAATCCATTAAAACACCGAAGCTCTTTACTCGCTCACACTTAGGCTACTGTACATAACAGTACTGTATATCATCGTCTTAAAATGCGAAGCGAAAGCAGAGGCAAAGATTTTGTTTAGGAGTAAAAAACACAGTAAGATACCAAACAGATAGATAGATAGATAGATAGATAGATAGATAAAAATATGTTGATTTTTAAGGATGAAGGAGAGGAGTATTTCCCTAAGGGAAACCATGTGACTGTGGTGCTCAAAAGAGGGAGGGGGTTAATAGAAACAAAAGGTTTTTTTTTACACCCTTGTGAACAGCATCACACAAGGGTTAATTCGAAGATTTTAAATGTGTGTGTTGTATGTGTATAACAGATACACACTTGCCATGCTACAGATAAGTACAATTAATAAAGAAGACATTGCCTTACAGAGTCCAATTGTGAGGGACTGTTACAATCAGTGCCCTGTTAGTGTGCCATATTTCATTGGTTTGCCCCCCCCCCATCCTAAAGGACACCCCTCCCCAGGATCTAGCCCCAGCCAGGATCTCACGCTGTGGTGCTGCTCAAAAATGCACCTCTGGGACGCCTCCAGCTGTTTTCAATACTCATTTTGTAATCTTACAGCATGAGGAGGGGAAATAACTTAGTACTTGGGGAGTCCAACCTTTGTATAGGAAAGAGCGCACTTTCATCTGCTAATCTATATGCAAACATTTGCTGGGGCTGAATATTTAGTCAGAGAGATAAATCCATCTTGTGAATGTCAATATATGGATCTGCATATCGATCAGCTTTATATATTATCTTATCTGGGACCAAAATCAGCTTCAACTTTTAAAACATCAGCGCACGCAAGCTAATATGCGCCGTTTTGCGTACTTTAACTGCACGCTAAGTCTTAACAATAAGACATTATCACACTGGAAAGCGCAGTGTCAGAAAAAGAAATGTACACAATTTACCAGTGAAAGACAGAGAGCATACATGTGGCTGCTAAGGAGCCCAGACGTGCTTGCCAGCTTTTTTGGGCAAGTGAAAGCTCGAATTTTAGCGCAAGTATGGCAGTGAACAGGGCAGTGTGGTAAAGGCAATTGATGATGGCCTCAGTAGAAAAAATACATAACCCTAAAGTTTATATTCCAATATCATATGAGGAGACTGGTGCTTTACTTAGCCCAGTCATTTTCATCAAGAATTAACCGAATGCCGCTGTCTGCAGAGTGACTGATGTAAGTTGGGAGAACATTGCTCTCTCTAAGGGGCTGCATTTGCCCCTGGAGCCTTGTGACACTGGAAGCCTTCAAACCAGTCCATAATAACAGTTGCCCACTGCTAGCTAACATTCAATCACACTTATGCCTGGGATCTGTGGCTCTGGGTTCTCTCCTTGCAGGCTGCAGTAGGAACCTTTAGAGCTAGCAGCATATACTGTTCCTTCATCCTATCCATACTAGAGACAAGTCAATGGAAAATTGCTTTTGATTTGCGAATATTAATCATCTTGGCACAGCAATGTCGCATTTAGAGACTATAGAATAAGCCACTTAGTAGTAAATTATTTAGATATGTATATAGTGTAAATATCACAGAGGCCCACAGTTTATTAGGAATTTATTGTAAATGTCTTATCAGCATATAAAATCTGATTGTCTGGAAAGCTTTCATAAAATACATTTTTTTTTTTTTTAACGATAAAGAGAAATAAATCCACACACAGGGAGGGACCCCCACAGGGACAGACAAAGGGCAGTGCCTGCAAGTGCCAATCATCTCTTGCTATATATGTCCATGGCATTCACATATTCAATTTTAGTTGGCTTTGTGCATAAACATATGTAGGAAAACTATGCATTGAAAGATTAGCATGCAATGGATATATGTAGAATGTTGGACAACAGGATAAGCTGTAAAAGATAAGGGTTCACAGATATAAGATGGGTTGTTTAGGTTTTATTTTTATTTTTTTCTCTCTCATACTGGCGGGGCTAAAATAATACATTCTCAGAAAACGTAATAATCTCAATTTCATTTTACATTTAAGGGGGGGGGGTGGTTAAAGCTAAATGAGGCTAGGACATACTGGCTACACAGATGATTGTAGGCCTTCGGAGGATTTAACCCTAGCCCTGCCAGTGGGGTGGGGCAGATCAGTATACAGCCCGTATGATCCCATCGGCCACCTTTGCAGGAGCTGCTAGATGTTATCTCACTATCTGTATATGAGGGTTGATATTGCCAGTATCCCCCCATATCTAAACAGATCCCTTATTTTACAAAACAAGGCCTTACGCGTGTTCCAGTTGATCTAAATTGACACATTCTTGTCAGTGTGGGTGTAATCTTCGTTCTAGGATTCCCAGCCTGTATTGTATTAATATTTAATAAAGCACATCCTAGATAAAGAAAGCATATTTTATATCTAATCCACCACAGCAGTGCCAAACTTCACCTTTGAATATCCCCCCCTTTACCTCTTTAGTATTGAACAAGTTCATATAAACCATTGTTGTTTTCTTGAAGATTTTACTCCATTTAGTGTAACTTTGCTCTAATTGTGCTGCGTTTTATTTGCACAACCTTCTGATTTCAGCTATATAACAGCAGGCATTCAAAGAATAACTATTTGCCCATGTGATAATTTTACCATACATGTTAGTTTGGCATTGCGAATAAACAGAAACAAATAAGGATTCTCCAAATAGTTTGCTTTCCCTTTCTAATCGTTATCTGTTCTATTCTACTATATTACACAAACAAGACCTGCTCTCTTTCTCTGCAGTGTGTGTGTGTGAAATAATATATAAATGTATATCAACCCTTCCTATATAATATCAATCGATCACATATTGTTTCCTGGCATTATGAAGTTCTATGGTTAGACTGGCTCCTTTCCATGCTCTACAGTTGCACACAGGCCCATTTATATGTTGCAACCATGGAAGAAAACATTTTTTGGTTTAATAAAACCGGCATGTTTAAGTATTTAAACAATTACTGCAGAATAAATCATTTAAAAAACAATCAATCGAAGGAAACAAAGCCCACGTAAACTGTGTGTGTCGTACACACAAAGGAAATCCATTCGGCATTTCATTCCTAGATGTACAATTTGTAGAAACGAAAACGAGCTCTGGCTATACGAAACTGCACGGGTCCTTTGGTAAGGAATTGGTTAGAATACACATTATACAAGTTGTATTCATTATGTACTACATATATATGGGCTGGAAGCAAGCGGGATCCAAGTACAGCCATACCCAGCTCGGCAGAGGGATTAAGGAAGGCAGCGTGCTCCGAGGAAGGTTCTACTCAGTTAGCAATACGATCACTCGTTCTCTTGCTGATCTCAACTCTCCCAGGCGCTTCTCACGGAAAAAATTTAAAAAATGTATTAAAAAATTCTTCTGTGTGAAATCAATTAAATCCTTGTTCTAATGGTAACATGCAAATCAGTCATGGTTACCAATAAAATCCATCGTGCAAATTAAAGGCAGAATTGGGATAGGAAGATATTTATACAAGAAAATCAAAAAAAATATTAAAGTGCTCAAAATTGGAGGGGGAAATGTGTGGGATTTCAGGCAGATTGCCGCTTCCTCGGACACAAAGCGAACAGTCGACTGCGTTTGTGGCTGCCCACTGGTCCTGGGAGCAATCCACATCCCGACTGAGGTAAATGCAGGTACGTGGGAGCAACTGCCGATATTCTGGCACTGGACGCCCCCGTTCAATAGACCTTGTTCTTAGAAATAGAATTTCGCTTGCACGGCGCAATTACGATTTCGGGGAAATTATGAAAATAATTGCTTTAAATGCGATCACTAGAGCGTAAGGTCACGCAAAAAAAAAACCCCGCATATTTGTTATGGATCCCAGTAACTAAATGCATACATTGTAGAGATATTTCACTATTATCATGTTTTGTATGAATCGCATGTTTCCTAATTAGATCTGATCGAACGATACGATCATTTAGAAAAATAAAACCCACTGTCATGAGCCGGGAAAGGAGAGAAATTTACCAATTAGTCAACAAATTACATTTTCCCAATCTCGTTGAATTGTTGCAAATATTTATAAAAAAAATAAAAAAATCGTGTTTATCTAATAAGCGTCTCATTGTTAATGGAAAATCAGGGCCGGCCAGGAAATTCTCACAGATTTATATATTTAAAAAAAAACAAAAAAACAACATTTCAATTTCAATGCGAAATTGTAAAATTCGAGCAGAGCTTTCGGGAATTTAAAATAGAAATGTTGCAGCGATTGTGTCTCGGAGATAATGACAATGGCGGCCGCTGCGACTAGCCGTGGGAAGGGAGTACTTACTGTGAGAGCAGTGGGTGCATGGGCAGGCAGCTCGGCGCAGTGCTCTCCCCGGGTTCTGCATGCAGTGACTGGACTGTGCGCTTCCGGCCTGAGCCTCTCTGCAGCCCCCCCCTCTCCCACACACTCACTCACACTCACACACACTGCCCCCTCCTTCCTCCTGCATACTAATAAGCGGCTGCCAGTCAACCAGCCCAGGACACTACGCTCATTGGCCGCCGTACAGGGAACTCGTGCCGCTCTGCTGGCGTAAACAGGCAGCCCCATTGGACAACAGGAAGTCTGCGACCTACCAATGGCTATCTTTTAGGAGGATGAGGGTGGGGAATTGTCATCACTCAGGGTGGGGGATGGAGCCTCTGAGCCACCAATCAGGAGACCGAAGGGGGCGGTTTGCTATTCAACACAAAGGCGCCTAATTCAAGTGTGGGGGAGTGTGTAAGGCTTGTGGGGGGAGGGAGGCGAGAGGGTAAAGGGTCAGGAGAAGGGGTTATGTGAGGGTCGATTAGAAGAGACGAGGTATCGGGGAAGATTGTTAACAGGATGCTTGATAGAAATACTCATTAAGAATGCAAGTGTCAAGGTGAAAACTGTAAAGAAAATCGAACGATGAATGTTCGACACGCCGTTCAATGACTATTCTCTTTGAGTAACAACTTGGCTGGACAGTCTGCTCCTCTCTTGCTAGGGTCAGTCGGGGCGCCCCAATTGCTGAACCAAAAAAACAAATCCCTGTGTTCTTCTGACAAGTGTGAGATGCTGTGCCAGGCTGGGGAGGGGTCAGCAGAGGCCAATGTCAGGCGCATCTTCTAACGGTACAGCGTTATTGGGATAGCCGTGCTAGAACAGACTGCGACCCTCATTTCTCTCCCTAATTTCACGCCCTACATAGGGAGCAGCACAAATATCCAACATTCCTCTTCACTACCAAATAGAACTCCCAGGGCCACTCTCGAGTCGTTGTCAAGTAGGGGCCAATTTATCTTCTGTAACTTTTCTCCAGTTTTGGTTGCGGTCACTCGATCGATCAGCTACATGGGCCAGGCTCTTGTGTAACAAATAGGTCTTTTGCCTAAAACGCCGAACAGGTAATTTACGATAGGCTCCTCCCACTTTAGGAAGCAAAATGGAATGAACAACACACGATGGGCGGCAGACGCGAATAAACCTGTCAGATAAAAATAGTTTTTTTCAGCATAACGTGTGTAATGTTATAGGAGTGGGAAGATGTCTTGTTTTTCCGAACTGCATCAATTCAAAGCGATTTCTCTTATTAATAAATCCCCGCTCTGGCAGAAAGCACCAGCACGCAATCAGTACGGCCAGGTAAGAGTTAAAACTAGCACACCTCCCTCCCCCTTCATTATATTCCCACGAGACGTTTGTGATTGGTTGGAAGCTTTCCAGCCAGCTGTCAATCACGGATTGTAAACAAGGCTCTGATTGGCTGCTGGCCAGTCCGCACAGGGCTGCTTGAAAAAAAAAAGCAATTACTGTGCCCGGCGGTTTCTAGGCTGCCCTGACTTCTTGATGAAAGCAGATAAGCCGGAGACGGTTTCAAGTACCCCTCACCAACCCCCCCCCCATAGGCAGACCCCCATGGCTCCAGAGCCAGAAAGAGAGCAAGGTTTGAGGGCTTCAAATCGAAACGATGCATTTACTATTAGAAAATAATGCAGAACAGCGCATGGGGGGTTCTGGGTTTCTCTTGTGCATGGAAGGGACGTTGCTGGCCAGCTATCCTACAGATTGAACGTGAATACTCGCACTGCAGCCCTTCTGCCTAAACCAAGCGCGGGAGAAGATTTTTGTTTTCCCGCACCCCTTTTCGCCTCCGTGGCTTTCTCTTCCTGCTTCCGGGTCGCGCACTGCACGGCGAGTGGAGGCCAAAGCAGAGGTTTGGAGACACTGGGCTCGGGTGATACAGGGACAAGAGGCAGTTTAGCGACCTTCCTTCATCAGTAGTACTCGGGGCAATACTTCCGTGTGGGTGTAGAGGGGAGTTCTGTGCCTACTGGGACAACTCTTTAAACTCCTCTGCTTTTCCTTTCATTTCCAACGATGGAACTAGAGATTCTCCTTATTGGTGGGTCAGTTCTGACTTCAAAATAAACTGTAGATCAGCATTAAATAAAAGAGCATCAGTCGTCGGTTTCGCTAGGTTAATATTCAGGCTACACCGGACATTAATATTTAGTGTTGTGTTATCTCCAGCTATTTGGGAATGCGATCTATGTTGGGGGAGATAAGTTAAAACAGGTAGACGAATTAATAATAGTGCTCGCGTTAAAGGGAAGCTAGGTGTGTGTGTTTGTGTGTATATATTTTGTGTGGCTCCTAATATAAGAGACTGCCATAGAAGGTCCCGGACATTTTTTGCGACCCACAGTCTATTATAATAATGCATTGGTAGAGGGTTAGTGATGATTGCATAAAGGAAACGCCATTAAAAGTATATGCGCATTTGCGCGTGCGGGGGTATTCTTTTTATAGTGCTGATGTATATTGCTGCACTTATTGGGTTATAATAATGAGGTTACACTTATGAGGTTATACAGCATCCGCGATGAAAAAATGAACGATAGCTTTCTCTATAAAGGCATTATATTTAAACATTTAATGGGGGCCTGTCAGGTCTGGAATGGGAATCAAAATAGGCGTTTCAGGTACACAGAGGCCCAAACAGCCCCCCCCCCCACACACCAGCCCAATGAATAGTGTATCTATGGCACTTTACAGCAGTCCATCTGGTATTTGCCAGAACCCACAGATTGCCAGTCCTGTGCACTTACATATTGCTTCTTTACACGTACTTGCAGTCCTACTTAATCGCGCATAAATCTATTATAATCTATATCTTTAAAATAAACTACACATGCAGTGCAAATGTAATGTATGGCAAATGACTGGACTTGTATTGAAAATTTGTATATATTTGCGTCTGATTTGTGGTTTTGACTTTTTTTTGTTATACGTATACTCCTAAAACAAAGTAGTTAGAAAAGGGAAACATAAATGGGGTTGGTTATGGCATAGGTGGGTGCCAGCAGGCAAGACAAGCGATATCTTCCCCATGGGCCGCTGTTCCATATTGCAATTATTTTGCATTTAAGTTATCCTCTTTCTAACCCTTGTAAGGGGTTGACTAAGCCATCTCTGATATTTTGCAGTAACCTGTATGATCAGTACAAGCACAGACTGCACTTAGTGTCAAAGAATCAATTTTCGGAATTTTTGTATGAATAATCTCAAGTGACTTTACCGTCTCTTTCAAACATTCCAAATACTTTTGGGGGATCTAATTCAAAATCTTCTAGAGATTTATATGATCTTCTTTCCAAAGGGTGCTGCTACGTATACACGGGGTGGTGGAACAATGCAAACACAGTATAATTTGGGGTGACTATAGTCTATAGTCACTACATGCTATAAGGCTTCCCCCACCCTGGTGTGTGGAGTCATCCTGCAATAATCTGTACTATATCTATCACTCTGCTCTGGTAAGAAGAAAAAAAATGTCTGAGCTGCACTAAAACAGAGCAAGTGCTCTGCCACCAAACATCTTACTGTCACAAAAAGACACATTAGTACCCCATTTGGGGTATGGGTGAGCGGCAGACTATCCAGAATCTTTCCCATAAATAATTCTGTACTCCGTCCTGAGAATTTAGAACATACATACTATATGCAGTCCAAATGTCCCCGCAGCTCTACACTGTACCATGAACATCAACTTTGTTCTATATGAAATCCTTCATCAACGGTGGGAAGATGAACTGTACGAAATCTAGAGAGATTGTATTTCCTGGCAGCCTAGCAGAAAGGGCATTTCCTTGCAGACAGCACAGAATAGAAGCCGATCTAAGGGCAATCAGTATGGCAAGTTCCCCATTCCAGTCGGAAAGTGCTGACTTACACATCTGCCATAGAAATGGAAAGGAATCTAGTGCTGGCATGTCACACTTCCCTTCCACTTACACAACAGATAACACAGGTTTAGCCGAATATTTACCCCACTCAACTCGGAACCTTCAGCTGGCCGGTGGCCACATTCCAACTGGGCCTTTAGCATTAACCCTCTCGTGTTTCAGGCGTACTGCATCAGCTATTAATCCCCTTTTTTTGCAGCAACCACGCGGTCACTGGACGCCTCACCCTGGGTATGTGGGTGATAAAACAAGTAATGATTCCCTGCAGCTGCCCGTATGTAATAGCTGAACTACAGACGCACACATACACAAAGTCCTAATGGGTCATTCAACACAGGAAGACGTGGCAGTCTTGAAGTATAGTTGAATATTTATTAAAATTTCAAACAGAAATAGTGCTGATGGTCTTATCTGCTGTGCTACGCCTTTATTTTTTTTACTAATTTTTACTAATAAAGATATAAAATAGTTATTTAAGCAGAAGCATGGACAATGACGGTGCAGCCAGCTCTCTCTATTTGCATCCATTGTATACTTATATAGGCGATTTTTATCTAGTGCCACTGTATAGCAAATATCTCCGTTTAGAAGGATTGTGGTATTGCAAGACTTTCTAATGCAGCCTCTCTGTGACACAATACAAACACAACTATATGAGACTATATTAAATTTTGTGTAATTTGCCCAGCGTGCAAACTGGACAGGTATAGAACAATGGAGCTCCCAGTGAGTCGCAGTGTTTATTGGCTGTTAAAGTGGTTGTTAATTTTTAATTTGTTTTATTCGATGGCTCTCCAGTTTGCAGTTTCAGCAATCTGGTTGCTAGGGTCCGAATTTCTCTAGCAACCATGCACCGGTTCAAATAAGACACTGGAATATGAATAGGAGAGGACTAGAATAGAAAGACGAGTAATAAAAACTAGCAATAAATATATATTTGTAGACTTACAGAGCATTTGTTTTTTAGATGGGGTCAGTGGTCCCCATTTGAAAACTGGAAAAGTCATAATAAGAGGGCAAATAATTCGAAAACTATAAAAAAAAATGAAGGCACTAAAAACTAAGAATTAGTAGCCATACTATAACAAACTAAAATTTACCTGAAACATTTCGGTAGTTACAGCCTCCTTGAGTCTCCTGCTGAGTGGTGTGAATACTCACTTGTACATGTACTGATTCCTAATGCCTTTTCTCGGGGCAGATATTCGTTGGCCTGTTTGCTAACCTATTAATATGCTATTACATTCTAAATAGTTGCTCAATTTAGCGGTCACAGGAATATTTTACTTTTAAATTAAAGAGAGCTGTATGTACATATGAATGTAGCTAACCTCTCTCTTTTGTATTATTATGTAGTGTATCCACTAGGTAGAGTATTAAAATTGTGTATAGACAAATACTTGATGTATGTTTATTATTCCTGTTCATTTTGTCTCTTCACACCTTGCTAACTTATATAACACACAAGTGATGTGAATAAACTGCACTATAACATAAGGATATTAGAAGTCACAGAGGAGTTCCATGACCATATAAAACCACAAGGCCGAAGGCCAAGTGTTTTTATACAGTCTTGGAACTCCGAGGTATCTTCTAATATCCTCATATTTTGCAGCAGGGGGTACTTTATTTATTATAATACACAAGTTTCAGTGAGTCTTGTGACAGAAATGGCATCACTGCTCACAGTTTATAACTGATGACATCAGTACTCACCGTTCATAAGGATATAATTTATAAGACATGAGAGATATTCATGTCTTTTGTGTAGTATACCGTATAAACGTGTTTAGTGTTGACACTTCACATGACATAAGAAATAATGTATCTCCTGAATTAAAGTAGAAGTCACTGTATCTATCTATCTATCTATCTATCTATCTATCTATAAAAGGTCCCAGCAGGGACCGAAACGTTGGAAATAGATACTATGTAATAATAAAAATTAAATTTTTTCAACAAAGGGAGTGCTGGTTTGGAAACTTGGTGTATGCAAAAATTACCGTGCACCTCTCCTTATTCTATATTGCATTGGAGTGCGGATACTTATTGGAGAAATATATATATATATATATATAGTGAATAAAGTACCCCCTCTTGTAAAATATAAGGATATTATAAGTTACCGAGGAGTTTCATGACCATATAAAAACACGAGGCCGAAGGCCGAGTGTTTTTATACAGGTCATGGAACTCCGAGGTAACTTCTAATATCCTCATATTTTGCAACTGGGGGTACTTTATTTATTATAATACACAAATTTCAGTGAGTAATGTGACAGAAATGACATCACAACTCACCGTTTATAACTGATGACATCAGAACTCACCGTTTATAAGGATATAATTTACAGGATATTCATGGCTTTTGTGTATTATATAAATATATATATCTATATATATGTATCTATATATATATATGTATCTATCTCTATCTCTCTCTCTCTATATCTATGTATATATCTCAGATAGTTACTGAGTTTTAATACCTTGCTATGGATAAATAAAATACTAGAAGCAGAGACCTGGGCTAACCTGTGTAGTGCTGAAAGCTGCCTATGTGCCGCCCACCAGGTTTGTGTCTTGCACTTATTTCTAGTGTCCATGAGCTGCTTCTACAAAACAATACGAAGGTATTTGTTGTATGCGTGGCCTTTCACATTTATCCTCAGGCTTAACCTGTTGTGAATATTGTCTCCATAGGAGCCACTTGAAAAAAAAGTACTAATTTAGATCAATCTACACCCAACGGAGATCTTTTTTTACGCTGCCCCACAGATACTCTCCTAGATCCTCTCCTCTGGAGGAAAAGAATGATTGTATCGGCTTCTGCTGTTACTGACACAAAGCAGTGGTCTGTAGAAAGGTGGCTGGCTCCTTAGACCGCTGAGCTAGGGGGTTCTAACAAAAATAAGGTAGTAATCCTAATTAATGATAATTAATAGATTGAAGGAGAAGATCATGACCCTGCTACACTTATATTTATTTCTGATTGGCATAATTGAAGAGTTGCTTAAATTGATTCAATCTAGTATATATACTAAATTTGTATTTAAACGTGTTCTCCAAGGGAAAGCCCCACCAAATTAGTAGTAGCCAGGCAAGGAAACCAATGTATTATTTAAATGGACATTTCTAGGGTTTATTGGAGCGCAGGCATCACACCCCCGAAAATTTATATTGCCGACTATTGGTAGTCATCCTACCACCCACTTTGGAGAAATCTGCTAAAATCTAAATGTTTCGCCTATCACCTCACTTGCATAGTCTACAAACACAAATGACTCTTATGTTGGTTAAACCAGCAACCTAAATGATCGGCTAATAAGCCCTGGGCATGCCACTGGCAAAGATGATATAGATATATCTTTTTGTGTGTGGGAAGTGGGAGGGTCACGCGTTATTGTGAGTTATAATAGTCTATCACTCGCACACAGTTCCTATTGCCCGGCGTGTTCCCTCCTCCAGCCTCCAATGCTAAGGTCCCGAGCACGTGAGGCGAACCACTGCCAGACAATCAGGGGCCTATTACATAGGATTCCTTTTAACACATATTTTGATGCCTTGGTACTGGTGTGACCGTTGGTGACACACAAACCGACAGTGTAAGGGCCGAGGTGCCCCCAAAACCATCTCAGACCCACAAGCAGCTGTGCGCTTGGGTAACAGAGGCAGCCTAGCCCTAATGGGATCATTCAGCACAGGAGCTGCTGATCCATTCTGCGCCTTGCTCAATGGTGGATCTGGGGGCATCTGGAAGCTTTGGGTAACCCCCTATTTGCAGAAACGTTGTGATGAAAAGGGCACCAACAAATGATTATCTGGAGCGGTCAGTCTCCAACTCAAGGGCTCCAGCAGAGATGTGGTTAAAAGACGTTCAAAAAGCCCCCCCCCCTCCAACTCACTTGGGACGGGCTGTCAGCTGCAATCATCTATCCGCCAGCGTCTGCTGTCAGTTTGCACAAGTTTACATTGTAAATGAGTCAGGATAAAGAAATAAACCAGTGTATCTGGGTAAGGGCAGGAGAGCAGCATCCAAATAATCCAAGTGTCTCCTAGTGTAATTCTGTTGCCTTCTAGGCCTTTCTCACAGGCATAGCTGTTGTGGTGGAATCGCGGGCATCTGTATTCTACAGTAATAAGTAGTGGCTCCCTTTTCTTTCTGTCTGTGCCCCAGCCATTCTTACACGGGCACATTTCCCTCCCTAGGACAACCCCTTTATCCTCTAAATCCCTGCTTTGGGACAGTCTAAATAGCCCAGGCTTCTGGGACATCGCATAGTGCAGAAATCAATAGTCACTCCGACATTCCTGTAAGTACATTTTATGACGTCTCCCCAATTCTCTGCAAGCAGTGGAGGGCCAAAGCCTAGATAAATACCTGCTCTTTGGTGTGGATTGCTTGCATGAAAAAAAAGTCATATCCTAGTCACTTATGGCACCACACAAACATCTGCAATAATGAGCATAATACCCACACATATCAGGTGTAAATATAGATTTTTCCGTGTATAATGTGTATATGTATATATCATATACAAAGTGCATTTTGTGTACAAAAACAGATGCACAAAAAAGATACACTAAATATATGTGCAAAATAAGAACACATTGCCAGTGAGGCAGTTACTGGAACAATCGCTGGATCCAGAATGACTCAAGAGGAAGCACTCATTTATTTCAACATTATGATGAGGTGGCGCAATGATACAATGTGTGCGTAGAAAGATGTCACATGTGTCTACATATATGCCCAATGCCCTCAATCAAAACGCCATGACTTACATACATTTAATTGCTACTGGGGGTTTCACACTTCTATTTGTTGTCATCGTAGGGAATTTATTGTGCCAACGTTTCGGCTTGAGCAGAGAGGCATGAAACACTGCCAGTTCTTTAGCAAAGTTGCATTCGACCCTGGGCTTGAGCCAAAGCTTAGATATGTAGGAAAATAGCACATAGAGACTTGATGGGAAATGTGCAACTATTCATCTAAAGCTGTGCAAATAATTTCTCACAAATGTCTCGCAATACTTTAAAAAAAAATAATTAAAAACTACGTGTGCGTCTGTATCTGCCCTCGTGTATTGCCTTTTTCCGGAGTGCCCAGTTTGCCCCTCCATCCAGCGCGCGTGGGAGCTCCCCATCTGACTCGCATTCTCCCTTTCATCTGTCCTCTGTGGCTAGCAATCATAGAATTAAATAAAAACCGTAAAAAAAGCAATAATTCTAACAAGATAATTTTATAACTGCAGTAGGAAAAGATGAGACCGAGGTGTCATCCCAGACCCAGTATTGTGGGTGGACGAGTGTTCCAGCAGGGATATAGAAAAACACAATGGGGCCCTATTTTCCCTACATCTATATCCGCCTCAGGCCCTCAAGCCCCCTTCTATAGGAGGCATCCTGTTCCAGCCTACATTGGAGGGGGCTGAAGCATGTTTAGATAAACTGCATATTAGTGGCACAGGGTACTACTGGTCACATTCAAATATTGCTGCGATTTGCAAGCGCTGCGCTTGCAGAAATGGCGACGGATTGTTCTAAGGCCTCTGGGGGTGGGGTGGGTTGGGGGAATACATGAATGTTTAAATGTATAGCCTGTCCTGCTATCTTGTGTGCCAATCGTTGCCCGATAGTATGCAGGCCTAGCACCAGACCTTCACCCACAAAAGCAAGAACATTTTTAAAATATTCAAGAGGGTCACAAACCATAGGTCCCTCTGGGCGATCAGGGGAAATTTTAACCATTACTGTGATCACACACGGAAGAAGTGCAGGAGGGAGACTTGTGCGCATTTATTGCAGGCTGGGCTTGTTAGTTATTAATTATCAGTGCACACACGGACTTTGGGCAGATCAATGCTATTGAGCGGGGCTGATGTTTGGGATCATAGGCAGCTCTGTGATCGATGAGGAGCACACAGCATTCTCTTCTGGAAAGACTGGTTCCATTCTCTACAGGCCTGGCCACTGCCTCGGGCTCACACTTGGAAAAGCGAGGAAGGCTGGCGAGACAGATGGGAATCAGCCTAGCAAGTTCGTCGCCCACGGACACGAACAACACTGCCATCCATTGCTCTCCGCAACACACCATTGCTCAGAACACTAGCAATAATGATAACTGTCTAAATGCATTATAGGTCAATATTTCGCCGTTTTAAGACAATTTCTTAAAAAGACAAAATATGAACCAGCTCAGAGTTTTTATCCATTCATATATTCAGCTTAAGCCGTAGTAAGTATTTGGTAGCACTAGAATTTCAAATGTCAAAATATTGAAAGTAATAAAGTAAAACTATACAAGACAAAAATACACTTCAAATAAAATAAAAAGGGCTAGTCATGTTTCATTTGGCAGACCCTCATCTACCACTAGTTGTGTGTGTAAAATTCTAACTTGGCCCCTTTTTATTTTAAGCTTTTTTTCCCCCCAGTAAAGAAGTCCTTTTGCACTTAAAATGTAGTTATGTAAGGAATAAATTTACTGAACTAAACCATTATTTGTATTAAAATAAAAAAAATAAAACATTACATACACATGAAATATCAAAACATTTTTTGAATTTGAGTTATACTAGAAATAACTCAATTTATAGTGCTAAACGACAGTTATCATTTTCCATTGATTAAATAATATGGGGCACAAACATCACCACTCTTGCACCCATTTTATTCTGTACCGGCGCTAAATAGGCTAGCTCAGTCTCAACTACAAGATGATTAAGTTGAGGGGGCCAGTATATGCAGCAAGACAGGATTAGTAGCAAGTCCCCAGACGTAAAAAAAAAATATATAAGTGGCCCCAGCTCAGTTTCCAGCCTTATTTTTTTTTATATATATAAAATACTGTACAGTTGCAAGAATAAGTAACACGTGCTAATAGAATGTTCATTTTCTAATAGTCTGCATAAGGCTAGAAAACAGTACTACGCTTAGGCTGTTTGGGACACAAAATTAAGATACAAAAATGGTTGTGTGTTGCATTATCACTAAATAAAATTCGTTTTCCTCTAAAGAAAAACTAATCTGTTCTTATCAAATTTATGAAACTATAAATAAATAGAAATAAAGGATTGTGGCAAAAAAGGCCAGCATTCACTCTTTAACCCTGAGCCGTCCTAATAGGATTTGTGCTTCCTAGCTGCCGCCTGGGCAGTACTCCTAAATAAATCTTCTTTACGCGCATAGAGAAGCTCTTCTATAAACATTATAGATACTGAACATATAATATGTGTGTGGCCTGTGTGTAAGTCCTCGATGCATAAATAGAAAAAATATACTGCTATTGACAACAGGTAATATTTATATATACATAGATTAATATATTGTGGATAAATAATACATATCTTAAACCTCTTGGTTCTCTTTATTAAATTACTCTAAAAATAGTCTAATCTTTAACCAAGTCACAGTAACTGACAAATCTGCCTAAACTAATACCACACAAAACAATTGTAACTCTCCTCTTCAATACGGAACACATGGTTTAAACATTCACAGCTCAAGTTGGAAAAATATGTGACCCTCTCTAGCTAATGACTTCTCCAAAAGCTAATTGGAGTCATGTGTTCCAATCAAGGAGATGAGACTGGAGGTGCCCTGACTCAAAAAAGAAAACAAATAGAAAAAGGATTAAATAAAAATCGTTTGGGTTCTGACAGAATTTAGTCGAGGGGTAAGCTGAGTGAGAAATATCGGAGGAGATGTACAAAAATTGGAAAAAGGCTACAAATAAGCATTACTAAAGGTCTGGGTGTTCATCAATCTACAGTAAGACAAAATTACTACAAATAGAGTACATTATGTCCTGTAGCTGATCTGATCTCCCTAGAAGATCAAAAACAGAGTGCACTGCTGAAAGAGGTGAAAAAGGAACCCTAGGGTAACCTGCATGAAGGTCTGTTCAGTAATAAGCTCTAATGAGCAAGCCCCTCTTTACCTCCAGTATCAATCAGTATTCGCATGCAACCTTGAAAGTGCCATTTTATTGTACCGCTCTGCGGAATATGATGGCACCCAAATAAAATATAGATCCCCCCAATTGCTGTTCATCTCGAGTTTGGTGTCCGCAATTAAGACAAAATTTATATTCTAAAGCATGAAGGCTATGTTTGGAGGAAATAAAGCACTGCTCTGCAATCCCATATATATCATCCCAGCCTTCAGCATGGTGGGGGTGGCTCAAACCGAAAGCAAAAGCCAACAGTTCCTCCTTACGCAGTATCTCAACTAATGTTACAAAGATAAGACTTGTAAGGGAATATACATATTTCAAATAATCATCTTAACCTAAAATGTATAAATACTCGTACTATATTAACCCTATCCCTTACACACAAATATTCTCCTCTTTTTCGAGGTTATTTCACATTGCTTTCTATGCCTCTGCCATAGTATTATTTGTATACAAATAAAAGCAGGCGTCTACCAAAAATAAGATTTTAATATGCTAGATCAAATGTAAAGGTCGCGGTAAATTTGGAGCAAAAATCCTCCTGAAAATGACACTGCAAATTTGTTCTATAGAATTCTCACTTCGGACTCCTTTGCTAAGCGAATAGTCAATGCCTTTAATTAAAAATCGTTAAGAAAAAAAAAAAATTATTTTATTTTCTACAAAAGCAATATAAATTTCGACTCTGGATTTAAATGTAGACAATCAATGCGAAATGGAAAAAAACGACCTTGTTTGTGCTGATTAATTGACTTAATAGAAAAATCTTCATTTGAAATAGAAAAGGAAGCCGTCCCTGACCATTGTTCTTTCAATGTAAAACAAACATACATTTTAACAAATGTATCATATATTCTATACACGAATGACAATGAAAAAAAAAACAAAAAAAAAAAAAACAGTTACTATTGCTAATATTACTATTTCTACTATGGATACTGAAAAATATAGTTTATAATAAACCAATAATTAAAATCTCTAAAAACCTACAATATCTTATTTCTAACGGAACACTTTATTTAAAGGTGATTGATCTGTTTCTAACTGAATTAAAGTTATTTCCTTTAAGCCCTTTCATATATAGAAAAACGTGTTAAATTAAATGTCCATTCCAGAAATGTTCCAATGTGTTTTCCAATATTCCTAATTAGCTGCAGGGATTCGAACCGAAAAAGTGTTGCTTTTTACCCATATAGCTGAAGATAGGGGCCATTTCTAAAGTAATATTACTATTTATCTAATATAATCGAATATAAGTGGAGTGTATTTAATTTTTTTTTTTTGGGTATAAGATTGAAGAACGATGTATAACCGATAAGTAAAAAAAAAAAAAAATAAGAAAAATGCAAACAATTTAGAGCAAACCTACCTAGGAGTGATGTCCTGGCTCATTTCTATGCAATCCCAGGGAGAATGGAGCTCAGGCAGCACAGAGCATAGAGTAGGGTGGAGAAATAATTTCCTGTTCTAGCAGATCCCTCACTTGGTGCTTTTATTGCTCTTGGGAAAGGGGAAGTTACTTGATTGCTGGCTCCTATTTGGACTGCGCGGTCCCTGTACAGATCCTTTGTGCTAGCTTCTCACTTATCGATATTATTATGGTGATTCTAATAAATAGGATTATGGGCTCCAGCTCTTGGATCCCTAGCTGCCTGGAGCAAATCCATTGAATTAAAGGCCAGGCTGCTGGTAGCTGGATAATCACAAATTTATGGCTGTGTGACGTCTCTCTTCTCCCACAATGGAGTTCCAGTGACATTAAACAGAAAATTGATGAGAGAGAAACGAAATGTAATCTCTTCTGCCCTAACCAGATATTTAAATGATGTTTCTCCCCTTCCAAATTTAACCCCAGCGGTGCCAAGCCCTTGACTCTCCCATCCGCCGGTCTGGCAGGAGTTAAAGCGGGTCCTATTGTTTCTTGCTGCACCATTGCCCTTCCCCCTCCCCCAGGCGGAATGCGCGTCCCTAACAAATACACAAATGGGGCTTTTAGGCGAAACAGAATTTTTATTCCTTTCAGCACTTACCTTTATTACATATATTTCCCAGGGAAGGAAAAAGGAGCCCGCCCACCACAGATTGGGATCCCCCTCACCCCACCCTCCCCAACATGCCGGATCCCAGCAGGATCTCCCGGGCATTCACGCTCTGGGGCTGGGGAGAGCACCCATTCCTGGGAAGAAGCATTTAGAACTAAGGCCCTGCAGGAACTCCGCAGCCCCAAGCAGCACTCAGTCCTCGCCAATTTCCTCTGGGCAGCACATCCGCAGTGCATCTTGTGCAATCCGTCACCCTCTCCCTCAAAGTCCGATGCTCGGCGAACAAGCAGATACGTCTCTTAAAGGAGCCGCGTGCAATTCCGCTCCCGGGGCTGCCATTGTCCTCCATGCCTGCCAGGCACCGCCCCAGGTATTGACGTGTTAGGTACCGCCCTCTGACTGCCTGAGCTGTGCGAGGAGCTGTATAAGTGCCACGTATAGAGACTTACACGGCGCTTTTTAATCCAGTCAGCGCAGAAGCCCAGTTGTATTTAAGTACAATCGCTGCACTTCATACTCATGGACTACTAGGATTTGGCCTTTCCATCCGCAAAAACATTTGCACGGCATTCCAAGGGAACTTTCTAGCGAAGATAATCGAATTTAGATTGCAGTCCCTTGTCATTATACGATGCCCTGTTTTTGTGCTGCAATTTAATCCCTTTTAATTGCCCGATTTGGGGAATTTCTATCATATCCCATTTCTGGAATTCTAGGAGAGAACAGGAAAATGTGGCCACAAGCCCAATACTGCCTGGAAACAATTTTTGCAACCCACATTTTTAGCCATATGACTTGCTAACCACCATTAAACGGGAAGTGATGTTGCTTGCTGCACACTGTGGTGGTCACATGAGGGTGCTTGCTGGTGGTTGCACCACTGTTTGCTGGGTGGATGGCATTGATTTATCAGGTCTATGGGTGAAAAACAAACATGGCAGCTCACACTCAAGTTAATGATAATATACTCAAAATACATATGCCTGTCAAAATTCTACTATGTGCAGAACAAAGCCATCTTTAGCAATCCATTTATAGAAAAAGTATTAATGTTATATAGTACGGTTACATAGTAACTTAGGTTGAAAAAATACACATTCATCAAGTTCAACCTTTTTAGACTATATATGACCTGCCTAACTGCTAGTTGATCCAGAGAAAGGCAAAAAAAAAAAACTAATTTGAAGCCACTTGAGTCAGAGGGGGAAAAAAATATTTTCTGACTCCAAGACAGCAATTGGAACTAGTCAATGCATCAACCTGCACTATGTTCTATCTTCCATAACCCTGTATTCCCTCCTTTGCTAAAAAGCCACCTAACCCCTTCTTAAAGCTATCTAATGTACCAGCCTGTACTATTGCTTCAGGGAGAGAATTCCATATCTTCATAGTTCTAACTGTAAAAAAACCCTTGCGAATATTTAGCCTGGAACCTCTTTTCTTTTAATTGGAATGGGTGACAGTTGGAAAGATTTACTGGTAAATAAAGCATTAGAGATACTTTTTATCCCCTTATATAAAGTCATATGAAAAAGTTTGGGAACCCCTCTCAGTCTGCATAATAATTTACTCCACTTTCAACAAAAAAAGATAACAGTGGTATGTCTTTCATTTCCCAGGAACATCTGAGTACTGGGGTGTTTTCTGAACAAAGATTTTTAGTAAAGCAGTATTCAGTTGTATGAAAAACTGGCTCTGCAAAAATTTGGGTACCCTTGTAATTTTGATAATTTGAATGCATGTAACTGCTCAATACTCTGCTTGTTAAGACTTGAATTTCATAGGCAGGTGTGTCCAATCATGAGAAAAGGTATTTAAGGTGGCCAATTGCAAGTTTTGCTTCTGTTTAACACTCCTCTGAAGAGTGACAACATGGGATTCTCAAAGAAACACTCAAAACATCTGAAAACAAAGATTGTTCAGTATCATGGTTTAGGGGAAGGCTACAAAAAGCTATCTCTGAGGTTTAAACTGTCAGTTTCAACTGTAAGGAATGTAATCAGGAAATGGAAAGCCACAGGCACAGTTGGGTCTGGCTGGTCAGGAAAAATACAGGAGCGGCATAGGCAGAGGATTGTGAGACAACCCAAAGATCACCTCCAAAGACCTGCAAGAACATTTTGCTGGAGATGGTGTATCTGTACATCATTCTACAATTCAGCGCAATTTGCACAAAGAACATCTGTATGGCAGGGTGATGAGAATAAGCCCTTTCTGCCCTCACGCCACAAACAGAGTTGCTTGTACGCAAAAGCCACAATCATTTTGTAACAAAGTGCCTGCTACCTACTGTCAAATTTGATGGAGGTTCCATCATGCTGTGGGGCTGTGTAGCTAGTTCAGGGACTGGGGTCCTTGTTAAAGTCGAGAGTCGGATGAATTCAACCCAATATGAACAAATCGTTCAAGATAATGTTCAAGTATCAGTCACAAAGTTGAAGTTACGCAGGGGTTGGATATTACAACAAAACAATGAACCTAAACACACTTCAAAACCTACAAAGGCATTTATGCAGAGGGAGTAGTACAATATTCTGAAATGGCCGTCACAGTCCCCCTGTCATGTTCAGCACCCTAAATCCAGAACCAGTGCAAGGCTCCCTGGTCTCGGCTCTTGCTTCTGCTTTTAACAGCCACCTTTCAATTCGGGAGGAGCCCTCAGCTAATTGGATGCCGCCGGGTCTTAATAAGAGAGGAACCAAGCAAAGGGTTCTGGATGAGCAAAGGGGCACAATCGTTTTACCAAGGATATTGGATGGAAAGCGTAGTCAGGCAGTCGGGGCTAGCACAAGCAGAGCGCGCCATAGGAAAGCCGGCACTGGAAGGAGACGGAACCATGCAGCAGGTGTCCACGCCGGCCACTAGACCACCAGGTTAAACAGTCCTCGCGGACCTTACATTACACCCCCCTCGAGGAGGGGCCACCGGGCCCTTTACCAACCCTGGAGTAGGACATGATTGCTTGTGGACCTGTACAGCAGATTTTAACATGGAAACATGAAACAGGTTAGATAACTTAAACATGTCAGGCAGCTTGAGACAGACAGAGGTAGGGTTAACAATCTCCGCAACAGGATATGGACCAATAAACCTGGGCCCCTGCTTAAGAAATGGAATTTTAAGCTTGATATTCACTGTGGATAACCAAACCAAGTCCCCAACCTGATATTTGGATACCTCCCTACGAGACTTTCCTCAGAAATTCCCCACAGCCCCAGAATCCACCAAGGCAGAGATTTTAACAGAACCCCCAGGCCAGGAAAAAACGGCAGGTACCAAATTTTTTGAGGCGCATTGGGGAGAGGAAACCTCACAGCACAAATGGCACTCCCTGTTTCTATTTAGCTTTTGAGGCTTTCCCAGCCTCTTAGGACAATTTATCCCCGCAATATATAAACAAACGCTGGGGTCACCTTTGAGTCCTCTCCTCAGGGGACAACCGAGTAACACCCAATTGCATTGCTTTACCCTGAGGAATAGGCAATGAGGGAGTTGGTAATTCATCAGTATAACATACTTTTGGGAAATATGTACCCCCTTCAGCACGCCCTTTCCCTTTGCCTCCTATTAATTTTGATGTCTAACTTCATAAGGTCATTCAAAATGGATAGAGTAGGGTAATTAACCAGGCTGTCTTTGAAAGAGTCAGAAAGCCCCACCCGGAATGCCATGAAGAGCTGTATCATTCCACCCCGTCTCAACTGACCAGCATTCCATACAGTACTCCTCAATTACTCTTAGTTATCACAATCCGGGTCATCGTATAACATGGTCACGGTGGTAAAAAATACCTCTAGGGAAAGACAGGCAGGGTCAGAGGGGGGTAATCTTAGTGCCCACACTTGTGGATCACATTGTAGTAAGGTCATAACAAACCTTACTTCATCCTCACCAGTAGGGAAATTGTGAGGGAAAAATCTGAGGTACAACTTACATGCCTCTTGAAAAACAAAAAAATTACTCCTATCCCCACTAAACTTATCAGAGAAGGACTAACTCTATTTCCCAGGGTAGATGAAAGGGAGTATCCCTCAGGAACCACAGCAGAGGCATGCTGAACTGCATCTAGCCTGTTGGAGAGGGAATGCAGAGCTTGGATAATGTAGTCCGGTTTCCCCTCTTGTTCCTCTAAGTGCTGGAAGAGGGTAGAGAAAAGCAGCTCAGAGGTTTGGAATAGCAGGACCTTCTTCTGTTTTCTTCCGTCTAATGGGCCCGGCCCGTTGTACTGTCACGTTCGGCACCCTAAATCCAGAACCAGTGCTAGGCTCCCTGGTCTCGGCTCTTGCTTCTGCCTTCAAAGGTTGCATTTCACTTTGGGAGGAGCCTTCAGCTAATTGGATGCCACCAGGCCTTAATAAGAGAGGAGCCAAGCAAAGGGTTCTGGACGAGCATGATCATTTTACCAAGGATATTGGACGGAAAGTGTAGTCAGGCAGACCAGGCTAGTACAAGCAGAGTTCAAGAATAGACAGACAGGCCAGGTTGGTACGGCAGCATTAACAGGATAATCAGACAGGCAAGGATCAGGATTGGAGATTGTAGAATATTAAGGCAGGCAATGGTCAGGCTTGGAGATATCAGAATAGTCAAACAGGCAGGTGATGGCCAATACCAGAAAACAAAGCAGAATACACAAGGAATAGCACCCAATAACTAAATGAATTAGACCTAACAATGGGCAACTTCTTCAATTCAGAAATCCCCTTTAATACCTTTAAATTTAGCGCCAATGTGCGATGACGTCATCACACTGGCGCATAAAACCAGGAACTCCGCACCGCGCGTGCCATAGGAGAGCCGGCTCTGAAAGAAGACGGAACCAGGGTAAGCAGTCTTTGTGGACCTTACACCCCCTGCTTGAATATCATTGAAAATCTATGGGATTTAAAGCAGGCTCTCCATGCTCGGCAGCCATCAAATTTAACTGAGCTGAAGAGACTTTGTATGGACGAATGGTCAGAAATACCATCATCCAGAATCCAGACACTCATCAAAGGCTATAGGAGGCATCTAGAGTCTGAAGACATAAGCTCAAGACATAATTTGCCCTTGATGCTGCTGACTGGCATTGCCTGCTACAGCCAAGTTTATTATCTACAAGGACTCCAAGGTCCTTTTCCATTATGGATTTGCCTAGTTCAGTCTTATTTAGGGTATACGTAGCTTGGATATTTTTTCATTCCAGGTGCATGACTTTACATTTATCAAAATTGAGGGGCACATTTATTAAGGTTCAAATGGTAAATTCACATTTTTTTTCGGTCACAATTCACAAATTAAAATTTGAATTTACCAACTCAAATTTGAATTAGAATGTGAGATTTATCACACCTTGACAATGGAAACAATTCTTATTCAAACATTTGCCACCTAAAACCTGCTGAGTTCATTTAAAAATCAGTGGCAGAGGTCCGTTGAACCATTCAGAGGAAAACTCTATTTGAATTTTGGGGTTGTTTGTATTCGATCGAATATTAGACATTCAAGTTTTCTCATAAATAACCTCCCATTCTAGTTGTGGGTACACAATTAGAGTTAAATGAAATTCACATAACTTCAAAATTCGACCTTTGATAAATTTGCCCCTAAATCTGTCTGGCATTGCAAAATTCAACCTTTGATAAATCTGCACCTGAATCTGACTGGCATTGCTTGCTACAGCCAGGTTTATTATCTACAAGGACTGCAAGGTCCTTTTCAATAATGGAGTTGACTAGTGCAGTACCATTAAGGGTTTAAGGGGCTTGGATATTTTTACATCCCAGGTACACGACTTTACATTTATCAACATTGAGGGGCATGGTAAATTCGAATTTTCAATTTTTTTTGGGTCACAATTCACAAATTCAAATTTTAACTTACTAGCTTGAATTTGAATTAGAATGTGAGATTTATCACACCTTGACCTTGGAAACAGTTCTTATTCAAATTTCCGCCACCTGAAACATGCTGGATTCATGTACAAATCAATGGCAGAGGTCCGTTGAACCATTTTGCAGACGTTCGTATTCGGTCGAATATTAGACGTTCGAGTTTTTCCATAAATCTCCTCCCATTCGAGTTGTGAGTACATTCAAATTTATTAGAGTTAAAATAAAATCACATAACTTCCAAATTCGACTTCGGGCAATAAATCTGCCCCTGAATCGCATTTGCCACTTAGCTGCCAGTTTGTCAAGATCCTGTTGCAAGGATGTCGAATTCCAGATGGAATAAATTGGGCTGTATCAGTGTTGGACTGGCCAGGAAAACGCCCAGTGGGGCCAGGTGTCAGTGGGCCCTCATGCTGCTAAATATTTGGCCTATTTTATAACCATTCCCTATTTTTATGAGAGCAAAGTGGCTAAATAGATGGAATAATAGATTATAGCTTTAAAGTATGTAAAGAAGAGAGACTAGATTGACTGAGGAAAGGAAGACTAATAGTACTGAGAGTGGGCCCCTGGTCTAAGGTTTTTTGATGGGCCCCTGGTGTCCCAGTATAACATTGGGCTGCATAAATATGTGTCATCTGCAAACTCTGATACATTACTTACAATATCCTCCCCTAAATCATTCATGAACAAGTTTTTTTTATTTTTTTTATTTTTTATTTAATAGAAGTTTTTCATAGATATTGTATTGACAAGAATACAAAAATATGATAAAAAGTAGATTAAGAGTAGATATGACAAGTACATCAATGTAGCATACCAATTCTAGTGTACCATATGTGCACGCAACCTGAAGCTTTAGCAATTATAACTACATAATACTACTACAATATTGTTGTTATAACTATTTTGGCTTGCCAGACCCCCAACTGGTTTCAATTTTGCGGAGTTGGATCCTCAATTGAATCCTCTTTTAGCCTGTCCACCCAGTTAAGACTATTTAATATTTTTTACATTTGTTATGAATAATATGTGTTATTTCTTCCATCTTCCTAGTTTCTTCTACTACCTGCTGCCATTCCATATACCTGGGAGGGGCCGAATCTTTCAAATGTCTTGGGATTACTGACCTGGCTGCATTCAGTACAATTATACCATATATGGGCATGGGTCCCCTTATCTTTACCACATCTCTAACAAATATCTGAAAATTCTGGAGGGGGAAATATTGATGTTTAAATCCCTTTCCCACTCCCTGCGTGCTGTATCTTTCTCCAAAGAGATATTTGATAGTAGAGGTTTATATATAGTGGAGATTGCTTTATTAAGGGTTTCTTTGCTCTCCAGTATGTTTTCCCATTTGGTCTGCTCTCTATTCCAGTCTGCATCTTTAAATTTATAGATGTAATGACGCAATTGGCAATAGTTCCATGAATCTCTAGAGTGTTTACCCATTTCTTTTGAATTTCTGGTAATGATATTATTTTGTTATTCTCCAAAAAGTTGCTGATTCTTGTGGGTCTACCCTCTAATTCTTGCCATTTCTTGAAGGCCCCTTTCTCTAGGCTAGGGATAAATGCGATATTATTCACTTGGGGTTGTAGAATGAAAGAGATTTTAGCCAGATTCATCTTTGATCTGTTACTATACCATATTTTATATGTGGGGGCTATTAATCCAAAGATAGTTTAACAATGGTTTCTCAACCCACTGTTGTTCCAAAACTACCCACTCTTTCTTTCTATCCTCTAAGGACCATTGTTATATACATGTTAGATGTATTGAGATATAGTATAGCTGTGCGTCTGGGGAAAGCTAACCCTCCCCTTTCTTTTGGTAGTATTAATTGTCTGTATTGAATCCTGGCCTGTTTACCCTTCAAGGTGAATTTTGTAAACAATGATTAAATTTTCTTAAAGAAGCTTCTGGTATCATAATTGGCAAAACTTGTAAGTAGTAATTAAATTTAGGCATCAAAAAGATTTTCACTGCTTGTACTCTACCCAACCAAGACAAATTAAGTTTGTTCTAATTATTTACCCTTTCTTGAAGTATTGTCAATAAGGGGACAAAATTGATGTTGTAAAGATCAGACATGTGTCGAGCGATATTCACTCCCAAGTATCTGATACTGTGGTTTGCCTTTTTGTATACTGTGGTTTGCCTTTTATATTCGTTGGGGTATTGATATTTAGGATCTGAGATTTTGTTAAGTTTACCATAAAAATTCGATAGAGTTCCTAATTGTATTATGAGTGTTAGTAGGCAGGGTAAGGAGGACATCGGACTGGAGACAAAGATTAGCATATCATCTGCAAAAGCGATTGTTTTATATTCCTTATCTCCAATCTTTATATAAAGCTAAGATACGATTTATAGTGACCTTCCCTATAACAAAACCCCTCATTGCTTTTTCCAAGAATGGCTATGCAACTCTATTGAATGCTTTTTCAGCATCCGTTGTGATTAGTATTGATGATGGTTGCAATTTTTTCTTTTCCATTTGGCTCAGTTTCATTAGTGATAAAATGTTATACATATTATCTTTTCCTTCCCTTTTAGGTATGAACCCTGCCTGATCTGCATGAATTAAATTCGGTAAGTATTATATTTAGTCTATTTGTTATTATTTTGGCGTATATTTTTAAGTCTATATCTTATTAGGGATATTGGCCTGTAACTTGCGCATGACTGGGGGTCTTTCCCCTCTTTCGGTATGATAATTATATTTGCTTCTTTTGGTTGTTTGTGGAATCCATGTGTTTGATCTATAAAGTTATAGTATGAACTTAGCAAGGGGATTAATTCTTTTTTATATGTTTTATAGTATGATACACTAAATCCATCCGGTCCCGGACTTTTTTCCACTGCTAGTGAATCTATAGTATCACTTATTTCTTGGGGTGTGAATAGAGAATCTAATATAGATCTCTCGTTTGCTGATGTAGATGGTAGTTGTGCTTTCTCCATAAATTGTTCCATTGCCACTAGTTTATCTTTTTGATCTACCCCCTCCTGTAGTCTATATACTGTTTGGTAATATTGTTGGAATGTTTTAACAATATTGTGTGTATCATAATGAACCTTTTGATCCCTATCTTTTATTGATGTAATATGACTAACCAGATTATTTTTTTTCACTCTTTGAGCAAAATATTTGTTACATTTATCCCCAAATTCGTATCGCTTCTGTTTGCTGTTCATATACGCTTTACATGTACCCTGGTCAAGTATTGCTTTCAGCTGCAATCTTTTCTTTTCAAGTTGTACTAATATATCCTCAGTCATTTTTATTTTATCCATCCGTTCCAACATAATACAGTGCTACGCAATATGTTGGCGCTATATAAATACATGTTAATAATAATAATAATAATAATAATAACATAGAAATTTCTTTGATTAGGCTGTTAATTTGTTTTCCTTTTTCTTTCTTTAGATTACATTCATGAACAAGTTAAATAAAAGTGGACTCAATACCGAGCCCTGAGGAGCCCCCACGAAGAACCTTACTCAAAGCAGAGAATGTACCATTAACAACCACCCTCTGTATCTGATCCTGTAGCCAGTTTCCTATCCATGTGCAAACAAATTCAGTCCTCCCAGGCCTTAGTTTAGAAAGCAGTAGTTTGTGGGTCACAGTATTAAACACTTTAGCAAAATCCAAATAGATCACATCTACTGCTCCCCCGCTGTTCAGTATCTTACTTACCTTTTTATAAAAAGCAATCATATTTGTCTGACATGACTATGGGCATCAACAAATAGTGGCAAGTGGGGACACTTGCCCCTCCTTGACTTTTACTTCATAATAAAGGATATTCTTCTGCCATATGTATATATATATATATATATATATATATATATATATATATATATATATATATATATATATATATATATATATATATATATATATATATATATATAGAGTCCCACAGTGCCTGCACTCAAACCAAAGGATGAAGCCAGAGGTGCACAATCCAAATGTAATTCATATATGGAAAGAAGATCAGCACTCACTGTAGTTTTGGTGAAATTGTGTTGATTTATTAATCAAAAATCACATCTTATCCGAAACGTCGGATAAGATGTGATTTTTAATTAATAAATCAACACAATTTCACCAAAACTACAGTGAGTGCTGATCTTCTTTCTATATATATATATATATATATATATATATATATATATATATATATTGTTTTGTTCTTTTTTATATATAAAACATATATAACACATTTCTTAAAATTACTATTAAGAACTTGCAATAAGCTTATAAAATGCTTACCCCTCGATGCTGAGTCACAGCATCGGAGTTCACCGCAGCCATCTTCCAGGTCTTCGTGTCTTCTTCCGGCGCTTCTGCAATTTCCGTCCATTTCAGCGTATGCGCAGTTGTCGCAGACTGGTAAATTGCTCCAACTGCGCATGTGCCGCTACACCGGTAAAGAGTTTGTTTCTCCTTTAACCCCTGCAATTTCTTGCCCAAAGCTCAATTGTATTCCCCACATAACCATGGCATCACTCTATTCACTGTCCTCTTTTACCCTTTCCCTTCTCATTCTGCTGACTTACCCCCACACTCACCTCTCCATCACTAATAACTCTGTGCCTCACTCTATATTTTTATATAGATAGAAAGATCTATAATATTATAACACATATTTTTGCACCTCTACCCCTCTCCTGCTCCTGTCCTGTATCCATCTCATTGTTTGTTTTTGGATGACTCTTATATTTTAACCCTTCTACCTCTAGATTGAAATAGAATGTATCAACATAGATTCTATGCTAGTGACATTTTGTTGTGCACAACCTTTTCCTGCTATTGTTACTCTACTTTATGTACAGGAGAAACCCCATTTTACCTTTTTTAGGGGACAGAATAAAATGTGCAAAGTCAGGGAAACGTATTATGCATTATATATTGGTGGGACCACAAAAAATGGTATAGCATACGGAAAAATTTAGGGTATGTAAAATGGAGGCTTCACTGTATGCATCCAACTGTAACTAGAACTGTAGAGGGAATAACATTCTACATTCTGGCTAGTAATTGTGCTAAATACTACGTGTTGTCCTGGCAAACAAGGAGTTAGTGTCACTAATAGAATGGCAATGCTATACATGTGCAACATCGACTACTTTATATATTTATAGAAAACCTGTTAGGCCTGTGTGGAAATTAAAATATGGCTACAAGTAATTTGTGTAATATGTTTTCTTTCTTGTCCCCCCCCTGGAAGATTTTCTGCAGACGTCTATGGACATAACATATCCTTCATAAAGCCATGCTGATTGCTGCTCATAATGCCATTCACTAGGACAACATTTTGAACAAGCCTTGAAATAATTTGCCCACCACAGATGTCAAATTTACTGGCCTATAATTGTCAGAGTGAGATCCTAATCCCTTTTAAAATATTGTAATGACATCAGATTTCCTCCAATCGATATGTACTATGCCAGATGAAAGAGAATCAGAGAAAATTAGAAATAGAGGCCGGTCTAAAGAAGCATCAGTCATTTTTCTGCCGGTTCAAATATGCCATTTAAGAAATACTACATACCATAACCCTAACACCTGCTGTGTATGTATGTCATTAGTTAATGCAACTGATGTTTGCAGAACTGTACATTTAAACAATTCCTTAAAAAAACAGACAGTTAACAATATTAGAATCTAACTGTAGTAAAGATGTATAAGGAATTTAGCGGTTCAGGTGAGCTGAGCCAAGAAGAGACTGATACTAGCCTTGATGCAATTGTATATGAAAACAATAGAGTTTGTGTCAGTATATTGTTATCTATATAGGTACAGTATAGCATCCAATAGACTCCATTTTACGCAAGTAATTTAACTGCATGACTTCCATAATGTTATTAAAGGTGTGGTTCACCTTTGAGGTAACATTTATTATATTATAGAATATGCTTTCTAGCAACTTTACAACTGGTCTTCATTATTAATAAGGCCAACTGAAAATATGCTTAGAATTAGCCATTTTATAACATGCTAAAAGTTAATTTAAAGCTGAACTACCCTATTAAAGTCCATGGCTGATCATTCAAATGAATAGAGACTTCCTGTTAATGCTCAAGACGGGTGGCAAAGGGGAAGCATCAGTCATTTCCCTCCTGAATCAAGTATAAAAAGGCCCAAATAACACAGAAATCCCTAATATACCCATCACAGTTACCTGTTTCTTCAAAAAGTATAAATAAATGCTATTTTCTATGCTGCAATGCACCAGGGCCCTCAGGGCCCACCAGAGATCGTGCCACAACTCGGCGGTAAGGAAACCGCGCGTCTAGAGGGGTCGGGGGGGCCGTGCGTTTAGTTACGTTACTGTAGAGAGCGGGGCGATGGAAACAGGTAGGTGTTTTGTTTTTTTTTAGGGGGAGCCCGGCTGTACCACTAGCAGGCTGGAAAAATCAATTCACCAACCCTCCTGTCACTTCACTACCTGTCAGTTTATACTTAGCGCTGTACAGGTGGGTGTGCCAAATAACCCACTGAGAGTCTGCACGAATCCCGCCCCTCTAGTATGGTTCACTAGTTGTCTCCCCCAGTTCCTGGTTTGGGTCCCAATTTGACCCAAAGAGTTGTCAGCAAACATGAATGAAGAATGTCCAGAATCCGGCGCCCCCCTGTCAGCCTGACCACTGCCCAAGCCGGCTATGACATGACCTGCAAGATTCTGTATTTATTTATATGTCTTGTATTATTGCTTCATTCCAGCCTCTGTTTGTCTGTAATATATCCCCTGCACTTGCTGGTTATCTTCTATCCACCTGCACAGAGATGTACCTGTCATAGCACGATATACCCGATTATTCCAATTATACATACATGTGCACAGTGCAGAACATACTGTATAAGCTGTGTGTATATGAGATATACCTATAACTTCTTAGTCCAATGTGCATCTACCTTTTGTATGGATTTACAGGTACCAGAACAGCCTCAAAGCCACAGAAACTGACACAGCATGTCAAGGAAATGTCCATTCAAAGACTAAATAGCACATTTTTTGCAAAGAAGATCTTTGTTATTGGCTATTTGTCTGAATGCTATGAATGTAGAATCCTGGTTATATTAGCACCAGCTGTTTTCCAGCTATTTTTCTTCTTGATAATTGAAGGTAGAAGTGTTTGAAGCACAGCCCTGACAAGGTGTAGCGCTGGATATAACAGCACTTAGTGGCTTTTTTGGGGTAGATGCACAGTATAGATCTGTCAGAAAAGGGACAAATGAATTCCATTCATTTAAAGGCAAGCATTTTCCAAGCCAGTCATATTATTACGGTATGCTGAAGGAGCCCTGGATAATGTTAATAACTGGAGAGCCCAGCAGTGTTTAGTGACAAGCTGTGAAGGAGCTGAGATGATAGGGGAGGGAAGCTGGTTGATATACTGCTGCCCGCAGCGGCAGGGGAGCCAATGTGATTCAGCTAATGTAACACTATTACTGCCAGGAATCCTAGAATCAGTTAAGGCTTAAATGTTAGAGAAATGGTTAATTGTTGCTCTTGTCCCTACAGACTAAAAGGCAACTTTTAGGGTAAGGGTACATGGGGCATTTTTACAGGTTTTTAAAGCTGAGGGCAGTGGCATAAAAAAACACGCAGCCCCACAGGCAATGATAGGATATATACCTTTGTAATCCCAAGGTGTAAATGCGAGGATACGCAAACCTTTGCGTTTTTTGGCCGAAGCACCAATACACAACGAAAAAGCTGCAAGGTAAAGGATACACTAGACTGTTATAAGCTGTTTATTTACAAGATGGCAGCAAAACTCTTGCAAGGATTATGTGTGAGTATCTCTGTTGCTGTAATTATGTGACATAATGATGCTGGGTTACATTACCTTGCTACATTTGGTGTGTATTGTTCAACAAAATGTCAGCAAAGTCTTTTCTAGAACTTTTGCATGATTTTTCTCTTGCATTCACACTTTCACACTTTCATTCGACAATGTTATATGATGCCAAGAACACTGAGAACCTGTTTGCGTAACATGCGGCAGCACCTTACATAATTACACACGCAAAGATGTTTCCTAACCAGGAGCTTCTGGGAGATGAGAATACAAGACGACCAAGAAGAACTGAACTATGGGACAGCATTATGTGAGTATTTACACCACTTTATGCATTTTTAGAGCAAATCATAAAAAAACCGTGCCTAGTGAGGAGGAACAAATACATGGATCTTTGGAAAATAATTGGATCCTTGTCTGATTTTGCCACCTACATGCTGGGCCAAATTGAACATATCTGATTGTTTGGCACCCAGACCAAAAATCAGATCATAACCAGCATCTATGGAGGCCTGTCAGGAGACAACCACATCAATATAATGTACATTTTTCCTGCCATTACCCTGCCAGCATTTTCAATACAGTCCAAAATCATCCATGGTGCATGGCAGTAGCTTCAATGGCATGTGACTGTCTCTGTGCATACAGGGAGGATTTTGGCCAACAAGTGAACACCTTAGCATATTGGGATGAAATCCATACGTGTGCGCAATGACATGTGCAGGCCCGGACTGTCAATATGTGGATTCTGGCTAATGCCAGAGAGGCTGCTGTAGAAGGCCATAGACAGTTACTATTTAGTGGGCTAGTGGGGACTGTTTGGGCCTCTGTGTACTTAAAATGCTTGGGCTTATTTTTAAAGGGCAAGTCAGCCCCAAAATAAAACGTTGCCTTAGAAAAGAAAACATAATTCTAAGCAACTTTCCAATATACATTTATTAAATTTACAGTGCGTTTAAAGTTATTTTTTAAATCAAATGCTATTGAAAGCAGCATTGACTTTACAAACAATGCTGCAAAACTCTTAGTTCCTCAGCAAAAACAGATCTGTTAATCAGCTGGCTTGTCTTGGAACTGTACTCCACAGGCATCTTTCTTCTGATCATGTCAGAACGAACGACGAGACAAGTGGGATGTAGTCACAGGCGTCCAAATATAATGGGAGAGAACGAAAAGTCACAGGTAGAAACTTGACTGTCGGATGTGAATGCAGAAAGCTGTGTCTTCTGACAGTCTTATCGTGTAAAGTTTTTACCTGCGACTTTTCGCCAAAAATGCCTGCTTTTTCATTTTCGGGTCGATCTACAATCTCCATGCAAGTGGAAGCTGTGTGGATCAGCTGAGCTGGGGCAGGGTGGTGGATCTTCTTCTTCTCTCAGCCTACTTGGCGGCAAGTGTGCCCTCATCCTAAAACTAAACTGCCCAGTGATCTGTGATCTACAAGTAAAAAAAAGAAATCGTTTTTCTGATTTGGATGCTGACAATGGGAACTTCTTTCATTGTGCAATTCACTGTGTTAGGCACAGTTTTATAGCTGCAGTTATCCAAGAACAAAATAATGCTTATGTGAACAATACCTTAGTTTTATACTGCACTGTATCTCTTCCACTGAGGTCTAGATGCCAAAAACCATGAGTGCCATTATGAGGATGAGCTTTGAGGAAAAAAAGGTGCCATATTCTGAAAATTAATCAAATGGCATTGTTATCAGCATACAACATAATTATGATCACAGGCATCCTCATAGAAAGAGTTTAAATAGAGAACAAGTGTTTAGCAATGAGACACTAGTGCTATATTTCATAAATACAATACTTCCCAAAAATTGGTCTGATTTGGATTGAGCAGGTTTGATTTTTCCTGCAATTGAGGACCGCACCAGCTAGTTGATGCGGTCCTGCGATTCTTCTGCGCCCATTCTCTTTGTTGTAATCAGATCGATCGGCCCTAGGGCCGAATGTTCAGATTAACCCAATATTGCCTTGCCGTTAGTGGGCATATCTGGTTAAGATCTGGAATCAATATCGAATGCTAAATATTGACCCAATTGTTACAGATATGGAGATCAAATTTAAACAATGGGCAACACTCCCCTTGTCGTTATATGGAAGAATAAATTTGGTTAAAATGAAATTCTTGCCAAAATTTCTTTATGTTTTTAGGAATTCTCCTGTTTGGCTACCAAAAACTTTCTTTAAGTCTATAGACTCGATGATTTTGTCTTTTATATGGGCCAAGAAAACCCAGAGGATTAATAAGAAGGTCTTGCAAAGATCAACTACAGCAGGGGGTCTTGCTCTCCCAAACTTATATCAATACTTTCTAGCTGCTGTATTAGTTACAGTGCGCTGGTGGTTCGAATCAGATCAATATAATGCTGTGGTTACTTTGGAGGCTAACATCCTGGGCTCAAGGGAGGCATTAAGATTGCTAGTATATAGGGGAGGCGAGTTACATCAAGGAATTTCCTACTCTATGCTAACAACAATCAGAGCGTGGAGGGTAGCCCAAAGGCGTCTATCTCCAAATGGACAAGTGTTAGTATCACCATGCTCCACTTTGGAGAAATAATTGTTTTCCACATTTGTTAGGCCTACTTGACTACCACATATGGGTGCAAGCAGGAATAAAGTATGTAAAAGATATATTCCAGGATGGCCAGCTATTAAAGATTGAGCAGTTACGGGCAAAATATGTATCTAAACATTTAACTATGTTTCGGTGCATGCAAATAAGGCATGCAGCCCATGCACAATTTAATATTCAGAAGGTCTTAATACAGACCACAACAATGGAGAGTAATTTGCAAAAACAAGAAGTAAAAAAACCATTGGCTATTATATATGATACTCTCCAAATTAGGGAAGACAGGATAACGCTCAAGTCCTATTTTAAATGGGTAAAGGATGTAGGTGAACTGGACCTGGATAAATGGGAAATGATTATGAAAAATCTTTTAACCCCTTGTATAGCGACAAGAGATAAATTAATCCAGGTTAAATTTATACATAGATCGTATCTAACACCAAAACGATTGCACAGTATAGCACCATCTAGAAATGGTCTATGTACAAGGAGATGTGGCCATCCCGGTTCATGGATACATATGGTGTGGAACTGTCCTAAATTGGTGATCTATTGGAAACAGATTTTTGAATTTGTATCCAATTTGGTCGCTTGTACTATACATCAGGACCCACTTATAGCACTTCTGGGGTGTGTAAACAATGTGACAGATTTAAAAGAAAAGAGAACGCTAATCCAGATACTATTTTATTATGCAAAGAAGTTAATTATTATCCAGTGGAATAGACATGAGGCTCCCACACTGGATGCCTGGAAAGAATTGGTAAATATAGCAATGCCCAAATATAAAGCAGCATACTATTCCAGGGGGTGTATTGATAAATTTTTGGGAATTTGGTCACTCTGGCCACTAAACAAGGGAACAAACAGTACGACTACACTTTAGAATGTAGCAGAAAGGTTATCCCTTCCCGCTCCCCTTTTCTCTTTTTCTTTCTTTCTTTCTTTCTTTCTCTTTTTTTTTTTTTTTTTTTTTATTATTATTTTCTGTGTGGGAGGGTGGGGGGTGGGTGGAATGCTTTTCTTTCTTTTTCTATGCAATGAAATGAAAAAATCTTAATAAAAAGAAGTTTAAAAAAAAAAAAATATCTGCTCCTTTGGGGACCTCGCCACAGAGTAGATTTTATCGTGTATGGCCACCTTGAGTTTATCTTCTCAACAGCTGGCCAGAGTATGTGCAATGTCACTGGCACTGCAATGGTAGTGTAAGAGGCAGAATGTTGGAGGGCATACACTGCCTGTCATGAATTTCTGGGGCCACACATTGTGTCTGTCATGAAATGCTGTGGGGGGGGGGGGCTCACTGGGCCTGTCGTGAAATGCTAGGGGCCACACACTGTGCCTGTTGTCAAATGCTGGAGGTCACTCATAATATTTGTCATGAAATGATGAGACCACACATTGTGCCTGTAGTGAAATGTTTGGGGCCACATATTGCATGTCATGAAATACTGGGGGGAGTCACATTGAGCCTGTCATGAAATGTGGGTGGGGAGGGCCTGTTGTGAAATGTTGTTTGGGCACACTGTGCCTGTAGTGAAATTCTGTCGTGCACTGGGCCTCTTGTGAACTGCTGAGGTGGCTACACTGCCTGTCATAAAATGCTGGATGGGCACACACTCTGCCTGTCGTAAAATGAGGGGGTGGTAGGCTAGGGGGGGTCACATAGTGCCTGTGATAAAATGGCAGGGTGGTTCACACTTTCATAGGGACTGTATTCCCACTCTTGAAGACTTGTGGCCACTCAGCTCTAAGATGGATCTACTGAATGTCATAAGTACATAGATGAAGCATTATATGGTGCTATGTAAGTGGCTCAAAGCACCTCAGTTTTCTGCCTTGCTGTTCAAACCTTTTTAACTAAATATATTGTCCTTCCTTTTTCATCTTTCATTTCAGTAACATTTTTAAAACATTACTAGAAACAGTATGCATACGGGGCATTTATTTATATATTATTACTGTCAAACAAGTAAAATTCATGATTTTCCACTACTATTAGCATTACTTTTGCTAGTAATAATATAAAAGGGAAATATGTGATGACACAAACGCTCTTTTTACTATAAGTATTGAAAATGGCAAATAATAGTAGTTATCGTCCTTGAACAACTGAAAAGCCTAAAAAGATGCTGAGAATTTCACAAAATAATTTTTCTGATTTGTATGCTGACAATGGGAATTTCTTTCATTGTGCATTTTCTTGTGTTAGGCACAGTTTTATAGCTGCAGTTATCCAAGAACAAAATAATGCTTATGTGAACAATACCTTAGTTTTATACTGCTCTGTATCTCTTCCACTGAGGTCTAGATGCCAAAAACCATGAGTGTCATTATGAGGATGAGCTTTGAGAAAAGAAAGTTGCCGTATTCTGAAAATTCATCAAATGGCATTGTTATCAGCAGAACAACACAATTATGATCACAGGCATCCTCATAGAAAGAGTTTAAATAGAGAACAAGTGTTTAGCAATGAGACACTAGTGCTATATTTCATAAATACAATACTTCCCCTAAAGCCAGGGAAATAATGCTGATTTGGTCTTTCCTGCCTGTATTGGCAGGCCCACAGCACACATTTAGGACTAAAACAACTGGCTTTACCTGGTCAGCATTTATATATTTTTTTTTTTGTTCAGGTAAGTTTATTGAAATTGACATGGTTATACAACATTGTGATCATCATCAAGGTATGCATAAATATATTGTCCACATGCTATCAAGTCAGGCATTTAGTACAAATAAAAGAGAAACATAAAAATTACAAAAGCATTTGTGACAGCCTGTATCTTGCCTCAGTAGTTCTTTACTAAACCTCGAGGAAACCTCTTCAACCGGTGTCAGACCACCAATACTGGTGAGGGGGGAATTTCACTAGCCAGGGGTCCCAGATCCTATGGAACTTGTCCTGGAGGCCCTTTCACTTAGCTAAAAGATATTCTGTATTGGCAAGGCTAGCCATTGCTGCCACCCACTGGTCCACACATGGGGGTGACGCCTGTTTCCAATTCAGGGTGATCAGTCTACGCAATTGGAATAGTGCTTTGCAAATGAATTCTGTCATGTGGGAATCTACTCCCAGCCCTATCTGTATACTTAGTAGGCATACTCTTGGATCATTAAGAGTTTCACACCTTGTCAGTTCACCTAGAATCTCAAGGGCCTTGTTCCAGTAGTTACGCAGAGCCGGGCAGCTCCAGAGGGTATGAAGTAAGTCCCCTACAGCTTGGTCACATCTAAGGCACTGAGAAGATGTGTTTGGGTACATTTTGCTTAACCTGCTTCTTGTGTAGTAGGCCCTGTGTATCAAGTATAGCTGCAGCAATTGGTGCCTAGGGATAAATGAGACCTTCCTGGGGGCTCTAAGGACTGCTTCCCACTGGGTGTCAGTAAGAGCACCGAGGTCACTCTCCCAGAGATCCCTGCACTTTAACTGGGTGCCCTTAGATCTGTAGTCCACCATGAGTTTGTACACCTTGGAAATCATACCCTGGGGCTTGAGCTTACCAAGCAAAGAAATGAGCGGATGTGCAATTAGATCCGTTGGATTGCCTTTAAGCCACTCCGTCAGCTTACCCCTAAGTCTCATGTAAAACAGCCAGTGTGAGGACGGTACGTTCCACTTATTTCTTAGTTCCAGAAAGGTAAGAGGTCCCCTGAGACCCCAAACATCTGCTAAGGTACAAATCCCCGTATCTATCCAGTAATGGGGGGGTAAGAGATCCGCCACTCCACCCAGTTTAGAGTTGTGCCAGAGGGGGGTGGATGGGTCTATTTGAGTAAACCCTGTAGTTTGGTTAATTCTGGCAAATACCCATTTGACATTCCCCAGGACTGGGTTGAGTTTTGCCCTGTTCGGTCCTGTGGGAGCCACTAAGAGGGCTTGCACAGGGGATACACCTGGGGGGAGTAAAGTATGCCATACCTTGAACAAGGCCGAGCAAGGGCCATTCGGTTTGAGAGCTGTTAGATGTGAGATCTGCAAAGCAAGATACAGGGCCTGAAAGTCAGGCAAAGCCATCCCACCCGCTTTAACCGGCCTTTTAAGTGTTATCATACTTAGCCTGCTCCTGCCGTTCCCCCAAATGAATTTGCTCATATTCATGTCTAATTTAGTGAAGATACTGAGGGGGAGAGGCAGTGGAGCATGCCACAGCGCATACATTAGCTTAGGTTGTATAAACATTTTGATCAGTTGAATTCTGCCAACTGGGCCAAGAGGAAGGGCCTCCCACGCGTTCAGCTTCACGTCCACCCAGGCTAAAAGAGGGATAACATTCAGTTCGCAGTAACTTGATATCAGTAGTGCAATTTCCACACCTAGGTACGTAAACGTATCTGATAGCTGTAGGGGGCAATTGGTGAAATCCTCAACATCGGTTGGGGGGTCCACCAAGAATAGTGTGGATTTTGAGGGATTTACTCTCAACCCTGAGACTCTCCCAAACCTCTCAGTCAGGTTAATAAGCTCTGCTAAGGACTGTCCTCTGTCCCCGAGGTATACCAGGGTATCATCTGCATATAGCTGAATTTTATCTTCCCCTGCACTTGAGACCCATCCGGTCATACGTGTGTTTTGCCTGACCGCCGCAGCAAAGGGTTCGATGGCTATTGCAAACAAGAGCGGGGACAGCGGACAGCCCTGCCTGGTGCCTCTAGTCAAAGCAAAAGGAGTAGTCAATGCAGCACCCACCCGCAATGCAGTGATTGGTTTGGCATAAAGCAGTTGAATAAGGTTTATGAAGTGGTCTCCAAAACCCATAAGTCTTAACACGTTCCACAAATACCCCCACTCCACAGTGTCGAATGCCTTGGCGACATCTAATGCCGCCACTGCACGACCTCCTCTGTTGGAGTGCTCCATAGTGAGGTTAACCAATAATCTGCGGATGTTCATGGCAGTTGTCTTGCCTGGCATAAACCCCCAGTTGATCATCTGGTATTAGGAGGTGAATTACTTTTTTTAACCTATTTGCTATGATCTTAGCTAGTATTTTTGCATCTGCTGTCAGCAGGGAGATAGGCCTATATGATTCCGGCAGGGTTGGATCTTTACCTTGTTTAGCTAATAGTATTACCGCTGCTTCATACATAGACGGGGACAGAGCTTTCGCTTCTAAAGCTTTTTCATACACCTTAAGTAGAAAAGGTGCTAGCGTTTTGGAGTGGCATTTATAGAGTTCAACGGGGAGGCCATCAGCCCCCGCAGCTTTCCCGTTAGGGAAGGAGTCGATTGCTTCATGTACCTCAGTTAAGGTCAAATTAGACAGCATTTATATTTACTAAAGGTGGCCATACACGGGCAGATAAAGCTGCCGATATCGGTCGTTTGGACCGATTTGACAGCTTATCTGCCCGTGTGTGGGGGCTTCCGACGGGTCTTCCCGATCGATATCTGGCCACGATATCGATCGGGAAGGTTGGATTTTTACCCAACCGACCCGTCGGAGCCCCTTGGCGCATCGTAATTCGATCGTTCGGCCATACGGCCGAACGTTCGAATTACCCCCGATATAGCCATGCAGTTAGTGGCATATCGGGGAAAGATCCGCTCGTTTGGCGATGTCGCCAAACGAGCGGATCTTTGAGTCTATGGCCACCTTTACTTTTGCATCATCATCTGGACCAGAAGACTAATGTTTACAATGGCATTAGGCCATGGGCGAGATCGGTTGCCAAATGCCCCCTAGTGTGATCCAAATATTAGCCTTACAGTTTAAAAGCCCAGTTCAGATTGTTTGGTGGGCCATCTTAAGACTGATGACATGTCACCTGCAATAGATCTACTCTACTGCAGCCAATTAATCTCCCGAAAATGCTTTCCCACCAGCAATAACACAATAATGTAATGTTGCCACCTGAGGCAGCAACCCCAATGTCACCCCACCTCTTGCTCTGTGTTTAAAACTTTAGTGTCTGAGTGGGCTATTGCATTCTCTGAACTAGCAGAACCAAATTTCAATTTTAAAAAACAGGAAAGTGCAGGCCCACCAGAGGGAGCTCCCAGCGTGGGTGGCAATGTTGGGGCACAAGCATGCACATAATGAACTTGTGAAGTAAGGTTGTGTGACGCATCCACTGTGCCTACCTCTGACACATGAGCATAATGAGCAAACGTGAAGATTTGCTCAATATGTGCATGGGCACTATACAACATTGCCTCCAGCACAGGGAGCTCCCTTCGAGTGTGGGCAACCTAGCACTGGTGTGGGGCTTAATTTTTTAAAAAAATATTGTTTTCTCATACCACACTGCGGGGTCTATTAGCCTGCAACTTTAAAGTTAGCAGAGGTGGCAAATAGTCACAAGTAAAAATATTGGCCTTTCTATATTTTTTATGTATTTTCCCTAGATATAGTATCAAGTATCATTTTTACTGGCCAGGACAGTAAAATACCAGCCAGATGGCAACCCTAGTCATGCCCTGCAGTGGATGATGTGCTCTGCTGCTGTGTCTGTGCTTTTTAAAGGAACAGTAACATCAACAATTATTGTGTATTAAATTCCTTGTACTGGTAAAACTGGTGTGTTTGCTTCAGAAACACAACTTTAGTTTATATAAACAAGTTGCAGATAACAGATGCACTCCTTAGAATGCCATTCTATTCTAATACAGAGCTTATCTGTTATCTGCTAAGTAGCCTGTGCCTTTTCTCCTTTTTCATCTTAAATGGCTGCGCCCCTGGATACGCAACAGCCTTATCACTATAGTAGTCTTTCTAAAGCAAACACATAACTTTTATCAATGCAGGGCAACAGTACATTATGGACACAAAGGCTGTTTTCAGCCTGAGTAATTATGCAAGATGAAAGAACCAGATCTGCTCAGTGCCCCTGCTCCATTGATTTGAATCCAACCAGCCTGTGTGTAGTCACACATAGGCTAAGATCAGGCCAAATACGCAGGCTGAAACAGCCGCTGAAAACAGCCTGTGCCCATAGCCTCAAACACTTTCATTTTTTTTGGTGTTACTTTAAAGAGTGGGCGCTGGGCAGCTACCTCAAAAATTGCCTACCCCTAGCCGGGTTCGCACCCCTTACTCCCCTCCGGTCACCTTATCTTACCCTCCATTGCGTTCTCCTCCCTTCCGTTGCGTTTTCCTTCCCTCCGTCATGTTCCTCTTCCCTTCCGTTGCTTGAGGGGGGAGTGGCCAGACGCCCTAGGCAACCTGGCCGGCCACATCGACGGCTTAGTGCGTGCTCAATTGCACATGTGTGAAGCTACGCACCAGCGCTCATGCGCAGAAGCACATTTAAACTAAACTTACCAGTTGCAGTCAGGGAGACACGGGACCGGACATGGGATAGGCGACAGAGCAGGTACGTGCCTGGCGCCCCCTCAGCTTTGCGTCCTAGGCATGTGCCTACTCTGCCTACCCCTAGTTCCGGCCCTGGTGCCCGGTCAGCCTGGCCCAGCCTGGCTGTGTCCCCACTCATCACTCCCCAAGTTCTCTGGTAACTAAATGCTGAGTTACTGCACATGAAACAAGGCTCTTGAGGTCAGATTCTCTGGTGGGTCCCAGACTTTATGTCATACCAAAGAAGAGTGAGGTAAATTTAAAATCAGCATTGCTGTGCAAATAGCACATTTATACTTCTATGACTAAAAGCTCTCTGCCAAATCAAACACAGGTAAACAGCACAGATAATAGGCTACTGAATTATGTATTTGTTCCTTGAGTTAATGTAAGCTTAAGTGTGCCTAACACTTATAGCAAGCATGGGAAGGTTGCTGTAAAAGAAAAAGGTTAAGTTTATATGCTTACCTGAGGTAGAAAGCGAAGTCCCTGCTTGATTGAAGGTCCCGGGCGACAGCTGAGTAGAAAAGAAAGGTGGTTAGCAATCACGTGACCTAAAGGAAGGGGTATAAAAGCCGGTTCGCGGCTAGCTTACCTGTCAGTCGGCGAAGATCGGTGAAGGAGGAGCATCGTCAACATGCTGTCCAGATTTGCCGCTACATCCGCACCGGAACCTCCGCCGCTCGCCGCTGAGGACGTCCTACGATGGCTTCAGGAGAAGGCGGGTCTGGAAGACATCAAGCGCGTCATCGTGGGTTGTCGCCAGGAGCTTCAAGGTGATTCCGACGAGAACTCCGCCTGCCAGAAGACACTTCCGGGTCCCGCAATCAGCCAACCGGATCGTCTCCTACGAAAAGAGGGAAAAGAAAAGCTCCGGTTAAGAAAGCCGCATTCAAGAGTCTTCCGGCGCAGAGGAAGAAGCTTTCGGCCGCTGCTCCACGGAAGAATCTCCGCACCCCAGCTACATCAAGCAAGGCTGTTCCCTCTCCTGTCCGGGACAACTCCGCTCCACTTCAGAAGGTCAGACGAGGTCACACACTCCGCCGATTCTTCTCCGCTCGGATCCTGGGACAAGCCAAGACAGGCCAAGCACTTCAGCGGAGTCTTCTAGCAACGTCCCCAGATGGCCGGCGTTGTCACCACCGCAGACGTCATCGCTGGCGGAGGTCGAGTTTGGGTTGGAGCTCCAGAGCGCTGATGCAAGTGGCTTTGGGGCTCAAAGAGCTGGGCTCGCTACTTTAGCGATGCCAAACACTTCCAGCTACCCTGGCTGGGGCAGCCGCTGTTCCTCCCTCCCTCCCAGCTCAGGTCGGCATCCAACAAGATCCACAGCCACAGGCAAGTGCGGAGCAAGGTTCAAGACTGCTACAGGAACTAGGTAATATATTTAAAACTTTAATTAACTCTAACTCTCCTGGTGCGGCGAATACGCAAACAAGCACAGGAATTCACGAGAATAGCTATAAGGATGTATTTGTATGTCAGGCTACTCCGCTTGGCTTACATTTATCAGGCGCAGTTAAGGAAAAAATTATAAAAGGTGATTATGTAGACTTGCTTTCACTTTTGCCCTCGGCTAAGGAATTTTTAAAATCAGACCATAAAGGGGATACTGAGGAGGAGAGACGCAGACCAGTGGCCAGAACATTCACAAATTGGTTGCAGGCTTTTTGCATATATTCCAATATATTATGTGAGAGGTTTCCCAATTTGGGTCCGGGTTTATTTAAACATTTAGATATTATTTTGGAAGCATATCGAAGCTATGGCGGAGTAGCTTGGTTTTTATATGATGACGAGTAAGACAAAAAATGGCAGTTCATAAGTCTATGCTTTGGGGTTCTAAGGACATAGATTTATGGATGGGAATGTTAGCACCAAAACCTCAGCCCCTGCAGAATCAGACTAAGAATGTTGCAAGTAGGAATGCTTGTTGGTCCTTTAATGAAAATTTTTGCAAATGGCAAAATAGTTGCCGTTATAAACATGAATGCTCTATTTGCGCGGGGGCACACCCTGCCTTTCGTTGCGCAAAGAGATTTACTCAAGCAGGAAAATCCAATCAGAGAGAACAGCACCAAAAAAGTGATAACACCAGTGATACTGTCCGCAATGTTACCCTACTTAAGGGTTTATCCAAACCAACAGAAAGCAACAATACTTGAATCGGGTTTTAGTGAAGGTTTTATCATCCCGACTGATAACACAAAATGGTCTCCAGTTGTAGTGGATAATTTAAAATCAGCTAACAAATATCCTGAAATTGTCAGAGAAAAATTACTTAAGGAATTATCTTACAGCAGAATTGCCGGTCCTTTTGAAGATATCCCATTGTTTAATATGAGAATTTCTCCTTTAGGAGTAGTACCTAAAAAGGAAAATGTTTGCCTATGGGCTGTGCCGTTTCTTGCAATTATTTTGAATTGGTTCTGAATTTATGTTACATTATTTAGATGACTTTTTATTTATCGGTCCAACCGGTACAGACACTTGCAACATTCTTTTAAACACATTTTTGTTATTAGCTAAAAAATTTGGGATACCTATAGCCATGGATAAGACATTTAAACCATCTACTACTTTACAGTTTTTAGGGATCGAAATTGATTCTGTCAAAATGGAATTTAGACTACCTGATGCAAAACTTCAAAAATTAAGAAGTTTGCTGTCGGCTGCTCTAGCAGCCAAGAAGCTGACTCTAAAGCATATTCAATCGTTAATAGGACATTTCAATTTTGCGACAAGGATAATCCCGATCAGTAGGGTTTTTAATCGGAGGCTCATACAACTTACAGTTGGTATGTGTAACCCTAACTGGCATATTCGTATCCCTAACGAAGTTAAGGAGGATTTGATCATTTGGCAGCAGTTTCTAATGCATTTCAATGGTAGAACCTGCTGGCAGGATGATTTCGTTGAAAACTCTGCACTACACCTTGTAATATTGAGGGGGAATCGCAGCCAGCACGCAGTACACAGTTTCTTAGAGAAACTCAATTTATTTTGAAACTTAAACTCAAAGTAGCTTTTCCTCAGCAGAAAGTAAAATTAACATATAATAAACAGCTTACTTCAGCTTGTGAAAGTCCGTTGGGTTTACAATGTCCAAAGCAGGCCTGGTCAGTCCACTTGAGGCCAAACAACAAAACCCAACAAATGTCCAGGATTAACAGACTTTAGTCCTTTGCACACAAGGATATCTGGTTCAGTCCTTTCCTTTAGCCTGTACAAAGACTTGCAGCTCACAGGCTCCAGGCACCATTCTCTATCTCTCTCAATTGCACCTCTGACTCCTCTTTATGCAGAGTCAAAATCAGGTGTGTACCTGGGTGGAATACATGCTGCTTAAAGGGACCATAGCCCAAATAATGGGGAAATATACCTCCCGTCAAGGATCCAACCCTGGTGTCCTCTACAACCTTTATTCAGACGCTGCAGCATCAACGGGTTTTGGCGTAATATTTAAACAACATTGGTGTTGTGAGGCTTGGCTTGGCTTGGCTTGGTTTTACTTGAACTATTCCCAGTATTGGTGGCGTTAGAAATTTGGGGTCATCTAATTGTTAATAAAAGGATTATATTACATTGTGACAACATGGGGGTAGTTCAAGTAATCAATACTTTATCAGTAAAATCTCCGTCAGTAGTAAATATATTACGACAGATTGTTTTTAGAGCATTCTGTATGTCTGTATGTTAGGCAGGATTTAAAAGCTCATATAAAGGAGGAGGTTATGTTAGAAAATGAGGGGCCAGAAGTCGTATGGGTGGAGTTCTTCACCAATTGTAAAGAATCCAGCAAACTAATTGTAGGCGTATGCCTAATGTGAGGAGGAAGAGACAAAGCTCCTAATGCAAATAGAAAAGGCTGCTAGTTTAGGTAAAGTAATGATAATGGGGGATTTTAATTACCCAGATATTGACTGGAGCAACGGTACTGCTAGATCAGTTAATGGGAACAAGTTTATAAACTTATTGCACGACAATTTTTTAGCACAGGTTGTTGAGGAGCCTACCAGAAAAAATGCTATTCTTGATTTAGTGATCTCAAATGACCCAGAACTTATAGCAAATGTGCAAGTCATTGAATCCCTGGGTAATAGTGACCATAAGGTTATATCTTTTAATGTCTGGTGCAAAAAACAAAAATATACTGGGGCAACAAAAACCATGAATTTTGCAAAAGCTAATTTTAGTGCCTTGAGGGCTGCCCTACAGAGCATTGATTGGGGCATTAGGTTTTCAGCTAAAAACACAGAACAGAAATGGTTGTCCTTTAAAATGATATTAAATCATTACTGTTCTCAATTTATTCCCTTAAGAACTAAACGTAGAAGCTCTAAGAATCATCCTGTGTGGCTTAATACAGAAGTAAAGAAGTTAATGGGAAAGAAGAGAAAGGCATTTAAAAACTACAAATCTGTAGGGACAGAAGCTGCATTTAATGAATATAAACACTGTAATAAATGTTGTAAATCAGCAATCCGGAAGGCTAAGAAAAGAAATGAAGAGTTAATTGCGGTGGAGGTGAAAACTAACCCTAAAAAGTTTTTTAAATATATTAATAGTAAAAAGATGCAGGTTGAGAGTGTTGCTCCATTAAATAATGGTACCAGTATGGTTGTAACAGATACAGATAAGGCTAATGTGTTAAATCAGTTCTTTTCTTCAGTGTATACAATAGAGGAGTCTGGGTTCACAGGCTCACTTAATAACTGCACGAATGGTTCAGCTCAATCTAGTCAGTGGCTGACTCAGGATATGAATCAAAAAGCTTTAATACAAATTAATGTAAACAAGGCTCCAGGGCCTGATGGCATACACCCCCGGGTTCTAAGAGAGCTTAAATCAGTTTTAGACCAGCCCTTATTTCTGATTTTCTCAGATTCACTGTCATCTGGTATGGTGCCTATGGATTGGAGAAAAGTTGATGTTATTCCAATATTTAAAAAGGGATTACGATCTCAGCCTGGCAAATTATAGGCCAGTAAACTTGACATCTGTGGTGGGCAAATTATTTGAAGGCTTGTTAAGGGATCACATTCAAAATTTGGTCCTAATGAATGGCATTATGAGCAACAATCAGCATGGCTTTATGAAGGATAGGTCATGTCAGACAAATTTGATTTGCTTTTTATGCTGAGGTAAGTAAGATGCTGTACAGTGGGGGGGGGCAATAGATGTGATCTATTTGAATTTTGGCAAAGAGTTTGATACGGTGCCTCACAAACAACTGCTTTTTAAACTAAGGTCTGCTGGGCTTAATGAAGTAGTTTGCACATGGATAGGAAATTGGCTACAGTATTGGGTACAGAGGGTGGTTGTTAACTGTAAATTTTCTACTTGGAGTAAGGTTCTTAGGGGGGTCCCTCAGGGCTCTGTATTGGGTCCACTTTTGTTTAACTTGTTCATTAATGACTTAGGGGAGGGTGTTGTAAGTAATGTATCAGTGTTTGCAGATGACACAAAATTATCCAGCCCAATTAATTCCATCCAGGATGTGGCATCCTTGCAACCTGATCTTGACAAACTGGCAATCTGGACAGCTAAGTGGCAAATGAGATTCAATGTTGATAAATGTAAAGTCATGCACCTGGGATGTAAAAATATCCAAGCCACTTATACCCTTAATGGGACTGCACTAGGCAAATCCATTATGGAAAAGGACCTTGGAGTCCTTGTAGATGATAAACTTGGCTGTAGCAAGCAATGCCAGTCAGCAGCATCAAGGGCAAATAAGGTTTTGAGCTGTATTAAAAGGGGCATCGAGTCAAGGGAGGAGGGGGTCATTCTTCCACTGTATAGAGCACTTGTAAGGCCCCATCTAGAATATGCCGTACAGTTTTGGTCTCCATCACTCAAACAGGACATTATTGTATTAGAGAGGGTACAGAGAAGGGCAACTAAGCTGGTAAAAGGTATTGAAAATCTTAGCTATGAGGAAAGACTGGCCAAATTGGAGATGTTCACGCTGGAGAAGAGGCGCTTAAGGGGTGATATGATGACTATGTATAAATATATAAGGGGATCATATAATAATCTCTCTAATGCTTTATTTACCAGTAGGTCTTTCCAGCTGACACGAGGTCACCCATTCTGATTAGAAGAAAAGAGGTTCCGCCTAAATATTCGGAAGGGGTTTTTTTACAGTGAGAGCTGTGAAGATGTGGAATTCTCTCCCTGAATCAGTTGTATAGGCTGATACATAAGATAGCTTTAAGAAGGGGTTGGATGGCTTTTTAGCAAGTAAGGGAATACAGGGTTATGGGAAATAGCTCATAGTCCAAGTTGATCCAGGGACTAGTCCGATTGCCATTTTGGAGTCAGGAAGGAATTTTTCCCCCTCTAAGGCAAATTGGAGAGGCTTCAGATGGGTTTTTTTTTGCCTTCCTCTGGATCAACTGGCAGATAGGTAGTTAATAAAAAAAAAAAAAAAAAAGTTGAACTCGATGGACATGTGTCTTTTTTCAACCTTACTTACTATGTTACTATGTTACTATGTTACATTCAAGCATAACATATGGATAAAAGCAAAACATGTTCCGGGGTGTCAGAACTCAATGGCGGATGCTTTGTCTCGTTTTCAGCTTACTCTTTTCAGTCAGCTAGCGGGAGACATCGATCCAGAAAGTTTCGACTACCCGAATTATCTGTGGAATTTAATAGCAACAAATTAGAAGAGTTTATTTCTCAATCACTTTCAAAGAAAATTTGGAGGGATTATCTGAGCACTTGGCAAAATTGGTTAAATCATAAAGCAAAAAGGGAAGGAGTCAATGGGGATTTAGATCATTTAATTTTGTTAATGTTGGAGAATATTGATGCTCAACATTCGGTAGCTCATGTTAAAAAACAACTGGCTGGCATTTCTTTCTTTTTGAGACTGTTTGGTCAAGTTGATGTCACAAAAGCAGCAGTTGTTAAACAATTTCTAAAAGGTTGGCATAAAGAAAAATTTGTAGCTGATAAAAGAAAGCCAATTACTTTGGATCTGTTACACAATTTGTTACTTGTATCAGAGTCTGTTTGCTTATCTGATTACGAAGCTACTTTGTTTAAGTTACTCTTCCTCTTGATGTTTTTTTTTTTTTGCAGCATTAAGAGTAAGTGAAGCTGTTAGTGCTTCAAAATTAAAACAAGGTGGTTTACATAAAAACGATGTGCAACTGATAGATAATAAATTGAGAGTTTTAATTAAAAAATCCAAAACTGACTAGTTAGGCAAAGGAACACTGCTGTGGATAGGATCATTTGAACGTTTAAATCTATGCCCAGTCAAAGCCTATGAGAGCTTCCTCGCCATTAGACCTCATGTAGATGGTTCTTTTTTCATTCATTCTGATGGCTTACCAGTTACTAGATTTCAATTAGAACATGTTCTTAAGCGCTGCTAACAAAAATTGAACATGGAGCCTAAGGCATATAAGTCGCACTCTTTTCGTATTGGAGCTGCAACCCAAGCTTCATTATTAGGTTTCGGCGAGGGTTTTATCAGAAGGCTAGGACGATGGGATTCAAAAAGATACAGATCGTACATTAGGCCAAATTTAATTGATAAATGTTGATTGATTTATTCCAGGGGACAAGCAGTATCTGGTTTGGATCATTGGCCATTCTTTCATATATTGGGCCAAGAGACGGGCATTGATCAGGAGTTATGGACTTAATTTCAAGTTTTCCAGTTAACAGAGTTAAAATTCACTGGTTAGGCATTAGAGGTGCTGTTTGGAATGATTTATGGCAATTGTTTTCATTAATGTTACATAAGTGGGGAACACCTGACATTGTGATCATTCATTTGGGAGGGAATGACATAGGTAAAACTAAAATATGGGATCTTTCTAGACAGATTAAAAGAGATTTAGCGGTTTTACATTTCAATTTACCTCAAGCTATTATCGTTTGGTCAGAAATGGTGTCTCAGTTGCCGTGGCTTCAACAGCCTAACTTGAAGGCTTTGGAACGCTGCAAAAAGAAGTTAAATTTTGGAATTTGAAAGTTCATGAAATCTTTAAACTTGCTCACATATAGACACGAGGAGTTGGAATTAGGTGGAGATGGCCTACGCAGAAGTGATGGTATTCATCTGTCAGATATCGGCAATGATATCTTTAATGTCGGTTTGCAAAACGCCATTGAAAAAGCAATGTTTAAATGGGAATGTGCCAATTACACATTTCCTGAGTAAAGTGGAGGAAAAATTTAAGTTGGTTATATAAGTAGTTTCCTGGCCGGAAGAATCAAAAGGCGGAACTATTGGGATAGGCTACCCAATGAAGGAATTGGGCTGGCTAGTTTTATGTATTTGGAAAGTACATGGTATGTTTAAAAATCTACTAATAAATTCTGCTGCGGTCATTCTCCAACTAAGATATGGTGTTATGTGTATTATTGGTTATGTGTTATTTTCTGTACCTCCAACTAAGATATGGTGTCATTTGTATTATTGGATATGTGTTATTTTCTGCATTATAGCATACCGTTCCCATGTAAGCTTAAGTGTGCCTAACACTTATAGCAAGCATGGGAAGGTTGCTGTAAAAGAAAAAGGTTAAGTTTATATGCTTACCTGAGGTAGAAATTGCAGTCAGCGAAGTCCCTGCTTGATTGAAGGTCCCGGGCGACAGCTGAGTAGAAAAGAAAGGTGATTGGTGGTTAGCAATCACGTGACCTAAAGGAAGGGGTATAAAAGCCGGTTCGCGGCTAGCTTACCTGTCAGTCGGCGAAGATCGGTGAAGGAGGAGCATCGTCAACATTTAAGTTGGTTATATAAGTAGTTTCCTGGCCAGAAGAATCAAAAGGCGGAACTATTGTGATAGGCTACCCAATGAAGGAATTGGGCTGGCTAGTTTTATGTATTTGGAAAGTACATGGTATGTTTAAAAATCTACTAATAAATTCTGCTGCGGCCATTCTCCAACTAAGATATGCAGTGTCGGACTGGCCCGGCGGGACACCGGGAAAAAACCCGGTGGGCCCCGACCCTCGTGGGCCCCCGCCGGGCCAGACCCCCTCTAATAGTATAAAAAAATTTTAAAAAGTTTTCGGCGATGCGCATCGCATCACCGCTTGCGCATGCGCATCGGCGCTTGCGCATGCGTATCGGCGCTTGCGCGCCGAGAAGTGCGCTCGCGCATGCGCGCAGTAGGGGGGCGGGGGCCCTGGACCAGCAGTCCCGGTGGGCCCCGGTCCCCCCAGTCCGACCCTGAAGATATGGTGTCATGTGTATTATTGGTTATGTGTTATTTTCTGCATTATAGCATACCGTTCCCATGCCCTTTTTTATGCAAGACAGAACTTTATTTGCTTTAGTAGCCACAGAATGACACTGCCCAGAATTAGATAACTTGTTATCAACAAAAACTCCTAGATCCTTCTCATTTGAGGAAACTCCCAACACACTGCCATTTAGGGGCAAATTCACTAAGATGCGAAGTTGCGCCAGGCGCAACTTCGCCGCACTTCACCGCACTTCGTCAGGCGTAGTTTCGCCAGCGCTCCGCAAATTCACTAAAATCCGAAGTTGCGCACAGGGGTAGCGTAAGGTTGCGAAGTTGCGCTAGCAAAGGCTAATTTGCATACAGGGCGAAATTCAAATTTCAATGGAGGAATACGTATCAGCACTACAAATACCTAGAAAACCTTCAAATCAGCAAATAAAATTTTTATTTTGCCCTACACATGTGCCCACTGTCTAGGTAAGTTGGCATGAGTCAGGAAATGTAGGGGGGAAGGAGGGCAGCCCCAAAAATTTTTTCGATATTTTTCAGCCTATCACCCATCATGTAGAAAACACGCCAGCGTTTTTTGGGACTTAGAAAAAAATGTGACTTTTTTTGAAACAATCCCTATCTACTCTATTGCGCTTCGCCAGGTCTGAGGTGGCGAAGGAAGTCTAGCGTAAAAGGTAGTGTTCAGTACACTGCGCAAGTTAGTGAATTTGCGTAGTTACGTCGCTAACGAAAATTCGCCTGGCATAAGGGTGCGAAGTAACACTAGCGAAACTACGCCAGCGTTCATTAGTGAATTTGCGCAGTAACGAAAATGCCAAACGCTAGCGAATTAACGCTAGTGTTCGGCGCTTAGTGAATTTGCCCCTTAGTGTATAACTTGCATTTATATTATTTTTTTGCATTTATCAACATTGAACCTCAGTTTGCTGCTCAGTTTCCCAACCTTGCGTGGAACCTATAGTTCTGCACAATTTAGTATCATCTGCAAAAATAGAAACAGTACTTTCAATGCCCACCTCCAGGTCATTAATAAACAAGTTGAAAAGCAAGGGACCTAGTACAGAGCCCTGCGGTACTCCACTAACAACACTGGTCCAATTAGAAAATGTTCCATTTACCACCACTCTCTGTAGTCTATTTTTTAGCCAGTTCTCTATCCAGGTACAAATACTATGTTCCAGACCAATATTCTTTAACCAGTAACCTTTTATGTGGCACTGTATCAAATGCTTTAGCAAAGTCTAACTAAATCACATCCGCTGCCATCCCAGATCCCATCCAAGATCCCTGCTTACCTTCTCATAAAAAGAAATTAAGTTAGTCTTGCAAGATCTAATTCGCATTAAACCATGCTGGCACACAATCGTAGTATTATGATTTGCTATGAAGTCCAGTATCTTATCCTTTATTAACCCTTCGAAAAGCTTACCCTGGGATGAATACCATCTGGCCGGGACCTTTGTTTATCTTAACATGTTCTAGTCTCTTTTGAATTTTCTCATGTGTGAACCATGCATCATTAGTTGTATTACTAGAATTGGGACTATTAAGAAGGAAACCTTCATTAACTGGTTCCTCATTTGTGTAGAGAGACGAAAAATATGAGTTCAGAATCTGCTTTTTTATTTTGTTTTCATCAACAGGCTGACCCCCCTCTGATATTAAAGGTCCCACCTTCATGCTTCATTTTTTTACTATTAACATGTTTAAAAAATAATTTTGGATTCTTTTTACTGCTTGCTGCAATATCCTTGTCCATATCCATTTTAGCTTGCCTTATAGCTTCTTTGCATGATTTATTGGCCTCCTTGTACCTTATAAATGATTTGGCTGTCCCAGCTAACTTGAAAGCCTTAAAAGCACGTCTTTTCTTACCCACCTCAACACCAACACTTCTATTGAACCAAAAAGGTTTTGCTTTTCAATGACATTCCTTGCTTACAAGGGGAATATACTAACATATTTATTTATCAAGCAGCATTTTAAAGACTTCCCATTTTTGTTCTGTGTTTAACCCTGTGAAAAGCATTTCCCACTTAATATGTTGCAGAGATGCCCTTATACTGTCAAAGTTTGCACGTGTGAAAATTTGTGTTTTAGTTACTCCCTTAGAATAGAATTGCTTCTGCAACAGAATCTCAAAGGAGAGATGTTATGATCACTATTCCCTAAATGCTCGCCCATACAAATGCTAGAGATAAGTTCAGTATTATTAGTTATGACAAGGTCCAAAAGAGAATTATTCCTAGTAGGTTCTTGAACGAGCTGGAATAAAAAGTTGTCATTCAGCATATTTACAAACCTACTAGCTTTTTCTGTCTTGGCAACCCCATTTCCCCAGTCAATGTCTGGATAATTAAAGTCACCCATAGCAACAACTTGACCCAGCTGTGAAGCCGCTTGTATCTTCAAGAGTAGCTGGGCTTCATACTCGTCACTTATACAAGGTGGTTTATAGCATACACCAATAATAATTCTCTTTGTAATCTTTTGCCCAGTCAAAATCTCTACCCAGAGGGATTCTACACCCTCACCAGTGCCAGCTATGGTTATTTCTTAAGTGCATGGCTTTAATTTCTAGCTTTACATACAAACACACTCCTCCACCCTTTTTAATCCCTCTGTCCCTCATAAAAAGGGTGTAACCATTTAAATTCACAGTCCAGTCACATGTTTCATCCCACCAGGTCTCAGTGATACCAATTATATCATAATTTTTAGAGTATGCGATTAATTCTAGGTCTCCCATTTTACCAGACAAACTCCGTGCATTGTTAGCATACAGCGGAGGTTACTACTTTTACTTTTGATATTTACATTATTTCGTGGAGAATTATATGTTAAGTTAGTATTAGTCTGTTTTCCTTGTAACAGAGGACATCCTTAGCTGCTAAACTGTATGCTCCTCTCACTCCTCCTCCATGACCCCTTACTAATCCCATTGCCCCGTCTACCCTAGCTTCCCCATAATTCTTTATCTCACCGCCCTCCTCCTTTCCTAGTTTAAAGACTCCTCCAACCTCTTAGCCATTCTTTCTCCTAGCACAGTGGACTCCCTTCCATTGAGAAACCATCACCGATCCTATAGAATCAGGATCCAACAGAAAAGTCAGAAATGGGCTAGGGTTGGGGCACGCAGCAACTTCAGGGACAGGCAAGGTCAAGAACAGATTAGTCACACTTGGAGACACACGCAGGACTATTGAAAATAGTGGAAAAGGATTTTTTTTTAAATTTTGCACCAAACGAAATGACATCAGACATGGACGTGCATCAAAAACCCGGAAGTGTCGCAAGCGAGTGTCAAATGAGGTTCAACGCGGAAGTGGCGGCAGGGCAGGAACAAGGGGTAGGCAGCCACCTAGGGCACAATAACTGGGGGGGCGCACTTCTCAGGGGGGGAAATTTATGTATTTTTTTTTTCATTATTAAAATTTAGTTCCCATGATGGCCTTTAGTATAAAAGCTTGATTGTAAAGAAATCGAATGTCCACAAAGGCCCAAACCCCCTGGGTTTGTTTAATCCATTCCTAGGAAGCAGCGTTCCCCCACCCTGGGAGCGTGACTTGGTGGTGCCTGCCTTCCACTGTGATGCGATGGTGCGCTGGCACGATGGCGCGTGTACGTCACTCAGTGCAAAGGAATGGATCGATTCGGTTTGGTTGCTCCCCGCACAGACAGGACCTGCTGACTCAGCGCTGAAGATCACTAGAGAACTTCTGTGCTGTCTGACTCTCTTTAAGGTTGGCTGGGGCCCTGCTGGCTGTAATTGAACTGATTGAAATTACTTGCTCTTGTTGGGCTTCTGGCACAGGTACAGATCATGGGGCTTGGGTTGGGGCGTTGGCACATAGGTACAGATGGGGGGCTGCCTTGGGGGGCCATGTTTGGGCTGGCTGCTGGTACAGATGGGGGGGCATGATGGGCTGGCTGCTGGTACAGATGGGGGGTGCCTTGGGGGCCATGTGGCTGGCTGCTGGTACAGATGGGGGGCTGCCTTGGGGGGCCATGACTGGGCTGGCTGCTGGGACAGAGGGGGGGCTGCCTTGGGGGCCATGAGGGCTGGCTGCTGGTACAGATGGGGGCTGCCTTGGGGGGCCATGTTTGGGCTGGCTGCTGGTACAGATGGGGGGCTGCCTTGGGGGCCATGTTTGGGCTGGCTGCTGGTACAGATGGGGGCTGCCTTGGGGGCCATGATGGGCTGGCTGCTGGTACCGATGAGGGGCTGCCTGCTGGTACAGATGGGAGGGCTGTTTTTTTTTTTGGTGTACCTTATTTTTGTTTGTAAACATAACATATTTATATAAATTAAAAGTTTCATTCAATAATGCATTTTATTATATTAAAACCCCGTATTGGTAAGGTGGGAAATGCTAATATAGGGGGGGGTTGATTGGAACCCTTGCCTAGGGTGGCAAATTACCTTGGCCCGGCCCTGTGTGGCGGGCGTCCCCGCCATGCTCCAACAGGTATTATGCAGTCAAAGATTACGGCCCAAGTTTAGTACAAATGACATAGGCAGCTGAGACTCTGTCATGCATATAGGGATAAAATGGTTGCAGGTTCTCATGACCTTTCCATGGAATATTAAACCCTGTGAGTGCTTTTGGTCAGATTGATCCACTGCTCCCCACTCCATCACCAGCTAAAACCTATGTGCTACATTAATCACAGGGTCTTTGATCTTACTTGGCTTATCTGAGTAAACAGGATAGAAGAGGAATCTTTCAACTCATTAACCCATTTGCAATCAACTTCTTAGCAATTCACAAAACCAAGAATCAGGTTGGTTTTTAAAGATGAGAAAGAACAAAGGTATTTACTCTTGGTGCCCTGGCTGTATGTGTAAGTAACCTAAAGCATTTAGAAAAGCAGGTGTGCAGTGAAGAATATACAGAGATCTAATATTGGCATAGCTGAGACCACATCTCCATTTTGGGATCCTTGATCCAGCTCACTTTCCACATGAAAGTGAGCTGAAAGTGAGCTGGATCAAGGATCCCAAATGGTATGCAATACAGCTATGAATAAGAAGATGGCATGTGGTAAGATCTGCTGCATAGAATAGTGTGGCATGCAGCATTAAGGTAAGGTTTAGGTTGTACAAATTTAGATTACATTTGGCAAACCTTACTACCTTGATCATGTAGTAGAATGATGGGTATGGTGCAGAAGTGCAAGATGCAATAAGAGGGCACATAATGTACCTAAGAGACACTAACTAGGAAGATCTAAGGCTAGATTGTGTTTAATATCACTTATAATAAAAAGGATAAAAGGAACACAAGAGGCACTATACAATCAAATATTATGAAAATTCACTTATGGTGGGTGCACGGGGCACAGACTGGTCTGCAAACCTCATTAAATGGCCCTGCACAGACTCCAAAAACTGAACAAAGACTGACAGAACACAAAGGGTCTGTAGCTGCAATGCCATCCTTCCCTATATTAATCCCATTTTAGGGATACGTTAAGTCAGATTATAGAAACTCAGATTTTTACCTTGCTGCTCTAAAAGCCTATGTCCATCCAATCAAATGGTACAGAAATTGAGCAATTTACCAAGATGTGAGTTGCTATAAATAGCTTGCACGTTCAGTACAGATCACTCATGCAGTACACCCATGTGTATGCCACAGATCCTTTAGTCACACACACACAGCATTGCTGTCAATTCCAGTTCATGTTTTCAACAGAATAAGGAATAGGCCAGCACAGATTTATGGTAAATAGCTGATGCAACCTCAGATGTGCAAATTTTTCTGGCCTACATGGCGGAGGGCTGATAATGGAAGCCAGTGTTGACCACTCCCTGTTTTTAAACCATGCCCACTTTAAACCACACCCACGTTACCACAAGACCATGTCCACATTAATGGTGGTAACACACCAGAAAACCAAATGTTTGGTGCTCACTGCAGGGATATCACTTATCACTCATATGTGAAAAAACTTGTCATAATAAGACATACCCGTTAATACATATGCCACCTCCTCCCCTGTGGATAACACAGCACCCCCCCAGCACATGATTAAACACCTTAGGGGCCCCTAACAATAAATTTCAAATGCTAACAAACCCACAAAACACATACCAGGCTTATGTTCCAGGGCACACACAGGCAGAGGATGGCACACACAGGCAGAGGATGGCACACACAGGCAGAGGATGGCACAATCAAGAAACATAGGGCACACCCAGGGAGGGTAGGGTGGGCAGAGTATGGTGCACACAGGGAGCATAGGGCGGGCAGAGTACGGCACACACACAAGGAGCATAGGAAAAACAGATTATGGCACACCCGTGGGGCAGGCATGGGCAGACATGGAGTATGGCACACAGGTAACATGGGGCAGACAAATTATGGCACACACAGGCAAAGTAGGACAGGCAAAGTATGGCACAAACAAAAGCATAGAGCAGGCAGAGTATGGGACACATAGGAAGCATAGGGCAGTTAAAATATGGCACACAAAGGGAAAATATGGCAGGCAAAGTAAGGCACATACAGGGAGCATAGAGCAGGCAGAGTATGGCACACACATGGAGCATAGGACAGGCAGAGTATGGCACACACAGGGAACATATGTCAGGCAGAGTATGGCACACACAGGGAGCATAGGGGCAGGTAGAGGATGGCAGACATAGAGAGCATAGGGCAGATGGGATATGGCACACATGGGGAGCATAGGACAGACAGTAACAAACAAGGGAAAGTCGTGCTCACCACTAATTTTTAAAAACATTAGGAGGGGGTGCAGAGAGCATAGGACAGACAGATTATGGTACACCCAGGGCACATGGGGCAGGCAGAGTATGGCACACAGGTAACATGGGGCAGACAAATTATGGCATATACAGGTGAAGTAGGACAGGCAAAGTATGGCACATACAGGAAGCATAGAGCAGGCAGAGTAAGGCACATACAGAAGCATAGAACAGGCAAAGTACGGCACACACAGGAAGCATAGGGCAGTTACAATATGACACACACAGGGAGAATGTGGCAGGCAAAGTAAGGCACATATAGAGAGCATAGAGTAGACAGAGTGTGGCACACACATGAAGCATAGAGCAGGCAGATTATGGCACACCACAGGGAGCATATGTCAGGCAGAGTATGACACACACAGGGAGCATAGGGCAGGCAGAGTATGGCACACATAGGGAGCATAGGGCAGATGGAGTATGGCACACACAGGGAGCATAGGACAGACAGATTTTGGCATACCCAGGGCGCATGGGGCAGGCAGAGTATAGCACACGGGTAACATGGGGCAGACAAATTATGGCACATACACAGGTGAAGTAGGACAGGCAAAGTATGGCACACACAGGGAGCATAGAGCAGGCAGAGTAAGGCACATACAGGAGCATAGAGCAGGCAGAGTATGGCGCACACACAGGAAGCATAGGGCAGTCAAAATATGGCACACACAGGGAGAATAGGGCAGGAAAAGTAAGGCACATACAGGGAGCATAGAGCAGGCAGAGTATGGTACACACATGGAGCATAGGGCAGGCAGAGTATGGCACACATAGAGAGCATAGGGCAGATGGAGTATGGCACACACAGGGAGCATAGGGCAGGCAGAGTATGGCACACACAGGGAGCAAAGGGCAGGCAGAGTATGGCACACACAGGGAGAATAGCTAAGGCAGAACAGAGCAGGAGACAGGGAAACCTATCAGTACCACTGTAAGATGTACTACATACAGTGACATGGGTCTGGAGCACCTTCAGCAGTTTGTATGAGTGTGAACATCTGAACAATGTGGCCAGTTTCAATTTGCATCTCAGGTGTAAAAAGTACAGAGTTTTAGGGTGTAAACAATAGAGGTATTACAAGTGTGAACAATGCAGGGGGGATTACATGTGTGAACAATTCAGGGAATTACAGTCTGAATTTGAGGTTTAAACAATGCAAGGGCCAGTTAATCTCTGTACTGATACCCTTTAAGGGTCAGGGCACATGCCCGGCGACAAATCTCCTCTTCTTCGGGGTGACTAATCTCCCGCAACTGCCTCCTTCCGGCTAGAATGTAAATCTCTGGCAGGATGGCACTTGGTGTGCTTCATTTTCCAAAGTCGCTGAAGTTGCCTCACGAGGAAACTTCGGGCGACTTCGGTAAAACGAAGCGATCCGAGTGCCTTCCCGCTGGCGATTTACATTCCAACTGCCGGGAGGCAGTTCAGGGAGATTAGTCACCCCGAAGAAGAGGAGATTTGTCGCCGGGCGTGTGCCCTGACCCCTAAAGGGTATCAGTATAGAGATTAACTATTATTTTTTTACTGTTCCTTTAAAGTTTACACATGGTAAGCAGACAAAACAGGCAGACTTGGCCAGTCTCAGTACAGAGATTAACTTTTTTTTTACTGTTCCTTTAAAGTTTACACATGGTAAACAGACAAAGGAGGCAGACTAGGCCAGTAGCGACGCCGGCTGAATGCACATGTGAAAAGCAATGTGTTGCGTGCATGCGTGAAAAAACAGCGCATTCGTGCCACGCGAGCAGAAGTGCAGAATGACTGGGAGAGAGAACAAGCAGTCGGGAGAGTGAGGACCGGACATTGGGTAGGCGGCAGAAAAGGTACGTGCCTGGCGCCCCCCCCCCCAGCTTTGCGCCCTAGGCACGTGCCTACACTGGCTACCCATAGTTCCGGCCCTGGGGGGGGGCCACACAAAGGAGGCTCACGGGCCTCCAGTTGGACAGCCCTGCACTAGACCATCTGACTTTTCTGATCTTTACAATCAAGATATAGGTCAGTGATCCCCAACCAGTGGTTTGCGAGTAACATGTTGCCCACCAATCCCTTGAATGTTGCTACCAGTGGCCTATTTTTGAATTCCTGCTTTGCAGGCAAATTTTGGTTGCATAAAAACTGCCAAACAGAGCCTCTTTTAGCTGCCAGTTCACAGGGGCTACCAAATAGCCAACCACAGCTCCTATTTTGCACCACCCATGAACTTTTTACATGCTTGTGTTCTTGCATTAAAATGTGATTTACAGCTAAAAAGATGTTGGGTCCTGCATTGGAAAGATCAGATAAAATTGGACCCACAAAATCTGATCAAAATCTTCTGTGGATTTTTACCCTTTGTAGCTGTCAGAAACTCTGCCACTTGCTTGGACTTTCAATTTCTATTCCAATGGGTCTTTCAATAATTCCTTTCAGTAACCTGATTTACTGCTTTTTTTCTGTTGGTGCTATTAAAACAAGTCCAATCCAGTAGTGGGGTTCATTCACTAAATGCAGTGGAAGGACAAAGACACAGTCCAGTTATCTCACATTAGTGACAAATGACTCACTGGCTGATTTGTGCACAGGCACACACACATACTCACTCACTAACAGAATGTAGTTTTGTGTATATGACAGTTGTTATGGCTACAGGTTTCCTCAGAAATAATTAGGCAGACAAATTGTATAGCTAAAGGGGTATGTTTGACAGGTCAAAAGTTTGTATCGTCCAAATTGAAGAAAAAATAAATAATGAATTTCTATAAACTAAGATATCCACACTATGACTTGTTTCTTAGTGTATGGTCACTATGTTATAAGGCAGATAGTTTCAATTGAAACAAAATAAAAATCATATTCACATGGGTAGAAATGCAATTTGTTTATTCTGATTTTGAGATCATTTCTAGAATAAGAAAATTCAAAACATATCTTAAAATATGACACTGCACATTGGTGGGTGTACAGGTGTTGTCATAGTGAAAAAAAATAACGTGCATTTTTAGGTAAAGGGTGCCCAGAGAGTTCGCTCCTCTGCCTAGGCCCAGGCCCAGACCCAGACTCAGACTGGAAATCTGTGGATTCTGACAAATGCTGTAATGTGCCATATACAATCACTATTTAGTGTTGGGCTGTTTGGGCCTCTGTGTGCTTGAAATGCCAGGGCCTATTTTAAACCCCAGTCCAGGCATGCTTATATCAACATGAAAAAAATCAAATCAAAGTGTACCCAATACAGACTCCTTTAAGATCCCTCTAAGAACCCTAGTCCAAGTAAAGAATGACAACCACCTTCTATACTCAATCCTTTAGTTTTTTATGCAGCACTGTAACGCAGCACTGTATAAAAAGCTTTGTGAAAATCAGAAATTTTGGCTTAACTAGCTTAACTAATCTCTCTAATGACATGAGGGCGCATTCCATCTGGTCTTGGTGCCTTGTTCACATTTATTTTTGGTAAACCTTATGTACCATATCCTGTGTCAACTACAGATATAATCATGAAATATAAGATATAATTTTATTATTACAGAGAAGGAGGAAATATTATTTTTTTTTGCTCAAATTCATAAACTGAATGGGAGAGTTTTTTACATAACAGGTTTCTGGAAAAGCAATCCCATACCTGTATTACTGTTGTGTTAAGTGTTTCTTCTGTTTTAGTTGTATACTTTTGTAACAGTTACATAGAGACTGTGGAGTTTGCAGCATGCTGTACAGTCTTGCACTCAGATTTTAAAAAGCTGGAAATAACAAATAAATAAGGTATTCAATTAACAAACAGCTGTCTGACCTTATATATATATAAACCAAGTAATGGACCAGACCTTGCAGTGCTTTTAAACTGCAACTCCCTTTATCGGGGACTAGTTACACAAATAATGGCAGTTGCAGTTTAAAAGCATTGCAAGGACTGGTCCAGTACTTGGTTTATATATAAAGATACACTCTTGCATGGGCTTTGGTATGGAACCTGCCTGTGATTTAAAGGAGAAGGAAAAGATTCATGCACTTGGGGGTGCCAAATGTTAGGCACGCCCAAGTAATTGTATTGACTTAACTGAAACCCCGGGCCACTGCCCAGAAGAGGATCACTCCGTGGTGCTCACTGGAATAACCCCGAGCCAGTACAGTTTTCTGCTGATAGGAGCACTGGCCCGGGGTTTCAGGTAAGTCAATACAATCACTTGGAGGTGCATAACATTTGGCACCCCCACATGCACAAAGCCTTTCCTTCTCCTTTAAATCACAGGCAGGTTCCATACCACTGCCCATGCAAGAGTGTATCTTTATACAGTATATAAACCAAATACTGGACCAGTCCTTGCAGTGCTTTTAAACTGCAACTGGATACGAAAAAGCACACCGGCACACAGGATTTGAAGCTGCAGGGCAAGCCCTTGCAATTTTTTAATGCAGTGCAGGTGCAACGTTTCGGGGTCACGCCCCTTTGTCAAGCATGCTTGACAAAGGGGCGTGACCCCGAAACGTTGCACCTGCACTGCATTAAAAAATTGCAAGGGCTTGCCCTGCAGCTTCAAATCCTGTGTGCCGGTGTGCTTTTTCGTATCCATTTGAGAGGTTTGCCGATTCCTTTATCACCGGGCACCAGGTACCACTATATTGGACGTCTGTCGTGGGTGTGCGATTTCCTCTACAGCTATTTAAACTGCAACTGCCATTATTTGTGTAACTAGTCCCCGATAAAGGGAGTTGCAGTTTAAAAGCACTGCAAGGTCTGGTCCATTACTTGGTTTATATATATATATATATATATATATATATATATATATATATATATATATATATATATATATATATATATATATATATATATATATATATAGCGAATAAGGCACATTACACTTGCTGCCAAGATGAGGACTAAAGAATATACCATGCAATGGGGGTTGACGCAGAACTGTGCAGTGAGTAAATGGTGGTCACATCCTGAGCGGCTGACTCACAGCTGCAGCTGTTACACATGACAGCATTTGTACAGCTGAGTTTTCAATATTTTTACTGCAATCAGCATTAGTATTTATTTGTATAGACATGTAAAGGATCAGTGTTGGCTGCTCAAGAGGTTCTATGTAGTTTCACAGTGAGTAGCAGTAAGGCACAAGCAGCCATGAGGTTCATATAGTCCAGGGATCCCCAACCCTTCGAACCTGTGAGCAACATTTAGAAGTAAAATGAGTTGGGGAGCAACACTAGCATGAAAAATGTTCTTGGGGTTCCAAAAAAGTGCTGTGATTGGCCATTTGGTAGCCCCTATATGGATTGCCAACCTACATTGAAGCTCTGTTTGGCAGTGCACCTGGTTTTTGTACAACCAAAACTTGTAAACAAAAACTTATTTAAAAATAAACACCTGCTTTGAGGCCACTGGGAGCAACATCCAGCAAGTGTTTGGAGAGCAACATGTTACTCACGAGCTACTGGTTGGGGATCACTGATATAATCTATAGTTGCATTGTATTTTGGATCAGATGTTTTGGGATGACAAGGAGAGCCAGAAGTATGAGCATGAATTTCTCTGCAAATCAGATTCAGGCTGTTTAGGTTTTTTTCTGCCTGTGTGAACAGAGAGACTTTAGGTATTTTACAATCACTGCTAATATTATGTAAATTTATCAAAGAGTGAAATTCCACCACTAGAGTGAAATTCCACAGCTCTCAATTCATTTCTATGGGATTTTGAAAGGCGTATTTATCAATGGGTGAAAGTTTACCCTTTGATAAATACGCCTATAAAAATCCCATAGAAATGAATGGAGAGTGGCGGAATTTCACCCTAGTGGCAGAACTTCACTATTAACTTCACTCTTTGATAAATATACCCCCCTTATCTGCTTCTCCAGTATAATCTACTCAATTCAGAGTGCTGATCTGACCTGAGATTTTCAGACATTCACTCTTTGAGGTCCAGCATTTGATCAGGGCTCCCCTTAATTTGCATATGCAAATTAGAGCCAATAAGGAACAGAACAAAAATGTTTTACTTTCTTGCTTGTGTAACGAAAAGTCACATTATTGTAAGGATTCAGATTTGGCTGAATTCTACTGAAAAAGCCTGAATCCTGAACCAAATCCTGGATTTGGTGCATCCATAGTCTGCACCAGCAACTATTATTGTTCAGAGAACAGTGCATTTATTATCCACATGGTCCTAGTGTGCTGTGGTGAATTCTAGCGATACAGCACAAAATGCGTTTTGTTATATTTTATAAGGTTGATCTATACCATGCCATTCTGTGCTCTGATTTTAATGTTTTTCCCTATATGTTATGGTCTACATAAATCTTTGTTGTTATCCAGCAAATTTCTCTTTTCTTGACTTAGGTCAGGAGACAAACACAGAATTAAGGGAAAAACTTTTTACAACTCTTGGAAAGTTTTATATGTCGAGCAGAAGAATTTCGACTCAAGTCTAGAGAAAGGTAAGTTTTTAAGGGTGTTGTAAATAGTACAAGATTTACAAAGGCCCTGGACAGGCTTTACTGTGATCTGCTCTTAACATCCAGGGTCGCCTGGTACCAATGCCGGCACCAATGCTGTAAAGTAAAGGACAAGGTGCAAACATCCCTAATACATTGTGGCTTGCACCAGTTTTTTTAAATTTGCAATAGGATTGCCACTTTTTAGACAATGAAAGTCCAGACTCCAGACAGAGCAAAGCTAGTGACAAGAGTGGCTGAGGTGATAATGTTTAGTGGTGGACATTGGGGGTGGGGTTATGGCATGGTGGCCGGTTATTGCCTGGCTCCATATGTAAAGTTTTGGGCATTTTATACTTGCAAAGACAACAAAAGGGGCATCAAACCAACACTGAATATTTTTTTCTTTTTTTTTAATTTTACCCATACATCCACATAGGACACATTTAGGATTCTGAACAGTTTTAAAGTATATTTCTCATATTTATAATAAGCAAATGCATATCTCAACGCTAATCAATTGCATTGAGTCACTGGTGATTATTTTCAAATCATCTGCAATGCTTCTTAATATTACTATCCAAGCGCATGGCTAGTTGGCATCAGGATCACACAGGGCCGCCATTAGAAATCACGGGACCCTGTACAACAAAATTTTGTGGGCCCTCTTGGCCCTGCCCACACCAGCCCCCAAGCCCCACCCCTGATTCCGCCCACCACACACAACAGTTAAAAGGCCACATAGACAGTGCTAAAAACGGTAAACCCCCCCACACATGTTATAAAAAAACATTTATGGTCAGGGATCCCTTGTGAGTTAAAAAAAAACATTGGCGCCAGGGCCCCCCATAAAAGTTTTTTAAAAAATATTGGTTGCCATGGCCCCCCTTACAAGTTAAAAAGAAACATTGGGGCCCCAGAGAATATTAATAAAATAACATTGGGGCAGGTGCATATAGAATATTAAAATAATACATTGGTTTAATTAAATTTTAAAAAAAAACACATTGGTGATCAGTGGAACTGAACTTATGGCTTCGGGTCTTTATCTTTGGCTCCTTTTCGAGGCTTTGGGTCGTCGTGGCTTCAGGTCTTTTCGCGGCTTCAGGACTTCAACTTCCTATCCTTTCCCGGCTTTGGATCTGGTTGTGACTTCAGTTGTTCGGCTCTTCAGGACTTCGGCTCTTCATGACTTCAGTGGTTCGGTGCGGCTTCAGCACTGTCAAGGGGGGGCCCAGCTATTTTGAAATGTGGAGCACAGATGGGCCCCCTTTAGGCCCGGTACAACAGTATGCCCTGTGCCCCCCGTGATTGCGGCCCTGTACCTGCTTACCGCCTTAACACGTGTTGTTTAATGAGTTTATTTGGCCATACACCTGAAGAGCAATTCATCTGGCAAAGTCGCTAAACAAATGGATCATTCCCTAATATGGCCATCTTAAAGGGGTGGTTCACCTTTATGTTAAATTTTAGTATCTTATAGAATGTCCTATTCCTGGCAACTTTGCAATGGGTCTTCATTATTTTTTTTTTTTTATAGCTTTCCACTTCTATATCTTTCAAATGGGGCTCACTGACCCCCAACAACCAAAAATTATTGCTCTTTGAGTTTAAAATGTTATTGTTGAGGGGCATGGCTGGATGGCGTGCTGAGGTCACATGAGCTGGACTCTCCCGACCTGAACTGCCAGAAGCATTAATTAAACGATACTCAGACCACACAATCATGGGAAAACATTATAAAAAGACAGAGCAGACACTGCAGAGTGCATCTCAAACTGCTCAAAGCACCATGCCACCTTATCTTGGCAAAAGATCTTCTCACCGCTCAGACTTTTGCCAACTTGAAGACTGCGCTACAACAGCATCATAAAAATATTGAACCCACTCCTGCAACACAACTCACAGCGTAATGACCCACTAAATGAGACTCGCAACAATATCAATCTCCCACTGGATCCTTCAGGAGAGAACAAGAGACAATAGAAATTAAGACAACAACGACGGATGAAGTAATCGATCCAAAGGGACCAACCTCACGATATACCGATGAGCAACGTCACTGAGATGCTAAGAGTACTCATCCACATCTGGTCTATACTTTTATCTATTAGGCCTTCAGAATGACATTAGATGGTTCATTAATTACATTGTCTTTATATGATATTTTTGTATGTATACCCTTGTCCTTGCCACCCCCTTCCCCCAGCATCACGGAGCTCAATAGTCTCCAACCACATTGAATAGGCCCATCTGCTAGAATAAGTCTTTTCACTTAGTTTTGTCTCCCCTCTCCACATGGAGACCCACTCTCCAGAAGTAATCGAGTAGGCCCTTAACAGTAAACAAAAGGAATATGGTAAAACACTCAAAGCAGGCTAGCTCAGGACTACCCCTGTTAGCTCCACTTGGGCACCCCAGAAAATTAGTACGCCAGACTCACTCACTAAGTAGCAAGTAATAACGCCTAGCCTATTGCTTATTCCTTAACCCTGTCTCAGAGGGTATCTTTACCGAGCTGATATAGCAGTTTAGGAACGGAGGGATTGCAGACACACCATTGCCACACTCATGTTCTCCCAACCAAAGACCATTGGGTTTATCACGGATGTGACATGGAGAAATCTCACATTCGTTGTTTGGTAAATTCTACCCCATTTGTAGTATGTAACTGCACTGTTTATTCAATTTTTGTATTTTACTTTATTTTTTTCTCTCCACCTTTTTCTCATATGGCATCCTGCTTGGAGATTCCTACACACCACCTCTTCATTCCACGCAATCCATTCAGGATACGGGGCATTAACTGCTGGACCAGCTCTGCTAAGATGAACAATGGCTGAAATATGTATCGGATCCATAAACGTGAAGGGGCTTAACGCGCCCATCAAAAGGTACAATCTCACACGAGACATAAAGCGACATAAGCTAGACATAGTGTTCATCCAAGAAACCCATTTCAAAAAGAAACAAACTCTGCTCCTCAGATTTAGGGGTTTCTCAACTATCATTCACAGTAATCATCTAGCAACCAAAACCAGGGGAGTAATGCAGATTCATTAGGTTTTACCACCTTGGAAACCAAATCAGACACGTCAGGCAGCATTAATGATATCAAATATACCCTGGCCTCGGTTTACCTCTCCCCAATGATCAATTAGCAGCCCTAAAACAAACACTTAAATCCCTAGCTGAATTCAAAAAAGGCATGCTCATTCTTGGTGGCGACGTAAATATAACACTTGAGCCAATAATAGATTCCTCAACCGGGCGGTCAAGCATACCTCACAGGAAAATTGAAGCCTTAAAAAAGCATCTCAGAGCTCACACTCTGGTAGATACTTGGTGCCTTACAAAACCCGACTATACTTTTTACTCTCACCCACATAACACATACAGCAATCTGGATTATATTTTCATATGACACGCCACAATTTACAAAATTACATGGTCAGACCATGCACCCATTACATGCACTATCTTACGCAAAGTCCCTTCCTACAGAACCTCCTCATGGAAGCTAAATAATTGTCTCAGAATATCAATGTCTACATCATACTAAAACTTAATTTATAGATGGACAACCATTTTAAGATAACTAATAAGATGGTGCTCCATTATGCAAGTCTTTTTTACTAGAGTGAGGCAACAGCACCGAAATAGCAATTTGCACATATATCACAAATAAGAATTTACTCAATAATTATTGGGACCATTGCAAAAAACTACAGTTCCACATCTCTCTCACTTCCTTAATACTAATGTGTTAAAAGTGCTAAGGCCTGAAAGATTTGTTCTGGTTTAGTATTGCTATTTAGTAAAACAACAGGATAGTCACTATAGGTTCAAGGGTACAGCAATACGGGGACCAGACATTGCTAAAGCTTAAAACAAATATTGAGTACTGTTCAGTATGGAGTAGGATACCCCAAATGTAACTAACACCAGTACAGTCTGATGCCAGCCCTGCCAGCCTAATGGAAAGGCATAAAAACAACAGAATTTTCTTCTTCACAGACAATTATAGTTCACTGACAAATTTCTGAACAGTAATCTGTTGGACCAGGGGTCCAAGTAGACCCATAAAAGTCTATGAAGAAGCAAATTTGTGCACATTTACTGCCTATATAATTTCCAGGTCAATAGACAAACAGCAAAGTCCTGAATACATGCCATGTTCCACTTCCTTAAATGTGTGGACACTGCATAATATAGAATGTGTACAAGGTTGCTTGGTGTTTTACCCAGGGTATGAGCAATCTGTTAGCATCTGATTTGGTCTTCCACATGGAATTCTATATGGGATTATCAAATATGATATTCTTTCCAGACAGACAGATCCATTTGGATTGCAAGATTGTTCATTATAGTCAAGGGGCCATAATATAATTGGGCAATAGACCAAAATCTGTCAAAACTGCCTGATTATCATTTTGAATATATGGATGACACCTTTTGCTAATCCGTGTGTTTTTGGAAGGGGACATTATTCTTGCTGTGTGGCCCATTATGCTCCAGATAAATCCTGCTGGCATTCTCGTCTCACCAGAATTTCCACTTCTCATAAAAGCAAAACTATTTTTGAGGAGATAAAATTGGTATCTAATGGCTAAACTCTAGCAATAGAAACATTCCTTTATCAGAACTGATAAAATTATATAAGACAGTAGCGAGAATACTTAAACACAGTCACTCTCCAATATTAACACTAACTTGGAGACAATAAGATTTGGAAAGAGAAATTCCATATTTTCCATTTGTGCAGAAACCTGGTGGAAGCAATTTCTCCAGCGCTGTTTAGAGTCAAGTGAGCGACACCACAGATACCTGATTATATTACAAAGTGGAAATATTACAGATGAAAAAGGCCAAGAATATTACAAAGTGGGAATGCTACAAAATGAATAATGCCAAGAATATTATAATTGGAATAGTATAACAATAATAATGCCAAGGATATTACAAAGTGGTTACGTTACAACATTGTTTTTGCAACATGAGCAAGTTATTTTTTAACAGGTGGCAAATACAGCATTCACAAAACCAATAAATACTGATCCATGGAGGAGCTTTATACAGGAAACATTTCCTTGGCTGCTGTGCCACACAGTACTGGATCTCATTTATTGTTCAACACAATCTAGCTTTTCCCACTTAAAGGAGAAGGAAAGATACTGAGGCATTTTATTGCCAATAGATTAGCTGTAATAGTGCAAGCTAGAATGCTATATTTATTCTGTAGAATGTTTTACCATACCTGAGTAAAAAGCTCTAGAAGCTCTCTATTTGTTTAGGATAGGAGCTGCAGTATTAATCACTTCCTGCCTGAGTCTCTCCCTGCTCTGGGCTCAGATTACAGTAGAGAAGGGAGGGGTGGGGGAGAGGAGCAAACTGAGCATGCTCTTGCCCAGGGCAATGAGGTTTAAGCTGAAGGCAGGAAGTCTGATACAGAAGCCCATGTGTACACAATAGAAGGAAAGAAATGCAGTGTTTCTTTTGACAGGGGACTTAGAGCAACATTACTTTGGGGGTTTACTGGTATATTTAGATGGACCTTTCTGATAAGTCTTACTTAGTTTTAACCTTTCCTTCTCCTTTAAAGGGCCAACAAAACAAATTTGTGAATGCCCAACTATTTCATTTTTGCTTTGTTTTCCTAGCTAATACTGGCAAACCTTATCTAGTCCTGCATTATATCTTAGAATCCTTATTATCACTGATATACCTCCTAGCACATAGTCTATCATGAGAAATATATATATATATATATATATATATATATATATATATATATATATATATATATATATATATATATATATATATATATATATATATATACATATATACCATACCCACAATATTTTGCTCTGTATACCCCCTATTCAACATGAGAGGTTTGAGCTGAACATACTTCTTTCCTAGCCAGCAGGAAGGCTTTACGGGGAGCAGGCCTGGATTTGTGGAAAGGCCACCTAGGCCCGGGTGGCAGGATTTTAGGGGGCGGCATACTGCCCAATCACACCCACATTGGTTCAGAAACACTGGAGATACAATCATTTTTTAAATTTCCCGTGCGCCAATCCCCATTGCTCCAGTCCAGATGATGAACATTTCCCTGAATAAAGGGGAGGGGACGTGGGGCAACGAACGGCAGTGGGCCTAGGGGCACCCACTATGTAAATCCAGCCCTGTCGGGGAGAATATTAGTAGCCTGAATTCGATTTGTCGCGGGGTGACTAAATCTCCCCGAATCTTAGTGTGTACACTTACCCTTATGTGGGTAAATATTTTTTAGTAGACAAAGGTGATCCAAATTACAGAAATACCCGTTATCTGGAAAATCCCAGGTCCCAAGCATTCTGGATAACTGGTCCCATACCTATAATTAGATTGCCAGTATAACCCCCTCACCTCCCCCTAATCTAATTTTAATTATCTACCTCACAAGGAGAAAACATGGAGTAGTTTCCATATCCCTATTTAGCTCAAGAAATAACAAAAAACATAGATTTTTCATGATTAAAGTAAAAATATATTCACACAAACTCTAATCATTAGGCTCATGTTGAACAAGGGAGTATAATGCAAGTTGAGTTGTTTGTTTCTATGCTAGGACCACACAGATGTTATGTTAATCTAGGTGTCCCTGGATGTTCTAAGTGAGGTGCAGCTTTAGGCATGGCTACTGTAGAGGGCAGCATAAATGTCCCTTCTGATGGGGTTTATTACTGAACAGCTAGCAGCCAGTTAAAGGTAACTATACCACCAAACAATGTAGGTCTCTATAAAGATATATTGCATAAAACAGCTCATATGTAAAACCCTTCTTCATGTAAATAAACTATATTCATAATAATGATTAGTGATCATAATAATTAGTAGTATATGCCATTGGGTAATCCTAAATAGAAAATTTCCATTTTAAAGGAAAACTATACCACCAAAAACTTGAGCAACAGATAGTTTACATAACATCATATTAATGGCAAATTAAAGAATCACACCAAATTGGAATATAGATAATAGTAAATATTGCCCCTTCATATCTTTTCCCTTGAACCACCATTTTATGATATTGTCTGTGCTGCCACGGATATCACCTGACCAGAAATACTGCAGCTTTAACTGTAACATGAACTATAACGGGTTACTTGGTTCATGTGACCTAACCAGGGCCGCCATCAGAATTCACGGGGCCCCACACAACAACATTTTCTGGGCCCCCCTCGCCACGCCTCCCCTAACCACGCCCCCAACCACGCCCCCACCAGTACAAAGGTCCCATGGACATTTGTGGCTAGTTAAGAAAACCAGGCAGGGCCCAAGAAAACAAAAAAACTGGCGGCCTACTAAAATTATATATAAAAACACGCCATTCAGGGGGATGTCAAAAAGCTACATTGGTGGCCGGGGTCACAAAAAAAAAACCACTGGTGGCCAGACCCTTCTGCAAGCCAGGGGGCTGCATGGAGGGTCAGGGGCAATCATTGGTGGTCAGTGACTTGCTGAGGGGCCCTGCCACCAGTGTTTTTTTGTGACCCCTGGCCACCAATGTAGCTCTTTGGTATCCCCCAGAATGGGTTAGGTGCCCGCATTGGGGGTTCAGGGGCCCTGCATTGGTGGTTCAAGGGTCCAAAGCCCTGCAAGGGGTTCAGGGGCCCTGCATTAGTGGCTCAGGGGCTCTGCATTGGTGGCTCAGGGGCCCTGCATTGGTGGTTCAGGGGCCCACAGCGCTGGATGGGGTTCAGGGGCCCTGCATTGGTGGCTATGGGGCTCTGCATTGGTGGCTCAGGGGCCTGCGGCCCTGCATGAGGTTCAGTGGCCCTGCGTTGGTGGCTCAGGGGCCCTGCATTGGTGATTCAGGGGCCCACAGCCCTGGATGGGGTTCAGGGGCCCTGCATTGGTGGTTCAGGGGCCCTGCAACCCTGCATTGGTGGTTCAGGGGCCCTGTGACCCTGCATTGGTGGTTCAGGGGCCCGTGGCCCTGCGTGGGGTTCAGGGGCCTGCATTGGTGGTTCAGGGGCCTGCGTGGGGGTTCAGGGGGTCGCATTGGTGAACAGGGGCAGGCATTGGTGGTCAGTGGCACTTACCTGTAACTGGGGGGTCTCTCTTACACACCCTCACATGGTGACTTCTTCTTCTGTGCGGTCTTCTTCATCTGCGCTGTCATCTTCTTCTGCGCTGTCATCTTCTTCTGCGCTGTCTCCTCCTGCATCCGGCGGGGTCTTCCGCATCATCGCCGTCACCCGGAAGACTGTCCTTCGCCAACCGCGTCTTCACTCTTCTGTCTGCAGGCGGCAGGGTGCCGGCGGTTTAAATAGCGTTGCGCCCGTGCGTACTGACGTCATGTGTACGCACGGGACGCAGCCAATAGGAATAGCCGCTGACACCAATGAAAGTTTCGCCGGGCCCGGTTTCTCTACGTGAAGGGGCCCGGCAATCAGTGAAGTGCGGCTCGACCGGGCCCCCCTCACAGCTTAAAATCCTCCGGGCCCGGGAGAACTGTCCCCCCTGTGACCCCCTGATGGCGGCCCTGGACCTAACACATGTGCTTTTTTTGCTTTGTTTGTGTGCACCGTGAATCCTAGGATCCCAGGGGGCTTCTAGGATTACCCAATGGCACATACTACTAAAAAACTATATTATTATGAAAATGGTTTATTTAGATAAAGAAGTGTTTTACATATGAGCTTTTTTATGCAATATATTTTATATATAGATTAAAACAAATTGCACTTAAAGGTCACCTTTAAATTAACTTTTAGTATGATGTAGAGAGTGATGCAATTGGTTTTCATTTTTCATTATTTGTGGTTTTTGAGTTATTTAGCTTTCTATTCAGCAGCTCTTCAATTTGCATCTTAACCAATCTGGTAACTAGGGTTCAAATTACCCTAGCAACCATGCAATTATTTGAATAAGAGACTGGAATATGAATAGGAGAGGGCCTAAATAGAAGGATTAATAATAAAAAGTAACAATAACAACACATTTGTAGCCTTACAGAGCATTTGTTTTTTTTAGAAGGGAGTCAGTGATGCCCATTTGAAAGCTGCAAAGAGTCAGAAGAAAAAGGCAAATAACTATAAAACTATAAAAAATAAATAATGAAAACCAATTGAAAAGTTGCTTATAATTGGCCACTCTATAACATAATACAATTACATTAAAGGTGAACCACCCTTTTAAATATTCACACTTCATTATATCCTCTACATTATACATGGCATAACACATTATTTCTGTTGTAGGGGGCCCCCGTACTCTTATTCTAATATATTTACTCATAATTCTACATCACATAACATTACCATGATCTAAAATTGGTGACAAAAATAAAAATTTTAAGGTATAAACAACAATTTTGAGGTATAAACACAAACTATTACTGACTTTAGCTCAGTCATCATCTTATCTCTTTGACAAAACACAATTCATCTGCAGAGTGCTATTGAGACCCAGGGCCACACAGTCCAACTCAAAAGTCCAAAATGCTTCTCTCTGTAATAACAATTGATTAATATCAACCCCTCTCTTTGGGACAATGACACAGTCAATGGGCATACATTTAATAGATGATGATGAATGTTATGCAGCTAATCAGTGCTGCACCACCGGTTGTTTTGAAATATCTTGTCTCTTGTCCTTCTTACCTTAGGCACGATCAAATGCTGCCCTTATAGTGGCCCTATGCATGTTAATCTGTTCCTTCAACTGCCTAGTGGGTTTTCCACAATATAATAGGCCACAAGGGCATTTAATTACATAAACCACATTCTATGAAGTGTAAGTTAACCAGTTCTTCCAGATAGGATAAAATATAGAGACAAGCCTTTATGTTGTTTCGCACTAACCTGTGACATATGCATTACTTTGCTGTTTGTATGTACCACTAAGTGCTTTATTTTCTGAAAAACTTGCAAATAAAACATAAGTTACGAAAAAAATATATAGAGACAAGCAGAAATACAGGCACTACAGGATTTGTAAGGGGGGATCGGTGGCTGTTCTGGACTATGGATACTATCGATCTGAAATTTTATCACAATTAGCTGACAATGTTTGTTATCAAAAATTGATTTTTGAACCAACCCTTAAATTCCAAATGCAGTCAAAGAAGATGCTGGATTAAGCTACATTACATGGTTGGATAACTGAAGAATTGAAGGACTACCTGTTTGTGGAACAACCGGTAAGACCTGTCATATATACTTTACCAAAGATACACAAAAACCTCACCCACCCACCGGGCAGACCAATAATAGCAGCAACGGGTTTACTGATGGAGTATATAGAAAAGTAATTTAATACCTTATTAGAGCCCATGGTAAAAAAATTGGCTTGTATCTACAGGATACTACTGATGTTTTAAAACTAATTTACAGAATACAATATGATATGTTTGTTACAATGTACATACAGAGTTTGTATACTAGTATACCCCATGAGCAGGGATTAAAAATTGTTAAGGAATCATCAGTGGAGTTTCAGCATTGTTCGGGGGCCTCCAATTGAATTTATTCTTTCACTGTTACAATTTATACTATACAAGAACTATTTTCAGTTTGAGAACCAGTTCTACTTGCAATTAATGAGAACAGTTATGGGCTTGAAGGTTTTTTTTGCATCGGTATGAATTGGGCCATAGACATTTTACATATGGGGGACATTACAGGAGATTTATCAATGATGTGTTCTTTTTGTGGTTCGGTGCAGAGGAAGGTCTGTCATTGTTTGTAGGGGATTTAAATGGATTGGATTCCACTATTAAATTCACGGTTCATCATGATAATGAAAGTATAAACTTTCTAGATGTGACTGTGTATAAAGACAGGGGGTTAAATAAACTTAAATAAACCAAAATATATAAAAAATTATTGCATTACTTCATTTTAATAGTAACCATCCAAAACATCTCCTTTATTTGTTGTCAAAATCACAAATCATCCTTGTGGCAAGGATCACTAGTGAGGAAAATGAAAGGAAGTTTGAAATGGAACAAATGGCCACAAGATTTTTAGAAAGGGGGTATATCAAACAGTTGATTAAACAGTGGGCATTGACATTGGATAGGGACATTTTGCTTAACAGTGAGAAAGTACCAAAAAGTACAAAAGAGGATGTATTATTTTCTGTTACAATAAATGGTCCCAGTACCCCGTTTATAAAGGAATCTGTTTTACAGAACTGGCCAATAGTACACATGGATATGGAACTCTCTAAAGCAATTCATAAAAAGGTCAGATTTGGATATAGGAGAACAGGAATTTAAAAGAAATGTTTGCTCCCGGTGAGCAAATATGTCCTGAATACTGGCAGAGGTGTTCAAAAGAAAGGAGTTTTTAAGTGTGGAAATTGTATCATGTGCAATACTCTAATAATGGGGACAAGTGTTTTCATCTATATAATGTCAAAAAGTACTGTATTAAGCACAGGTTAACTTGCACTTCACAGAATGTGGTTTCTGTAATTAAATATCCTTGTGGCCTATTATATTGTGGAAAAGCCGCTAAACAGTTAAAAGAATGGATTAACATGCATAGGGCCACTATAAAGGATCCAGCCTATGGTAAGAAGGATAAGAGATAAGGGGGGGAATGTAATATTAGTTGCTAATGGAAAAACTATTCGCAATGCGAAAAGTTATGCCTTTGCACAAACAAATTTTGCTTTGCGCAAATTTAATATAGCTTTTGCGAACCAGGAAACTGTTTAGCGACCACTTCCGAAGGTGGAAGACCGTTTGCGAATTTTATAGTTTATATACAATGCGCAGTCAATGTAATAAAACTTCTTACTGAAAAAGTCATTATGTTTGCTCCAAAATATTACGACACCTTCAAGCACTTCTTAAGAGTGCGCAATTACAATTCGCAATGCAATAACAGTTTAAGAAACAATATTACATTGTGAGATGTGGCTTTTTAGTCTTATCGGCGCAAATTGTTTTGCGCTTTGCGACTTTAATTACATTCCCCTAAAGATGTTTTAAAACAACTGGTGATGGAGCATATCCAGCATCATCTTTTAAATGTATGTCCATTGACTGTGTCACTCATGGTGCCTAAGAGAGGGGGAAATATTAATCAATTGTTATTACAGAGAGAAGCATTTTGGACTTTTGAGTTGGACTGTGTAGCCCCAATTGAACTGAAGTAATAGGTTTGTGTTTATACCTCAAATTGTTGTTTATACCTTAAAATTGTTGTTTTTGTTGCCAATTTTGGATCATGTTGATGTTATGTGTGATGAATTATGAGTAAATATGGAAATGGTATTTAGAGTAAGAGTATGGGCCCCTATGACAGAAATAATGTGTTATACCATGTATAATGTATATGATACAATAAAGTGTGAATATTTAAGTGCAGTTTGTTTTTAATATATTTTATGTTCATGTACGGTTTGTATGTATGATATTTAAGTACTATTGCACTTTCACAGTAGCACCTTATGCACTAGCACTTTACTTTTTTAACAGTATTGTTATTAATATGATGAGACTATTTGGTAACACGAAAAAAGTTAAAACATTTTATGTCACTAGCACATGATGGGAAGTAGGTACAGTATATAGTATGTTTGCACATGTGTATTGTTACCTTGAAAAAGGTCCCAAACAGGGACCGAAACATTGGTTGTACACATATATACACTTAAAGTGATACTGACACTAAAAAATGTATTTTCAAAATATTAATCTACATTAAAAGTTGCCTATGGGTCATGTTGATGTGCAATATAGGTGCAGAGAGGAGCACAACCCTAAAAATATAGTTAACTGCCCTGGGGCTGCCCACACACACTATAACTTTGCAACTGGTTACTAGGATTCAAATTAAACTAGCAACCATGAATTGATTTGAATAAAAGCCTGTAAAATTAATAGGAGAGGGTCTGAAAAGAAAGACAAGCAATAAAAAGTAGCAATAACAATTTTGACTTTTTATACAGATAGTTTATATTTTAGATGAGGGCAGTGACCCCCATTTGTACAACTATAAAAAAAACAAGTAAATAAAGGCCAACTGAAAAGTTGCTTAGGTTTAGAATTGCTAGTGTTCCTAGGTTAAGGGCACACGGGCAGATTCGGGGAGATTAGTCGCAGTAGAGAACTGCATGACTGTCTGTGGGCAGGGCAAGACACCTGTGCTAAGGGTGCCACGTTGTGCAGCACTGGGTAACACATTTGCTCAAACCTAGACAGTAATAATAGGTGTAAAAGGGGTTGTTCACCTTTGAGTTAACTTTTAGTATAATGTAGAGATTGTTATCCTGAGACAATGTGCATTTGGTTGTCATTTTTTATTATTTAAGGTTTTTGAGTTATTTTACTTTTATTCAGCAGCTCTTCAATTTGCATTTTAAGCAATCTGGTAGCTAGGGTCCAAATTATCCTAGCAACCATTCATTGATATAAATAAGAGACTGGAATATGTATAGGAGAGGACCTTACTAGAAAGATGAGAAATAAAAAGCAATAGCAATATTTATTTACAATTTGTAGACTTTCAGAGCATTTGCTTTTTAGATAGGGTCAGCGACGCCCATTTAAAAGCTGGAAAGACTCGAGAAAAAGACGAATAATTATAAAACTATAAAAAAATAAGTAATTAAAACCAATTGAAAAGTTGCTTAGCTTTAGCAATTCTATAACATATTAAAAGTTAACCACCCCTTTAAGAATCTCCAGGAATCAAACCCTGGCCTTTCTGTTTGGACACTCCTGCATTGTTTTGGTGAGCCATTATGGGGGTCTGAGCACTTATGCTGGACACTTTCCTGAACAGACTCACAATAACTCTGCAATACAGTTACCTCCTCCTGCCTTATTAAGGACATGTTGTTGATTCAGCAATCAAGACCCTTTATAAGCCTGTACAATAGAACTTTCTGTTGCTTGGTCATCTGAGCTCCTGTGCCAGATCTAGCCTCTGATTTTTGTGGTTCTTGTGTCGCCCACCTGGTTCTCTGTCCACTTTTTGTTTCCCTTGCTCCTGTCCTCCTGTTCCCACCAGGTACCCGATTCCTGCTGCTGCTGATTTCCTTTGTTCTGACATCCCAGCCTGTTACTTGCTTGTCTGCTGCCTGCCATTTGACCTCAGCCTGCCTTTTGGACCTTGCCTGTCTGCCACCAGCCCTGACCATTTTTCCTGTTTCCGGACTTTGCCCTTCTCCACTGTTAGCCTCACCACAGGCATGTATTCGGGACATTGTTTCGATTATTTTCTTATTTTACTAATTAAATCTATTATTTTCACCTTACCATGGCTTCCACTAATTCTCCAGCCATTCAAAGGTGTTTATGGGGTTACTCTGCATATAGACTCCTGCCCGGTGGTCACCCACTAGTTGCCAGACCTAACAATAGGGCTGAGGATTAAAATTTATACAAGATATCTCTCTAGATAACTCTCCCTGACTGGCTATGAATAATATGGTCTTTCCCCACTTCAAATGTTGCCATCTATATACATATGTAAAATATCCACCACCCAACATCAACCGGGTTGCTATAAATAAGAATACCCGCTCTATATAACATGATAAAGTACAGCTACTTGGGGATACAAAGTATGGGAAAGAGAGATGAATTATATTAATGGGCCAAAAAAACAGTTACAAAAATTACAAAACATATATAAAGTTAACCCACAGCCCCTGCACCTCACACAATTTTTTGGTTGACATCTGTTGCAGTGGGTAAATTATTCTAGCCTTAAATCTCAAAGCATGAAATGAAATTACCGATTCAAAGGAAAAAAATTCCCTAAACATTCTGAAGCATGTCTAATTGCCCACATGAAAGAAATCACTGGATGATTAATACACCTTTCAGTTTTCCTCTTATCTCCCATGACTCTAATGATGGCATAGAGTGGTCTGTAGTTATTATACATGGATAGGGCGCCTATTGCATGACACGTCTCCTTTCAGAAGTGCTCTTCTGCCCCTGAAGCCAGGTTATTCCAAAAAATCAGGAGTTAAATGTTCAACCTTTACTGAATATCAGATGCCCTAGAGGGCTGGTGCCCAGAATGTAAAGCAGAGTCAACAACCAGCTTTGCAATTATACATTGGTATCCCATTTTAATAACATATAACTTTTTAATTAGTGTATGATTTATTATTGTTGAAATGTTGCTTGATGACTAATCTAGCATTACAGTGAATTAGCAGCAGGGGGTGGGGCAGAGTCAGTGACAGATTGTCTGCTGCACAAAATGAAAGCACTCCCACCACCACCTAATACATGCAAATAGAAGCACATGGCATGCTCATGCACATTTCTTCTGTAAACACCTTTTTTTAAATAATAAAGTCTTGTGAAGAGAATGTGTAAATTAAACCTGGAACTCTCTGCCAGACCTGGCTTCTACTTTATGGCTCCAAAGGGGTTCAAGGCTTCCATGACCATCTAAGGAACTTGCAGTCACAGCACTCCACGTCTACATATTTCATACAGCTCTTCTGGAAACAAAGCACCGTTTTAATTAGAAATATATCCGGCCTTGTTTACAATGATGCATCTTGTGGGAGAAGCATTCACACACTGCCATTCTTTTATAGTCTGTCATAGGGAAAGAGTAAAACATCACAATGCTGAGCAGTCAATTGCCAGTTTGTCACTTGTATTAGAAGACTGACGAATGGGTAGCTTTTCTGCCTCACAACGCTGCTTTTCTAGGTTTGATTCTGACCAGGTCTTTCCACAACATTTCAGTTGGATCAAGTTTTAATAAATGTTCCAATTAATTCCACATGTGTTCAGTTTGGTTGAGATTCGGGCTATGGGTAGGTAAGTCAGGTATTTCAACTCCCATCTTGTTTATTGTTCAAACCCTGGACAGAGCCTTCTTAAACCAAAAAGCACAAACTTGTCAAAAATGTTATTGCACATTGTAGCCTTAATGTTTGCCTTCAATGAATAAGGGGTCATAACACATAACATCATAACATCACATAACACATAACATGATGCCAGATCATTATTCCTTCACCACCAAACTTTACAGTCAACATTATTTATTCAGGCAGGTAGCATTTTCCTGGCATCTGCCAAACCCAGACTTTTTTTCAAAATGTTTGCTGCTTTCAAAACCTATAAGAATCAGAACACTGTCCATTTTTTTGTAACTTATATTTTTATTTGTTTTCACAATAAAGAAAATACATAAGTAACCTCATCTGTCTTTTTGTCTGTGCTTTTTGTTCTTTCTTACAACATTATCAAATGCAGTATACAGATAAGCTTGAGTCTTGTACATAACATTATCAGTAAAACATCAAAACATTAAAGGGTAACAGAAGGGGGGAAGAGCAAACGAAAGACAAGAAAAGGGGAAGATAAGGCCTTAAGTCACCTTTCGATCAACCACTACCTCAGTAACTAATCACTATTTTAAATTCCAGCATCCCTGGTTGTCAGATAGTAATCCCAATTTCCTCAATCTTTGCTATGCATTTGTAATGTGTTGCTGAATCGGCAGTCATTTCCTCAAATTTCTTGTTGCTTTCAAGAACACTGTCCCTTTAAGCAGTCAATTAGCAAAGGGTGATTACTGTTAAGGATCATGCAGCCTTCCTGGTCACCTGTCTGATAAATTTGGTTTCAGTGTTCTATTGAAACTGCTGATCACAGCTAGAGCCTTGAGACACTGAGCAAACTTGATAAATCCAAAAAATGCTCCCCTGCTTCTGAGCACAATCATATTCTGCAGCTGACTTCCAAAATTACAAATTAATTTACTGAAGCTATAGCTGTGCTCTTGCCAGAGAAATATAGGGGTCAAGGGGGGTCCACAAAGAAGGTGGAGGGGTCCAGGGTGCCAGGACCCTAATGTAGAGAGCATCATTGAACAATCTTTGTGAATGGAGACAAATTTCTGGTTTGAAAACTGGAAATTACTTAAAGTTACCAGGAGCAGCATTTTTGCAGCTCCTGGTAACTGGTGGGGTGCTGCCGTCTGAGGCAGCACCACTCATTGGCGCAGTACCCCTGGGTAAAACTTACGGAAGGACATGTGTATTAATTTATGTATAACCTATAAAAATAACTTATAATTCATAAATCAATACTAGGATAGGAAGCACTGTACAATTTAACAACATACAAAGAAGAAGAAACATTATTCGTTTTTTCTGTACTTACTTACTCAAACTTGCTGGAGACTGACATCTTAAAAAACAAGCACATTTTAATCCACTAGTTTGTTTTCAACCAATTATTAAGAGCTTGCCACTGGAAGGATGCCTGGTGGTACAGTGGGGCAGGTGGGGACTCCCAGAGCTGTCTTCTTTTTCTCGATGCATGTGTCAAACATGCGAATGAGCCCATTTATATTTGGCATGCCAGCATGATTCTCTTAGATCCTGACTTTGTATTGTGCTCCTGATTCTGTAAGTCTGAATGGTATCAGCCTTGTCCTGTCTCTCCACTACGCTTCTGTTCGCCTTCCCTCTGGTCACATGTTATGGTTCCCCTATCTGAGCAGAACTCTTGCCTTGGTTTTCTCACTTTAAGACCTGGCACCTGTCTCCAGCAGTAGCTGCCCAAAAGTGAGCCTCCTAAAGTGTCACCCGGGTATCAGGTTGGTGATGTATGCATGTATGTATAACTTTATTTGTAAGGTGCTGTTAAGAAGCCACATCGCTATCTTCCAAAAATATTCTTTTGAAAGTCCCTTCTGCCAAGCTAGGACCAAAATTCTTTGCTCCATTTTCATTATATGAAATTATTAACCCCAGCATTGTCTACTTTGTTAAAGCCTGCCAGAGTTGTTTGACAGAGTTCTCCTGCTCCTCCAATTTCTATAGAAGGTCAGCCAGAATATTTGGTACTGAGGTTATTGGATTCCCACCTTTTCAGAGGAAAACTGCAATATCTAGTATACTAGAAAGGTTATGGTCCTGAGGAGAAATCTTGGGTTCCAGCCTCTGATGTTCATGCTGACCATCTCAAACGTCAGTTCCATGCTAAATTCCCTGATAAGCCTAGGGGTCCAGTGGCCCCCTCTGGGGGGGCAATGTAAGGATGATGAGCATGTCAAATGTGCAAGAGTCCTTTTATATTTAGCGCACCATATAATGTCATCATGTTGACGTGAAATTCATATATTTAAAGGCGCCACAAGCTAATTCCCAATGTAGGTTGATTTCCCGATAGTTCCTGGTTGTGCTTCAAGTCTGATTATCTGTTCTTTGACCCTTTCCTGTCCCTGACTACTGCTAGTCTGCTGCCTGTACTGACCTTTGCCTGATAATAACCAATATATCAGATCCCGACTTTGTACTGCGTTACTGATTGGTTTTGACCCGCCACCAGGATCTTGGCGTTTGTTCTGGGCTTAGGGATAACATATGTGACAGCCACCTGAAATTTGCAAGTGCAGAAATCAAGTTAAAAAAAACCGAGATAGAAGTGTACTGGTGGTGTACATAGTTTAGGTCAAACCTAATACATAATATTTTGTACATTCAATAGTATACCAATAGGTATATGTGGACACATACAAATGTCAACATCCACCAAGTGTTGATATGTTTTGCCCTTGTTTAGGCTATGGGCACACAGACTATTGGCTCTGGCTGTTGTTAGCCTGCATATTTTTGCTCAGTGCCGCTGATCCATTGTTATGAATCAGTTTAGCCTGTGTGCAGTCACACACAGCGGAGCTGAAGCTGAGGTTAGTATTTGGGCTGACCTTAACCAATCTGGCTGATCGGATTCAAATTAATGGAGCAGGGGCACAGAGCAGATCTGCTTCTCTCAGCCTGTGTATGTTGGTCAGAGCTAACAGCCTTTGTGCTCATAGCCTTAAAGAGATACTGACACCAGAAATTAAACCTGTTTTTACAACTATCATAATATTGTCTTTGCATGCTATCTATAATTTTGCCATTAAAGTATTTGCAGATTCTTTTACATTACCATCTGAACCCCCATTTTCCACTATGAGGGGGCTGCCATATTTGAGCTTCAGCAGTCTGTTAGCCATGGGTGGATTTTCATTAAGGCTTGGGGAGGCTAAGCCTCCCCAAACCTGCCTGACACCTCAATGAAAAGAGAAATAAAAATCTCCCCTACTGAATGCCGCTGTTTAAACATGGGGGAAACTCCTGCCCTGCGTGTCTGCAAACTCTGATGCTGTAGAAAATCAGCTACACTTCGATTGGGGCTTTCCCCTTGAAGCTTTTCCAATCAGAGCACACCTCTCATAACAGACCAAGCTATAGACCAATCAGCACACAGAAGAGGGCGGGCCTGTGGACACTTTAGGAACTGAAGGAACGGCAGAAGAGAAGGCAGATGCAGTGATAAAGACTACTCAACCTGATGATGTTTAGCAAGTAAGGAAATGTTTTGGTTTGGTAGTTTGAACTTTCAGTCCAGGGGTAACTATAAACTAATCTGCATTTTCCCTGACTGTGACACCCATGCTTTGGTTTGATGCAAAGAAAGTAGATGAGCAGCCCTAAAATGAGTGTCATTATAAATCCACTTGTGTTGTTACTGATCTTTCTTAACCCTGAACTGGCTTCTATGGTGTTTAATGGAGGGAATAGAAATAATTTTAAACCATGATGACTTCTGTTAAAACAGCAAAAAAGATTCCCTATTTCCCCTACAGTAGGTCTCTCCTGATAGTAATTGCCTAGTGCTGGTTCATTGTATTAATTATGTAAATCACTATGGGTTTTTAAACACTGATTGAGAGTGATTCTGCGTGTCTGATGAAGGGGCACGCCCCTGAAACGTTACATCACTTGACGAAATAAACGTGCAGGGGAGATCCCCGCTATACTAGCCTGCGGTGTTTGGCAAATTTTTGTGCAGATTCTGTTAAAACAGCACATCTGCCAGGAGTTCTAGTTTGAGAACCAGGGCCGGAACTAGGGGTAGGCAGAGTAGGCACGTGCCTAGGGCGCAAAGGTGGAGGGGCGACAGGCACGTACTTACTCCTACCCCTAGTCCGGTCCCTTCTCTGCCGACCGCCCACCTGTGCGAGTACGCGAAAGAATGCGTTGATTCGCGCATGCGCAGAAGCGTCTATGCACTGAAGCGTCTTTTCGTGCAACTAGCCGGCGCAGCAGCCGGGCAGGCTGCCTAGGGTGCCTGCCCGGCTTGGCCCGGCTCTGTTGAGAATCTACAGTATGTTCCCACATCTCTGGTAAAATGTTTCTCCTAATGTAATACCCAAAGATAAAGGCGCTGATTACTATATCAAAGTGAAGGAAGGGATATACAGAGGCCTATATGTTTATTTTTGCGGTTCCTTGCACAGCTTTATCCCATTGTGTAATACAGTGCTACGTCTCAATGACAGGCTTCCTGTCTTTCATTAGCTGTTTTTATCTTTATCAACATTTGCAATTTTGACTAAATATATGACTGCTGTCCTTATCTGGACTATTTTAGGACAGAGACACACGCTCAGATTTGGGGAGATTAGTTGCCCAGCAACAAATATCCTCTTCTTTGCGCAATTAATCTCCCCAAACTGTCTTCCCCTGCCTTCGTTTTCCGAAGTTGCCTCACGAGGAAACTTTGGGCGACTTCGTAAGATGAAGCGCTCCAAATACCATCCCGCCGGTGATGTACATTCTAGCCGCCGGGAAGGCAGGGGAGGCAGTTTGGGGAGATTAGTTGCCCAAAGAAGAGGATATTTGTTGCTGGGCAACTTAAATCAAACTGCTTCATTAGCTGAAATACTTCTAGTAATCTCAGTCACCCATGTCCCAATCCTAAATTAACCCTTTCACTGATTTTTGCTTGAGGGGCTGTATGCACATGTAGTTTTTATTTATTTTCTTTGTTCTTTTCATTTTGTGTTTGTTCAGGGGAAGCACTTATGACACTATGGCTGGGAAACATACATAGCTAAAATGGTTAACATTGGGCTGAAGGGAAAAAACAGTGCATAACAGAAACAAGTGGAGTGAGAGGAAAAGGCAAGCTATAAGGAAACAACATGAAGAAAAAAATATGAAAGAAGTGAATGAGATGAGAGTGGAGTGACAGAAATGGAGAATTCTAAAGAGGCTTATAAGGAAAGGGAAGTGAAGGGAGTAGGGTCAAAAGACAACAAAAAGGAAAGAGGAATATATGTGAACATTTTTGTTGGAAAAAATACCTAAGTTGTAGATTAGTGACCATTTATGTGCATTGGGACTTGTACATGAAACTGGTATGTGAGGCGACAGTATGTAAAATTAGCATTTAATTTATTCTGCTATATTATGTGTTTTACTTTTACCCTGTCTTTTTGTTTTTACACCCTTAATATTTTGATGTCACTGACCCCGGCATCTAAAAATTATTGTTCTGTGAGGTTCAGATTCAGGGTCGGAATGGGCTGGCAGGACATCTGGAAAAACTCTGTAAGCCCCAGCTCTTTTGGGCCCCATCAGCCCAGACCCGCTCCCTACACAACCACTTACCTCCATGACCACACGGTGTGTAGAAAACGGTACGCTCGCATGGCGGTAAACGGCAGTGCAGGGAGCGGGCCTGGGCCGATGGGGCCCAAAAGAGCTGGGGCTTACCCTGGTTTGCGGCTGGGATGGGGGTAGAGAGGGTGTATTGTAGCTGGGGGGGCACAGGGAATGGTTTGGGGGGCCCCTGAAGCTGCAGACCGGTGGGCCCTGGTGCGATTGTTACTTTTTATTTCTATTTAGACCCTCTTTTACTCATATTTCCATCTCTTGTTTAAGCCATTGCCTGGTTGCTGCAAATAAGACTTTAGCAACCCGATTGCTGCTGAAATACCAAATTTGGGAGCTGTTGAGCAAAACTCTAAATAACTAAAAAAAAACACACAAAATAAAAAATGAAGACTAATTGCAAATGATCTTAGAATATTAATGTCTGCATGATACTAAATGTTAATTTAAAAGTGAACAATTATTTGAAGGCCTCCCATGTATGGGCAACTTTAGCCTTCCCAACAAGAAAAATCACCCTCCGCCTATGCTGTTAGCATTAAAAACTCTGACATGTTGAGAAGGGACAGTCAGGTTGACAAATAGTCAGGCTTACGAACTTCAAGTAACAATTACTTACAGAAGCAGCCCTATTATTGAAAAACGATCAATATGAGCTATAGGTAACTTTTGATGAACATTTATATTTTGAACAATAGTTTTTTAGTATCACCTTAATATTCTTGAACCTCCTGTCTTTTGTTCATTGGCACCGAGACAAATTTGCTTATTTATCTTACTGGGGGCCACATAATTTGTAGCTGCTCACCTAAAAGGAATCCAGGGTTTATTGTCTAGCTATGACACTAATAAGATCTGCTTGTACAGGTATAAGATTATTGGGAATGCTTGGGACCTGGGGTTTTCTGTATAAGGATTCCTTCCATAATTTATACCATCATACCTTAAGCCTGCTAAAAACATTTAAGCATTAAATAAACACAATAAGATTAATTTGCCACCAATATGGATTTATGCATCTTAGTTACCCTTAAATACAAGGTACTGTTTTATTATTACAGAGAAAAGGGAAATCATTTTTTTAAAAACTGGAAATATTTGTTTAAAAGAAACTCGATGGGATTCTTGTTAATTGGAGCTTAAATCTATTCAGTTCAAGTTCTTGTGGCACCTTTGCCTTTTATATTTGGGGATGGAAGCAGTGGATATTTATTGGGATCTTGGTAGGAATCCGAAGCTTAAAGACACCTCTTAACCTCGTGGCATTACTGCACACGTATTGGGCTTTATTGCATATGGTGTTTGCTCCTTGAATTTGGAAGTAGACAATGGAAAGATTTTAATTTAGATTAAATGTAACATACCTGTCCCCAGTAATATCTTGGATCAGCAATATTGTGTACAAAACTAAGAACACTAGCTGTACCTGTCAAAAGCAAGTACTAGAAGATCAGCAGAGAGAGAAAATAGCCCTTATTTTGTGGAAATGTTTCTGTTTCTCAACAACCAGTAAATGAGCACTAAGTTTAAAGTACTGAAACTCTCTGCATTTCCAAACATAAAAATTATGTTGACCTTAATTTGAAAACGCAGTGAAAAATAATAACTCGCAAAATAATCAAACTGAGTAGCTAAATGCATGTACAATTTCTTTACAAAACATTTTTTTAAAAGGGCTGAAAAAAGTAAAGAGACAGGTACAAGTCCAGACTGAAATTCCAAATAGGCCATGGCATTTCAAGTACACAGGGGCTCAAACAGCCCCCACAGGCCCAATGAAATGCTATATGGCATATTACAGCAGACCCTCTGGCATTCGCCAGAATCTACAGATCTATCAGTATGGGCCTGGGTAGGTCATTCCTTCACCAATTTCATGGCATGGGTGCAGGTCTGGACTAGGGTTCAAAATATGCTCTGGCATTTCAAGTACACAGAGGCCCAAACAGCTATCTATGGCATCTTAGAGAAGTCCCTCTGGCATTTGCCACAATGGACAGATTTCCAGTCTGGACCTTCTAGGTGCCCAAAGAGCTGTGCCTCAGGTTGCAAGAAGCAGAGCACCATGCAAAACAATCAGTCCAGGGTGAAAACCTAAAAGAGACATAGGCTGCATAGAACTGACAACCTCCACAGCCGATCTAGTGTCTATCACTAAATAGATGAAGATGGAACATTCCTTAGAAAACCACAAAAGACAAAAACATGACTAGGCAGATTGTCTTTGACCTGTGTGGCTAAAAAATTTCTTCAAAAGCAAGAATCAACATATTATGAATATGCAATGGAGGAACAACCTTTACTTTATCTTTATTTTCTAAGGGAAACGTTAAGCAGTGAATGTATAATTATTTTCTTCTTGCATTGTTTTCTCTGTTACTGAGACACCCTTGGGTTTTGGCTTTGTGTAATCATCACCATCTGGTCACCATCTTCCTTACATCCTCCAAAATGTCTCCTCTAGATAAGAGAGCTAATAGCCCATTGGACTGATATGACTGGTTACATTCCCTTAAAATTTTGTTAGAATAGCATTTATTTGTACTGAGCATAGCTTTACAAAAAAATGCAAATGTATAATCCTTGTGTGCTGAAAACCCTTTATATATCAAAAGAAAATTACTTCATCCATCCCTCAAAATTTCTCACATCTCTACCAGCCCCAAAACTCTATCACGCTTCAATTTTTCTCTAAAACACACACTTTACCTGAGGGAGTCTCTTTTCAGCTTTCAAATGGGGGTCACTGACCCCATCTACAAGAACAAATGCTCTGTAAGGCAAACAATCTGTTGTTGTTATTGCTACATTTTAATACTCACCTTTCTTTTCAGCCCCTCTCATATTCATTTTCCAGTCTCTTATTCAAATCAGTGCATGGCTGCTAGGGTAATTTGGACCCTTGCAACCAGATTGCTGGAATTGCAAACTGGAGAGCTGCTGAATAAAATGTGAAATAACTCAAAAACCACAAATAATAAAGCATGAAAATCAGTTGCAATTTGTTTCAGAATATCACTTTCTATATCATACTAAAAGTTGTTAATTTAAAGGTAAGCTACTATAAACAGAATCTATGCTCCTGTCTTGGACTCTTCAGGACCATACCGCATGAGGAGGGCCATGTGGTGAAGGAGGCTAAGCTCCTGATGCAAATAGAAAAGGCTGCTAGTTTGACCATAATGTGATATTATTGAATGTCTGGTGCAAAAAACAAATATACACTGGGGCAACAAAAACCATGAATTTCAGAAAAGCTAATTTTAGTGTCTTGAGGGCTGCCCTTCAGAGAATAGATTGGGGCATTGTGTTTTCAGCTAAACACAGAACTGAAATGGTTGTCTGTTAAAATGATATGAAATCATTACTGTTTAAATTTCTTCACTTAAGGAGTAAATGTAGAAGCACTAAGAATCACCCTATGTGTCATGCAGCTTTTTTGTTTTTTGCACCAGACATAAAATATCACTATGGTCACTATTACCCCAGGGGTTCAATTCCTTGCACATTTGCTATAGATTCTGCTTCATTAGAGACCACTAGATCCACTATTGCATTTTTTCTGGTTGGCTCCTCAACAACTTGTGCATAAAATTGTCATGCAGCAAGCTTAACATCTGTGCTGGGAAAATTATTTGAAGGCTTGTTAAGGGATCACATTTAAAAAAAATTTCCTAGTGAATGGCATTATGAGCAGCAATCAGCATGGCTTTATGAAGGATAAGTCACGGCAGGAAATATGTCATTCTTCCACTGTATAGAGCACTGGTAAGGCCCCATATGCTGTACAGTTTCGGTCTCCAGTGTGCAAGCAGGACATTATTGAATTAGAGAGAGAACAGAGAAGGACAACTAATCTGATAAAAGGTATGGAAAATCTTAGCTATGAGGAAAGACTGGCCAAATTGGGGATGTTCACCCTGGAAAAGATGTGCTTAAGGGGTGATATAATAACTTTGTATAAATATATAAGGGGATCATATAATAATCTCTCTAATGCTTTATTTTGCAGCTGACCTGAGGTCACTAATTCCGATTAGAAGAAAAGAGGTTCCGCCTAAATATTCGGAAGGGGTTTTTTACAGTGAGAGCTGTGAAGATGTGGACTTCTCTCCCTGAATCAGTCGTATAGGCCGATACATTAGATAGCTTTAAGAAAGGGTTGGGTGGCTTTTTAGTGAGGGAATACGAGATTATAGAAGTTAGCTCATAGTACAAGTTTATCCAGGGACTAGTCCGCCATTTTGGAGCCAGGAAGGAATAGTTTCCCCCTCTGAGGCAATTGGGGTTTTTTGCCTTGCTTTGGATCAACTAGCAGTTAGGCAGGTTAAAATAGAGTTAAAAGGTTGAACTTGATGGAGGTGTGTCTTTTTTCAATCTAACTTACTATGTTATTATGTTACATTCAGTAAGTGGGTTCCATAGAGGCAGAACTAGATGTTTAATCCCCCTTTAATAAGTAGGGGCATCGTAAAGCCCTGGTCAATATTTCCCCTCCCAACTTGGTATCCAAAAATTCCTAAACAGGCTTACAGAGGAATTCCTGTTCCATTTCAGTGGTTTTAAAGTTATTTGTAAATGTAATTGCTATTGAAAGCAGGATCCTTTATTCCTGCTCTATGGTTCTATTAAAAAATTACAAATACTGCCTTCAATATCTTTCAATGTAACACTATTTTTGGGCTATAGTAAGCTATAATAAGTTATGTCCATCTGAACATAGTAGAACAAGAGTTACACTTGACACACAGGAATGGGCCTTCACTAGGTGGAAGGTATGATGGGGAGGTGTAGTAGAACTGCAACTCATTTTGGCTTTTGTGCTTAAAAATAAAATAAGGACGCCAGGAGGTTCTTGCAGCAAACAAACAGAACAAGTTTATTGTCAGAGACAATGGTCCACAGGGTTAATTACTCACAGATCCACAGAGGCAAGGTAGTGCAAGATAAATGCCAAGTCAGTCAAGAAGAGGCAGCACATTGTGGCACCATGTAGAGACAGCTAGGGAAGTTTAAGAGACGCCTCTAGGCTGTAAATGCCTCTTGTGGTTTGGATTCAGGGGCAGATTAATGCATAGGCTAACCTAGGCTATAGCCTAGGGGCCCACAGTGCTGAGGGGCCCATGGGGCTTCTTCAATTTGTTTTTATTCTGTTTAAAAAAATTTGCAAGCAGACGCGAGCACGGGTTTGAGGAATTGACAAGCTCCAGTGATGTCTACGCTGCGCCCCTCGAGGCAGTCCTAGTATGTAGAGCTTGTGCGCACACAGACACGCCCCCTGCCTAATTTTCTCTCAGCCAGCCAGAAAGCAAGTACTGGGCGTGCATGGGGGGCAGCACCCGACCAGGTCCAGCAGCAGTTGGAGGGGCCCCTGTGGAAAGTGTAGCCTAGGGGCCTCACGTTTGGATTCCATTACAGCGAAATGGATCAGGGAGAAGATCATGCCTGAATCCATCTTCAAAGCTGCGGTTCCTGCGGATCCAGTGGTTCATGCAGGAGGTTTCCCAATCATAAGCACACTTGTATACTGTGTACCCACCACCTGTATTTTGTCTTTTTACTGGAGCGATTAAACTACCTTTCCACAAATGGTCAGACCCGATGTTATAGCAATGATGAGCCTTACAATGATCCAACAGTATTACATCATAGGGTTTCCCTAGTCCTGTCTTCTGCCTTTCCCTTGCACGCAAAAATTGTATATGCCATACCCACTTCCCATCAGTACCCATTTAAACCACACCCAGCAACATAATTTTTCCTATTATTTTAAAAATATTTTTGAAAATTGTGCATATTTTCCCAGAGAGTATGAATTGCTTTTATTCCAGTCCTGATATCATATAGGTTACAATTTGTAAAATGTTAAAAAAGCTACCTTACAAATTGTACATCACGTTTTAATGTAGAGACAATGTTAGTGAGAGAAGATGTTTCCCAGGGATCATAAAATATAAAGAAAATAAAGTACTGCCTAAATTTAAATATATACATGTTAGTTCTTATGAAGAAAACAACATGGTGGAGCAGGACTCAAAATGTAACCAAACAGTTGAACAGTAAGGTTACAGTAAAGTGAGCATCAAGTGTACTCTTGTATAAATGAAACACCTGATTAAATAGAAAGGTTCACACAAGCCTTATGTTAGACACACACCACTGTATTAAAACCAAAAAATTAAAGGTAACCCTCACTTTTGGAATACATGGTAGAACAGTCTTCACTATAGAAGCACAGTTGGGTATGCCTCCATTTAAGCTCAATGAATAGAATCAGTTGCATAGGTTATTTCTTGTCAGCAGCCATTTTGGGTATTCAAGGATTATGTAATGAAAGTCATTAGAAAATCATTACATGTTCATCAAAAGCATAGTTAGTTTTTTTCCTTTTGTCCACAATTGGGATGAGGATTCTATTTTATGTTGCATTTCCAGCAGTAAACTTTCCAAACAATTAGCAATTCGCAGTAGGGATAGCTCAAAACTTTCAGTTCTCTTCCTTCTGCCAATCTCTATACAGTCTCTACATTGTATCAAAGGCAGATAATCCAATAATAATCAGCGCCCTAAGACTGGCGATTGGCGAACAATAAAAACGGGAAATGATGAAAAATATATAGGGAATTTTATAGCAAGCAAGACTAATTTTTGAAAGGCACCGGGGGAAAGTATAAGTCTGTGAGTAGGCACTCCTATTGTACAAAGTGGTGAAACGGCATGTTGTGGAGACAAAACTTATACACCAGTGTGTTTAAAGGGCAACTAAACTCACAAGTCTGGAGACACACTTCACTTCTAAGTAGCACAAGTGGTGATTGAGTTTAAATATAAATACTACACTATATATTTTTTATTATTTCCCTTTTTTGTTGTACTTCTTCACAAGCCGTTGGGCATCATTATTGGATAATTTCCAGCAGTAAGTAAACAGTTTTCATGATTTCCTAATTTCTTGCATTGTGTATAGCTAACTGTAAACCAGTGGAAAACACAGTCTCTTAAAAAGATAGCAATGAATGGCAGGGGTCACTTATAGCTCAGTGTTCTTGACTGGTACTCTTGTAACAGGAGCAACAATCAAAATAACCCTACCCAGGCCCAGGCCAGGCTGTCTGGGCACCCTAGGCGACCCAGCCGGCCACTGGCATGCGCGTACGCCAGATTGACCGTGATGGAGAGAGAGGATACGGAGGGGAGGGAGGGATGAGCAATGGAGGGGAGGGGGATGGTAGAGCAATGGAGGAGAGGGAGGGGAGGAAGGGTTGATCAACGGAGGGGAGAGGAGGGAGAGGACAGTGACAGAGGGGAGGGTAACAGGAGGGAGGGAGGGGAGAGCGACAGGAGGGGTGGGTGACAGAGGGAAGGAAGGGGAGTAAGACTGAGGGGCGAGGTCTAGGGGTTTTAGAGTTAGCTGCCAGCCCCCCCCCCCATTGCACCCTAGGCAGCTGCCTTTTCTACCTACCCCTAGCTCTGGCCCTAACCCTACCATGGGTTTAAGACATTGTCTGTCTGTCTGCTTACATCCTGTATAACCAAATACAGTGTACCATAGCGCTTCTTATATTTTATAATCCTTTGACAAAGAGACAGTAGGGGTGCAGCCTAGAATCGGAATGTGATCACTCACTACAAGGACATAAATGGAGGTATATTTATAGAGTCTACATATCCTGACATTTTAGAGTTCCAGAGAAATTAGTGATTGTATCATGCTTGTCGATTTGCCTAATGTACACTGAGGGTTCGCTAAGGAGGGAGAGGGGGTCTGTGGTAATGGCTAGTCAGTTAGAATGAGATTTGATAAGTATCGTGTAAATCCTACCTGGAAAAAATCTTACACCACCACCATCCCCTTACATGGGCCAGCCTACATCCAATCAAGTGAGTCAAATGTTTCTGACTTGGACACCCCCATGAATGCAACAGGAAATAGGTAGCTAAACTTGTCCCAGGCTCACTCATTAGCCAACCTTGCCAAACAATTGAATCTAACTGTGTATGCCTACCATACATCAATTTGTTTGGAGGTTTGGACGGTTGTACCAGAATCCCCCTAACATAAACACATATTTAAACTCCTTCAAATGCCAGTATTCCCCATATCTTGTACTTCCTAATTATTAAAGAAGAAGATTCAGAATTACAATGTTTTTTACCAGGAAGTATGGACTTACAGGCACAGAGGTTAATATGTTTAACTAAAGACACATATTATGAAGTCTGCAAGAAATTGCTTTCTTGTTTTTTCTCTTATTTTAACATTCCATATTTACCAGAATGTGTAATATTTTCAAAAGAGCAATACACATTTAATACAATTTTTATTCCTACACCCAAAATATACAGTACCATCCCAAGGTGCAGAAATATTGCTGTAAAATTATTGTGGGCCAAGACAAGCAAAAAAATGTTAAGAATTTGGAATCATTTGCAGATTATTCCCTCTTTTATTCTAAAATAAGCAGTGCTAAGTGTCCCAATTCACAACTCATACAAAATAACACGCTGAATTGGTTTCGCACTGGCACTGACAATGCTTAAATGTTGAACCATGTGAACTCTTTATTAGGGCATAATTTACTGCTACTTTGCTCAGCATGGGCATCTGATGGGGTGTCTTTTCATACCTTCCCTGGAACATTTATTATAGGGCAGGATTTAGTAGCTAAAAATAGCATCAAATAAAAACTGACAAAATCAAGGGAAAAGGAGACTTGAGCAACCATGCTGTGCGTGATCCGGATTTTCTCTCTTCTAAAACAGTAACTGACTGTATGACTATGAAGATTTTCATTCATTCAGGTCATAGTATATCTAGTATAGGTCAATCTAAAAACAACTGGACTTGCAAGTCCAGTTGTTTTTAGATTGACCTATACTAGAAGTAACTGACTGTATATCTGATTCTAAAGAGGGCTCTTAGACAATGAGGGGTTAAAATTAAAATGTAAAAAAGGGAAGCATTTAAAGAGAAAAAAACTGTTGAAATATATGATTATTGGAAGGATTTATATTCATTCAGTTTTTTTTCCATCAGTGTTCATTAAAACGTATTGAGATAGGTTATTGAGCACAGACAGGGTCAGACTGGGCCAGAGAGGCAACAGGAAAAAACCTAGTGGGCCCCAATGGCCCAGACACACTCTCCTTACCTACCTCCATGACCTGACATTGCTGCCCGACCTCTCTCCCTGGCCCATTTACAGCAGTGAAGAATAAAGGTAAGTGCAGTGGTGCCACGGTAGAGTTACAACTTTATATATAAGGGTTCCCTGATATGTTGGCTACAAGTGTGGATGCCAAAATCTAAAGGCAAAAAATACCCACACTCTGCGTGATTAATGAATTTTGGGGTTATGCCCGCTTGCATGAGTCTCGTGTGCCGGTATTTTTTTTATCTCAGAAAGCTAGGAGGGTGCCGTTCCTTCATACTGTGCCATCAGACCATATTATCACAATAGGCCATGGTGTGCTAGTGGGTTACTTTCTGGGAAATCTAAAGGTAGCCATATATGACCTTGTATGATCCAAACAATCAGCCCATGGGTCAAATGGTCTGAACCCATACATGGTGCAATACATAGTTACACAGAAGACAGCACAAGTGATCTGCACAGCAGGAGGGGGAAGCACAGGCACCGCACACATACACAATAGAATCTGCTCATTTGGCGACGTTAGGCGTCAAGTCGGATGTGCCGAATCTAATGTAAGTAATAGGAATGATGGACGTTGTCGCTGCATGCATCCGACACAACACCACTGTCAGATGTGAACGCTGCATGTTTCGTCTTCATCTGACAGTCGTGTCGGATGCACGCAGCGATAACGTCCGACATTCCTATTACTTACCTTAGATTTGGAGCATCCAACATGATGCCTACGATTCGTGTAAAAGCGCATGTGTAGTTCAACCCTTACTCTGGGTAGTCTGGTTGCTTAAAATATAGGCAGATTAACTGGCTCCTGATAAAAATGCCTCTAGTGTAAATGTGAACTGGGTCAAGGACTGGTGTGAATGATTTGCAGTGTTAATCACTGTATAGACATATCAGCTCTTCTAAATAAAAGATGATGATTCATACGTGCAATGTTAGAATCATCTTTTGGCAATTTTTCTTTTCTGCCATATCAGTTTTGGTGTGAACTAGAGATCGTTAGAATCATCTTTTGTCAATATTTCTTTTCTGGCATATCACTTTAGGTGTGAACTAGAGATTGTTAGAATCATCTTTTGGCAATATTTATTTTCTGGTATATCAGTTTTGGTGTGAACTAGAGATTGACTGGTAAATGCTGTAAGATGCTATAGACAGTCACTATTTAGTTGGCTGGTGGAAGTCTGTTTGAGCCTCTGTGTACTTGAAATGACTGGCCATATTTAGAATCCCAGTCCAGATTCTTGGTTGGTTGGTTTTACAAGGTAACACACTGATTTTATTGCACATTGAACATCTACTTTGTTTTACTCACAAAGAAGAGTCCTACAATCTGTGTATAGGGTTGCCACCTGGCCGGTATTTTACCGGCCTGGCCGGTAAAACCGATGGTTGATCCCAATGTTATTAATAGGAAAAAAGATAAATATATAGGAAGGCCGGTATTTTTTTCCAGAAAAGGTGGCAATCCTACCATTTCCTAAATACTTAATTGCTCAGTGCAATGTCCCTTTAATCATTGGGGGCAGCTATTTGTTGAATGACAAATAAATCAACAGTGATGCACACAAGCCAAAAGAATTTTTTGTTCCTTTTGATTTTGGATGCCAAATTATTTAAGGTTTTAAACATTGGAGCTGCATTCCCTTAAAAGCCAAAGAATAAAGAAGAAAATGAAATTACAGAATGCTCTCAAATCAATTCCAGAGCAAATTCAGACTAAGAGAACTATGGAAGCATTTTATTTTTCCAGTCTATCTACTGCGCTTATAGAAAACTCATGTGGATTCCCTTTCAGTTGGGCTTGTGGGAAGCAAACATTTTGCAATATGAATGGGTGGGTCTATTTCTGTACTTACAAATGTCCCTCAGATGTCCTTCAGAGTTAAAAACTCTGAGGACATTTTATGAAGCCAGCACTGCTGTGCTTAAATAGCTATCAAGTAAGGTCACACATAGCATTGGCACTGCTTCTCTCCACCTGCTTATATTCTCTCCTCCAAGGCTCCATATAGCCGCACTGACAGACACAGTCTGAATGCAGGTATATGGAGTAGAGAATGGTCTTTCTCTTGTGTTTTTTGAGTCGATCTGTGCATTGGCTTAACTACAGAGGAAGCAGACCTTCTGTCTAGAGGGAGACCCAGGAGGTATAGGGGGGCCTACAAGGCCCTAATTAATGAGAGATTTCAACATATATTAATAAAACAGGACAACCTCTGGATATGTTGGGGGCCCTAAAATTAATTTGCTGTGGTGTCCAGTATTATCTAGTTACGTCACTGGATCTATGCTCTGTGTACCTGCGCTTAGGTGGAAGCTGTGCCTGACAATGCAGCCATATGGAGCTGCAGAAGAGCTCTGTGTGACCAGGGTCTGAGGTACTACAGGAGCTGCATTTATCCATACAAGCTCATTACTCAAATTAGCTCCTGTGTTTGGGTGGGCTATGTGATAAGAATCTAAGATTGTAATGATAAAAATTGAGACTGCCTGCTTAAGGGTAAGGGCACACCCTAAGATTCAGGGAGATTTAGTTGCCCGGTGACAAATCGCCTCTCCTTCGGGCGACTAATCTCTCCGAAAAGCCTTCCTGCTGGCTAGAATCTAAATCACCGGCAGGATGGCACTCAGAGCGATTTGTTTTCCGAAATTGCCTGAAGTTTCCTCGTGAGGCAACTTCGGTAAATCTGCCCCCAAAATTGTTTGTCAAAGAAGGAAGAACACATAACAAGGAAAACGTATGTAACATAACTGTGGAGTACATGCAGTGTAAAGCCTTCTGGAAACAGAAGATATTTACATGCCTCATGCTATACACATAGCACTGCCTTAAAGGGGTTATTTGCCTTCAAACACTTTTTCCAGTTCAGTTGGTTTCAGATTCTCCACCAGAATTAAAGACTTTTTCCAATTACTTCTTATTTTCAGTACCGGTTTTCTAATATTGAAGTGTAAAGTTTCAGTTTTCACCTTCTAAAGAAGCTCTGGGCAGGGGGGTCCCCGACTCTTTAACTCAGGGGTACTGAGACTTTGTTACCCTGGGATCTACTCTCAACCCACAGCCCCTCCAGCACAATTACAACTTATCCCCTTGACAGGGCTATGGTTTAAAGGACCAGTAACAGCACCAAAAAAATTATTTGTTAGTATACAATGAAAAAAAACACCAAGACAAATTAAACTTTAAAATCGCAAAGCCTGTATTAAGAAATAACGTAATAAGCAGCGACTGCTGCTCATTGATTCAATAACATCCCGGGCTCCGGCGCCCCTCCAGACGCTATGCAGGCACAGGAGAACATGCAGCCTGGGGGGGGGGAAGAACCGGTGCCGCTACCTCCTCCTCCTGCGCTACTGCTGCTGCTTAGTGTCCATTGTTTTCTTCCCAGCCCACGCTTCTTCACATGCTGTCAGTAGAATAGCCAGGGAGGAGAAATCAAGCACGGCAGCAGGGCCGGCCTTAGGCCAATTGGACCAATTGGGCCCAATTGGGCCCCGCACCTCTGGGGGGCCCCGCACCACAGGGCAGCACAGATAATATTTCCCTCAGCACATGATGCTGCCTGGCCTGCCCCCAACTTTGAGAGTCCAGCCCATCCCCAAATCCATAGGTCTAGCCTGCCCCCAACTCTCATAGGCCCAGCTTTCCTCCAACCTTGATAGGCCCTGCCTGCCCCCAATCCAACCAAGCCTGCTCCCAAGCTGAATCGGCCAAGCCCCAAACTAATTGGCCCAGTCCACTCTACTATTTCCTCCCTCTCTCTCTTACCCTGTGTGCCCCTATTATGTTACCTTGTCTGCCCCTTTCCTTTCTATTTTGTGCCTGTATGCCCTTATTTTCCTAAATACTTGGTGTGTCAATAGCCAGCAACACTTTGTCTAGGGGCCCCGCCAACATGGTCCCAATTGGGCCCCACATTTGATAGGACCAGCCCTGCACGGCAGGATGGATGGTCGCCTTTTCTGAATAGGAGAGGAAGCACAGTTTCGGTAATTTATTTAAGTCTTTGCTATTTTAAAGTTTAATTTGTCTTGGGTTTTTTCCGTTGTATACTAAAAAAAATGTTTTTGATGTTACTGGTCCTTTAAGCTCAGGGTGAAGAAGTTTAGGTCTGAATCTAAGAGAAGACTACCTGCGACCCTCCTGCTACTGAGGCAGAGGCTAGTATTTCAGTTCAGGTCAGCACGGTACACATCTGACGCAATCAGTGCTTGTCTCTGTCGCATATCTCTCAACATTTGAGAAAAAGAAAGAGGGAGAAAAACAAAGACACGCCTATTTTACCAAAACCACACCCCTTTTCCTTGGTTGGAATGGCAGCATCAGACACACAATGTGCACTGGCATTTTAATACAGATAAAGTGCCCCCATCATTTAATGACAGACTGTGTGTGTAATATTTGATAAGGCAAAAAACTATTTATTCCAAAAGGGAACTTAAGAGAAAAAGTACTTAATCTTAACCATCTCAATTTATATTACTAATATACCCCCGTTTGCAATTACACTTTCTGTGCTTTGCTCGAAGATAATTTGTTCTCAAAATGCTGTACATCAGCCTGTCTACTACTTATCAAAGTCATTGAATGATTCTCAGTATGGCCTGCAAAGGCAGGTTTCAGTCCAGGTTGGCACATTTACAAATATAAGTTCTAAAAAATAATATTGTGCATTCTTGAAAAGTATCCACACAGGTCATTTGCCATACACATACAGCTAGCTAACTTGCATTTAGTGTCACATGGGGCCATACCTTCTATAAAGGCACCAAAAGGCAGCTTTAGTGGGGGGGTCTCTCACCAACTAGAGAACAAGTGCAGAGTTCAGTTGCCAAGCACTAGCATAGTAGATTAGCAGCCAGCAGCAGCAGTGTTCGTTCACCCAAGTCTACACCACAGCAGCAGAAGCTAGAACAGTTCAAGCACAGTGGCATGCCTACTTCAAATTGTAAACCATCGTGTGAGATTTTGGATCAAAAAACATGTTGGAAGGAGCTGTGCTGAAGTGCTGGAAAAAGAATAAGAAAATCCAAAGAGGAGATCTCCGGAAGAAGCCGGAAATATCCAAAGATGACGAGACACCGTGGGACCTGGTACGCTATAAGTGCCCCCTCCTGTCTGGTCGTTCTAGATCTACCAGAAACTTTACCATGATCGGCATCCTGGGCACCCCTGCTTTAACTGGTTTTAATTGATACATACAACGCTCCCTGCACTAGTGTTGCAACCCCCCTTGACCCACTCATGTGCTCGGAAAGGTAAGCGCAGCTGTGAGGGGGGGGCAGCAACTGAAAGGCTGCCTCAGGCAGGGAGTAGATTAGAATAAAATAAATTAGACATCCTTTATTATCGTATTTTAAATATGAAACTGGATAAATGGCATGATGGTCAACATCAATTTCTAGAGCAATCTCTAAATAATTTTAAAAATGTCAGCAGGAATAAACCTTATCAAATATCATCTAAATTCTGACATGGCAGAAGAATGGGATATTATAAAGTTTAAACTTAACAGCAAAAGCCAATGAACACCCAATATGTCCCTTTACAATATAATGGAGAAAATATTTTAGGTTGGGAAAGAGTATGTAGGACATCAAGGATATATAAAAAGAACATTATTATAGTAGAGTGACAGGTGATACACACATGGACTGGCTAATGAAAAGCTATGGATTTTGAGAATGTTGGACCTAGGTGATCTTGCACCCAAGACACAGGGAACACCTTTGCTTCTACCCATGTGAAATCAAATTTTCCACACTCCTCACAAGCTCAGGCAAATCTTTTACAACAAACAACTATAAGGAAGTGCATAAAAAGAAAAACAGCATGGTATAGTATGCCACAGTAAACATCTATACGTGTGCTTACAGTAAAGTGCTCAATTAAACAAATATGCATGTCATCCACCAGTCACACAGCAAATATGTCTATTCACCAGGTCGATGAAAAGATGAATCGAGGTGAGAACCCCTTAGGTAAATACTTTAGCATGCACTGTATGTTCACTTCTGAACAAATGTTCCCTCTAACTTTTTCTCAGCTATGTGCTCAAAAATGATTGTGCGTGCACATTTTAAATTTGTGTGTGCAGTTTTTAAAAACTCTATGATCAGGTCAGAACTGATGCAAAATTTTGTTGTGTACACTGGCCTCAAAATTTGTGCTCGCTGATGAGTGCACAACTTAGAGGTAGCATTGCCCTGGCCGTACATGTTAGTCAGACAGGCTGATGTTAACAACTAACCATGTATTGCCAGGCAGGGGATTGTTCAGATATGTGTTCATCATGTGATCCTTATATATGCGGAATATTAGCACTGATGGAAAATGTACCTCAGTCGGGCTAAAAGAAAGTGAATAAGAACCATGGCTCTGTAGCTTATTCCTACTGTTCTACTTGTACTCCTACACTCCTGAGCATGCGTGGATGGAGGCAAACAGGGGACGTGTGAGTGTAGAAAAGCTTCACATTGGGATAATAATATTAGGTTGTTAATTGATACGTTGATTGGGTATCATTTGCATCTCTAACAGCAGTTAGATATAGATAGTGCCAAGGATATCGTTTTTTTATATAGGCTCACAATGGAATAAGAATGGTCGAAGGGAATTCACCTAGACTGGGGCCAACTAATACCAAAGCCTACTGGGAGATCCTCTGGTACAGGTCCGGACTGAGAATTAAAATAGGCCCTGGCATTTCAGGTACACAGAGGCCCAATCAGCCCGCACAGAGGCCCAAAAAGCCCCTACCAGCCCACTAAATAGTGTATTTCTATAGCCTTATAGCAGCCCCTCTGGTATTTGCCAGAACCCCCCAATCCGGGCCAGTCTGACTTTATTCACAAAGTAGCAGAGTTGACAGGGAAAGCAGATTGGTGTGAGGCAAGGTTGGTGGAGCGGGGGGGGGGGGGGGGAGTTGGGGAGTTGCTAAAGGAATGTGCAAGGCTTTTTGAAATTCAGCCCTGGGAAATTTTCTGCAGCAGTGGAGGGCAGCTAATAAAAGGCAGTGTTGACCACTCCCTATTTTCAAACACACACATACTTTAAACCATAACCATCTTATCAAAATAATTTTTAAGACTTTATCCACATTAATAATGGTACCACATAGAAAAAAAAGGTTGGTGCTCACTGCAGGGGTGCAGCTCACCCACCACTCACAGATGAAAAGATTTATTAAGTCATATGAAAAGATTTATTAAGTCATATTAATCCATATGCCTCCTCCTCCCCTGTGAATAGCACAACAACTCCAAAACATCTTAGGGACCCCATAACAACAATTTCCAAATGTTAACAAACACCCACCAGACTCGCCTCCCACATGCAGTGTAGGGCTGGCACACACAGACAGTGTAGAGCAGGGCAGGCAGAGTAGGGCAGGCACAGGCAGAGCCGGGCAGGAGACAAGGTAACCAATCAGGACCACTCTATTATAAACAGCATGCACTGTAATATCATACCTCCCAAAATTTGAAAAATGGAAAGAGAAACAAAAAGATCTGCACATTTTTTGACCATGGCAACATCCCCTAATTACCATATCCATTTTACAAAATGTGGCAGGTTATGAAAGTTTGAACACATTTCAGGGTGTTTTATGGCAATGTTTTATTATAACAGTTTTGAATGTGAAGTTGCCCTTTAAACTGTGTCTCAGTTTCCCCCTAGACACTTGTTTATCTTAAATAGATACATTTGTATCTTTGCTTATCTTAAATTGTTATAAATGTATCTGGTATTAATGTATGTGCAGCTGCTGAGTGTTCTGGGCTCTCTTCCAAAAAAGCCGTTTATTTTAATTAAATTTCAGAAATGTTGTATCTTTCTATGGCATTAGTGCAGGAGATCAAGGAGAAACTCAGGACTTTTTAATAAAAATCCAGGACTGTGGGCTGAGCTGTCAAAAACGGTACTGTCCGCAGAAAACAGGACACTTGGGAGATATGAGCTTATGTAAAGATGCAGAGGCTTACAGTCGGAATCTTTGGTGTGAACAATGCAGAAGCCAACTAATCTCAGTAATGATACTGTAATAACCTGCCTGGAATTGAACCCACGACCTGGTGTTCCTTTACTGTCTGCATTACCACAGCTCTAAGTGAACAGACAACTAAGGCCCTGGTTCACTCACATGGCTATGCCTTGTAACTGTAAGTAAGCATGGCTTGTTTCACCTGTTGCCAATCTGGCCACAGGTGACGTGTAACCATTAGGCTGCCTATACAACCCCCTGCTCTGCACTGACTCATTGGCCAACGTTGGTCTATATCCTGATAGTTCCTGGGTGTGATTCTTGTCTGATTATCTGTTCCTGAACTTTGCCTGTAGTGAAGGGCTCCTCCCAAAGCCAAAGGCGGCTGCTATAGGCAGGAACATAAGCTGAGACCAGGACCTTGGGGTTTGTTCTGGGTTTTGGGATACCAAACGTTACAGATTCCTTGTGGGCTTACACAAGGTAAGTAGTCACAGTCACTTTAAAGGGATAATAATAATAATCCTGTCATCGGAAAACATATTTAATCCAAAACGCATCAGTTAATAGTGGTACTCCAGCAGAATTCTGCACTGAAATCCTTTTCTCAAAAGAGCAAACAGATTTTTTTATATTCAATTTTGAAATCTGACATGGGGCTAGACATTTTGTCAATTTCCCAGCTGCCCATGGTCATGTTACTTGTGCCTGTACTTTAGGAGAGAAATTCTTTCTGGCAGGCTGCTGTTTTTCCTTCTCAATGTAACTGAATGTGTCTCAGTGGGACATGGGTTTTTACTATTGAGTGTTGTTCTTAGATCTACCAGGGAGCTGTTATCTTGTGTTAGATGTTAGATTCATTGTGCGGTTATGCGATGTCGCCTGGGAATAACTGATCTTGGTATATACCAAACCAAGATCAGATATTCCTAGGCGACATCGCATAGCTGCACAATGAATAGAATATTGCCAAATAACCAGCTCGCTGGCCTCCTCCTTTGGTGCGAGACTCGCCAAGCGGTTCGGGCACTAAATAACCCAGTAAGAGTTAACATTGGAGAATGTGCGGCGGGCCCAATGGGAAGCGGACATGACCGATGCGGTCCAATGGGGTACCGGTAGTCCGTGTGCGGCTAGTGCCGCAAGCGCTGGAGACTCTGACTCGCGACAGGTTGGAAGGCACGGACAGGGAACCAACAGCACTGCCCACTTTCTACACCTTCCTTATCTGCACAGAGAGGCGACACGGATTAAGGTAAGCGCCGAATGGATGACTGACAGCCTGGTGTATCATTACTGCCCAATTTCCCTAGCTAGGGGAAGCTGGGGGTATACGATGTTTTTAGTTGATTTTATTTATGTTTGTCTATATGGCAGCACGATTAATCACCACTAGGATCGCTCGGGATTTCCCCGATAACACTGGTCCACACACTATGATTTGTATAGAGCTAACTACGGCCGGTAATTGGTTATTGTTTAAGCGGCAAAGAAGGCATCTAATACGTCACTATGGGGGTTTCTACGAACACACACGTCACTTCTACTTTTTTGGCGGGCTCTGGGGGATTTAAATCTGCATGTTTGTACACAAGTCTTTGTTTCCTGAAGACGGCTCAAGCTATTGAGCCGAAACGTTGAAAATAAATTTTGATATTTGATACTTTACACTAAGGGGCAGATGTAAGAAGGGTCGAATATCGAGGGTTAATTAACCCTCGATATTCGACCAGGAACTAAAATCGTTCGACTTCGAATATCGAAGTCGAACGATTTAGCGCAAATCCTGCGATCGAAGGATTATTCGTTCGATCGAACGATTAAATCCTTCGAATCGAACGATTCAAAGGATTTTAATACAACGATCGAAGGAATATCCTTCGATCAAAAAATCACAGGCAAGCCTATGGGGACCTTCCCCATAGGCTAACATTGACTTCGGTAGCTTTTAGCTGCCGAAGTAGGGGATCGAAGTTTTTCTTAAAGAGACAGTACTTCGACTATCGAATGGTCGAATAGTCGAACGATTTTTAGTTCGAATCGTTCGATTCGAAGTCGAAGTAGTAGTCGAAGGTCGAAGTAGCCCATTCGATGGTCGAAGTAGCCCAAAAAACACTTCGAAATTCGAAGTTTTTTTAATTCGAATCCTTCACTCGAGCTTTGTAAATCTGCCCCTATGTCCTGGCTGATGCGTTTTTTTTGCTAGTAAACTATATATATATATATATATATATATATATATATATATATATATATATATATATATATATATATATATATATATACGGTATATATATATATGTTGTCCTTATATGTAATTATATGTTGAAAGCAAAGGAATCATTGTTTTGAAAAACAAATGTTACAGAATTTAGTTCAAGCTTGCCTAAAAATGCTTCTCCCTGGCCCTAATGCAAATATAAGCTATTCTGCTCCTGGGAATCGTGACTTAGCAGATGGACAGTGGCATGCAGATGAATTGCCAGGCATTTGGGGAAAACATACTGTATTGACAACAATGCAGAGTGAATTTGAATGTCTTGGAAACAGCCCAGTAATGTCAAATTTACCATCTTTCTATAAAAAGATAAGAAAAAACTGAAGCCATATCATGCTGGGTCAAATCCAAACAACTTTTTTATGCTTTAATGCACAGAAAATGACATGAATTTAGCAATATAAGTGTAAGCAATAAACTAATAGATGAGCAAATTCCCCTTAGAAGGATTGGATCCATGGGGTATTGTTATGCAAGGGCAGAGTTGGAATACTGAGAAATTACAGGTAGTGATGGGTGAATCTGACCTCTTTTGCTTCACCGAAAATTCGTTAAAAGACAAACTAATTGTCAATTGCATTGAAGTCCATGCACGCCAATTTTTCTTTTGATGAGCAACAATTTCACTGATTCGATTCTATGTGTCTTTTTCCCACCAAAACATGGCCAAAAATGTCACTCACCACTAATTACAGGGGCACTATTTTCATGCATAGTACTGCCATGTTTGGGCACATTTGTCACTATTGTGCTCAGCATAAATCCTCCTGGACACCCTTGTTTGGGGCTTCTCACATTGGGGCACATTTACTAAAGGGCAAAGAGAATTTACTAGCAAAAAAGTCAGCGCTTGAGAACTTTTGCCCTGTTTCGCCAGGCAAATTTTTACTCAGGCGAATGATGGTTAATCTGGAAATTTGTAAGTGTAAAGTGTAAACTTTCCATTACTTTACCCTATTTGCCAAAGTCTACTTCGCCTGGTTCTGCCTGGTGAATTGTTAAGGTGAAGCTACATCCTCAACATTACTATGTCAGTGACATTATATACTGTATTCAAAAAAAAGTCATAAAAAAAGAAAAAACCCTGGCACTTTTTTCATATTTTAAATGTGGAATTATGCTTAAAGTTGTAATTGTTAAATATATATTATTTACACTTTTTTAACCATTGGAAGCTCATACCAAATTGGTTTTAGGGTAGTCTCATTTTTAGGATAATAGAGGATCTCTTTTCTCTTTATTTTGCTTCCTTGGACAGTTTTAATAGTAAGTGGCTACATCCAGCAATTTCACCATCACTAATAAAGACATACTCATGACCTGTATGCACCGCACATATTTAAATTATGTAAGTATGTTAATAAAGTTTCGCTAAGAAGAAAGTAACACTAGAGAAAATTCACTAAGAAACTTTATGCTGCACCAGCATTCATTTTCTGACACGAATTTTCACATTTTAATGAATATGCGTATTTGTAGCAAATTAACATCTGAAAAGTTGCGCAAAGTATGGCAAAGCTTTCCATACCAAAAATTCGGACCTAGGCAAATTTGCCTCATAGAGCTAGAAAGGCAGTGTCTGAAACTTTTCCTTCTGGGCTCTATAGCAAATTTGCATGCAAATTCACCACTCAGGGAAGCTAAATGTATGCAGGTCTCTGTCATAATGCATAACATTAAATCATAAATATGGTGACCTTGATGTGCATATGTCTTGTCCATGTGAAGGTTAAAGCCTATAATTTGTGTGGGGGGTTTCTGGAGGAGCAGCATGGAGTGATCCTCTTTCTGCTTTTTTTTTTTTTTTTTTTTTGCACAGGTGCACATACACACCAGAGTGAAAAATAAGCGTTATTAAAAAAAGTTATCTTTTCCACTCCACTTCCATGCACATGCCTGCACATGGAAGAATGACAGAAGCGGAGGAAGATTGCTGCAGACCAACTTCTACAGCAACACCCTGGGATGGTGGTGTCTTCTAACAGAATCGGGTAAGTGATTACAATTACTGGTGTGTTTGCTGCCTTTTCTACACATACTGTACCTTCATGGCAGTGTCACACAGATCATCTTGTAAGCTTCTTGTAGTAAATTATGTTTAGTTTGATTTATTTAGAATAAATCGGGACACAAGACAAAATGTTTTGTAAAAAAGATTTTACACACAGAGAAATATATCAATTAAGGAATATCAATAACATGGCTAAAATATGTAAGCATTTGCTATACTGTACACAGAGCCGTCTTTCAGGTTTAAAATCTGTTGGGCCTTTCACTAGCATTATAGAAAGTAGGAATAATTTCTCAGTCAAACTCATAATTCAATATTGAATATACATATATTAAACCTAATGGGCATGTAACTTTCAACCACAGCTAATATATAGAAAGCTCATTGTGGCCACCACCATGCAAAAATATTTTTCAGGGTATTTCATGTTGATGACCTGCACCTTCAGCCATCCAATCCAAAACTCTTCCCACCTCAAGCACCCCCTGTACATTGTTGATTGCAGTACAGATAACATTGTGAGATGCAAATGAACAGGCAAAAGCAAAATGGAGGCAGAACTGGATCCATTTCAGCCTGTGGGAGTACACATGAAATGCCGCTATATTCCATGCATTAGTGCTTGAACACATATTCCTCTCCCTTTGTAAATTACGCTTTTTATTTTATCATGATTGCATTACATTTTGAAAAACATATAACCACATTTGTGTTTGCATATTTTAATTTCTCCTCCATATGTGGCGTCCATACGTGCCAATTTCCCTAAGTAATTTGATTCAAGTTCAGTTGTTAAAAAAAACAGTGGTATGCCCTCTTATTTCACAACACATGGAGGTATGTTTACACAAGTGGGGAATGTAAAGAAAAAAAACCAATAGTTTCTCTTTACCTTTTTATACTTCCAGGCTTTAATATGATACAAGTTCCAGGCTTTTACATGAATGTCAATATCTAGTCAAAACCCTTCCTGTTACTAATTTACTAACCTAAACAGAACATTGCCACCCCAGTCTCTCCCCCGTTATTTCCCTGTGCCTTGTTTTCAGCAGTAAAATTCTAACAATGATGGGCTACTATTTTCAAATATCAATGTGTTAGATTATTACTTTGAGGCACTAACAAATATCTTTTTTATGAACTTGAAGAATCATGAGTAGAATTTTGTAGAAATGTACATAAAATCACTTTTTTGCTTCTTAACTGATTTCTGCTCCTAATCATTGCAGATGTACAGTAGTTGGATATTCTTTTTTTAAGTACAGATATTGGATCTACTAATCAGAATGGTTGGGACATGGGGTTTTCCACATAAGGGGTCTTTTTTCAATTTAGATCACCATACCTGTGGAGGCATTCTCATTTTAGTGGTTTAGAAACCATGAAACCATCACATTCTTTAAAACCATGAATGTCATGGAATTTATTCAAAGATCCAAATATAAAAAGTACAATCAATTTGCCAAAAAATACTAATTATTCAGAAACCTTTAAAATTGTAGTTTTTCAGAAAATTCCTTGCAAAAAAAAACCTGAAAACCTCTAAAAGTCTGAATTGATTAAAAGCAGTCCAATAAGATCAGCGCAGCTCCCAGTGACTTCTATAAGACCTTGACAACTTGGCATAATCAGGTAATCAGGTTGCTGTCCGCTCTTCCTGTACCATGCAGCCTGTAGTCCGACTTTCAACACTGTAAATAGCGTTACTAGAAGTTTAAGTGAAGGTACCAGTAAGAAAAAAAATAGTCTTCCCAGGGGCATTGGTTCATAATGATACATGGACGAGTTTAATATACCCACTTGTGAGAATGAAGTTTAATTGTTTGGTTTTATAAATGTATTACCAATTTACATTACAGACTCAACCTTGTCTTGTCTGTTCTATGCTGAGTTATCTGTGAATGCTACACAGACATACAGTAAATCTACATCTAGACTGTGTCTTCTTCTCCCTTCCCTTCAAAAGTGGACTGTTTAGTCATGCTTAGAACATTGCTTATCTGTTACAGGAAGTATATGCAAGTCATTTGTTATGGGATTATTGGGTATAGGGAACTGAAAACAACAGAGGAAAAATAAACAAGGAGTATAAACATGACTAAACAAAGGCAAATTTAAGATATCCAATTAAATAATAAAGAAGTTAAAATTCACTGTGTGTATAGCATTTAAGGTGACCTGTAGTGATAAAGTGATAAATCAATCATGCTCTATTATGCTAGTTCCCACGAAGAATCCATCTTTTTGTATTTACACAAAACATTGCACTTTTAAATGAAATGCAATCTATGGACTAATAAGGAAGGGAGTAAAAGGTTTCTAGGATATCTCCTGAACAGGCAGGTGACCTGTAACCCTCACTCAACAAGCTTATGGCAAGGCAGACTTTTTCCTTTCAGACCAATGCCTACTCTGAACTTTCTTGACTAATTTTATGTGTCATTAATATATTTAACCTCTTTAAATGAGTTATTTTACTTTACATCAGGATGCAAACTTGAAAAAACTCTACTGCTTAATTGTTTACAAGTTTTAAAGACAACTTCATAAAAATATTTTTTAAAAGTATGTATGTATGTATAACTTTATCTGTAAAGTGTTATTAAGGAGCTGCACCACACTATGCATAAAAATACAATATAAATAAAAGTACACACAGGGAGGACAAGTCACAATAAATACAATAATATGTCGTCATCATCATACAGTTAATATTTAAGGCCAAATGAAGATATAAGGTCTCCTAAAGAGAGAGTGTACAAGGAGAACAACCATATTAAGATGAGCATGGAAAGGATGTGTTAGCAAAAGTAACAGAGAAGGAGTAATTAGAAAGGTAGGAAGAGGACCAGGAGCAGCATGAATGGAGAATTTGCATTAAAACAGAATGGTCAAGAGTATCAAAAGCAGAAGATAAATCCAGGAGAATGAGAATAGAGTAATGTCCTGTTGTGAAAACAAAATAGAAATAGAAAAAGAGATAAAATGGCAATCTGAAAGAGGGAAAGGATCACTGTTGGGTTAAGGCACAAGGGCAGATTCAGAGAGATTAGTCTCCCCGGCAACTCATTGCTTTTTGTCTTTAAAACTGTGCAGGACAGTGTCCCTAAAATTACACATATTTAAAACCGCATTCGGTGAAACGGTGTGATTTTGTTATTTAGTATTCAATGTGGTACTTGTAATATAGAATTATCTATCATCTTATAGCTAACCAATGTTACAGTGATAGCCAAATTTTCCCTTCCATTCCTTCCAACAATTCCCTCACGCAGAACCTGCCCATCTACGTTGGTAACGGGTGGGAGCTGCTCACACCAACGTCCACCTATGCCGGTTTTAGCAACATTGTTGCAATCATTATCTGAACTGGTTAGCTTGTAACAACATGGTGAATCTGTAACAACATGGTGGAAGTGTGTGTTGAATACATTTGTACCTAGTTTGTTTCAATTTTTGTATTGGTAGAACATTGAACTGCATGCACCTCAAAAGAAAGAAATAAGAAGGAAGTATAGAGATTAGTTTAAAGCGGCAACAAGGGGAGAGCAGAATGCCTACTCATCCCTCACAGCCAGTAGTGCAGAGGGGGGTATTAGAGAAGGAGAGCCTGCTATAAGAGAGCGCTGCCTCAATAGCATTGTCATTCTAATGGCCATAGATGCACCAATAATATTGAATTTTCATACAATATTCTGTGCATTGATGGTGGGAAACGAGCCGACCAATATCGGCAGAAGACTTGGATATCGGACGGCTAGTTGTGTTAGTGCTGAATTGTCAGATACAGGTACACACTACACGTGTGTAGTGAAACAAACGATCTTTCCTGGAAAGATCTTTTCCAAGAAACACAGTCGTTTTAACATCTATGGCCACCTTTTGAGAGCCAGGTCTCAGTTAGGGCAAAGAGCTGAAGAGACTTACAGCAGAAGATATCATGAATTAAAGTGGATTTTTAGTAACAGAACGTGTACAGCACACAAAAGGGGGTATAAGCAGAAGGGATTTAAATAATGTTACAAAGGTTAGCAGCATTTGTGGGTTTGAACAGAGGAGGTCCATAATGTGACAATGTGAATCTTCCCCACAGTCGGGGGGAGAGAGGGGACCAGACATGGAGTAGACAACAGAGCAGGTACGTGCTTGGTGCCCCCCCCCCCAGCTTTGTACTCTAGGCACGTGCCTACTCTGCTTACACCTACTTCCAGCCAGGGTCGGACTAAGCTGGCCCAAACCCGCTCCCCAATCGGGTGAAACTTAAAGAAAAATGTAAATGCCGCGTGGTGCATCGCATTTCGTGCTGCGTGCCGGATTTCACACATGCCTGCGGGGCCCACAAGGTTTGGAACCCGGTGGGCCCCAGATGCAACAGTCTGACCCTGGTTCGAGGCTGTGCACATAGGTATATAGCAGGGACCCAGAGGAGAGATATTGCCTGCAGCATGTAACAGTAGAAAAGAGAGTAAAAGAAGGTGGGAGAAAGATTTGAACTTCCTTTGCCTATGTGAAGTTGGAGTTGCTAGATTTTCAGAAAGCTATGTAAAGTATAGGAGCAGCCTTGTGTGGAATGGAGCAGAGAGGGAGATATTATGATAGAGTGGGGACAGTTAGCTCAAATTTTAAAGGAAGAATCTACCTTTGTAAGGGGGCAGCATCACAAGGCCACATCAAGGACCCCAAAACGCCCCTGGGGCCACTTTTATTCTTCTTTGCGATGACATAAAACTAGTAACATTCTATAACTACTTTATATCTAGAGCTTACTAAACAGGAAGGCTGACAAATCTTCTGCCGTGGCTCCCTTGTTGCTCCTCATTTTGAACCCCTTGTTAAACCCTTTTCAGATCACTTGTGAATGATTCACTTTTTTAATGATTCACCCTTGCGCTGCTACCCTTGCTCTGCTTTCCCACATGATGGGTCCAGTTAAGAACTGGGCCAGGCCCGCCAGGAGCCCTAGTCAACTTTGTCGGTCACGGCGCAGGCTGAATGCACGCAATTAAGATGGAGAAATGGCACAGACAATTGGGGAGAGAGGGGACCAGACATGGGGTAGGTGACTGAGAAGGTATGTGCCTGGCACCCCAAGCTTTGCTCTGCCTACCCCTAGTTCCAACCCTGGTCCAGTTAAATTCAATGTGCTAAATGAGCAATCAAGAAAAGATGTTTACCTGAGATAAAGAATGCACTATGGTACCTAATTCAATTAATTGCGATGTGGAATTTAGGAATACTAGGAATGTTCAATTTAGTGTTACTGCATTATCGCGGTTTCCGTTTTGGACTCCCGTTTTGTGCAGAAACAGTTATGGCTCTTTTTTTGCAAAACGCCAAAACTTAACACATGAAGTTCTACCTCTGTCTACAATTAAATAAATACATATGTCAAGTTCATTACTTTTTTATGCAGAAAATAACTTCCATTTACCCTCTAAAGCTCCATGTTGCCTAAGCTTTGCTATCGACATCTTCTATTGGATCATCATATAAACATGATTTTTTCACTTTCAGATGAAAATTTGTCTTAAAAATGTTTCAGTATAATAGACCCTAGCACAGTCCACGGTGGCCCTGACAAGACAAACCACATGGTTATGTGGCTAAAGAACCAAGTGAAAGCAAAATCAGGTCATCTACCACTTACAGAAGTGGCTCATGTAGTTCTGTTAGAAGAACAAGGAGTTCTTCAAGCCAAGTCAATCCACCAAGGTCAGAAGACAACATCCATTCAGACCACACCAATGTCAATCCAGTGGATAATGACAATAGGTAACAAGGCCACAGATTTAGCTCTGAAGAAAATTTTGCACTAAGCACAGGTATCATTGACAGATATGATGATCTGTTTGGAACTGGCAAGGTCCATACATCCTATTCACACAAAAAACTACCTGCTGGAATGAAATCACAGCATCTGCCAATAGTGTGAGCAGTTTATGCCGAACCTCTGATGTCATCAAAAAAGGTTTAATGACAGCAAAAGAATAACAAAAAACAAAAAATGTTGGAGGAAGCCCTTTAGGCCAAAAAAACTGGAGGAGGCCCATATCAGCCTGTACAGTTTACCATGTGGGAATCGTTGCTACGGGAGAAGATTTCTTCTTTGGCTGTGTCTAGATTGGCGTGTATACAGAAGATCCATCCACTTATCAAACATCTGTTAATTTGTCCCCCTTAAACTACAACCAAAATATCCTAATGATTGATTTTGAAAAGCAGTACTTGACCGTAACCTCAATATTTATTCTGATGTCAAGACTGTTTCTCATTGATACTTTGCAACCAGTCTTGTTGTTGTATCTATATTTGGTGAAAAATCTCTTGCACCACATCCACTATTTTTACTTTTAGCATGTTTCTGGTTGTTAGAGTCTAATGGAGCCTAGCACCAGGCAGTGTTTGGAAACAGAAACACACATATGACTAGAGGAAATTGAAAGCCAAGTGTGAAAAAGTTATAGTAAGATTGAAATATGACCCTCACACACAAATGTGGGTGTTGCAGTCACCCCCATTTAAAAACTCCAAATATTGGGAAGAGTGAAAATTATATGAACATTTCCACATAAAAAAATTGTCAGATTTTAAAATTCTTAACCCCAAAAAAAGACAAACATGGTCTAACATTACAAAATGTAAGCTAAAGGTCAATAACCATTGAAATTGTGTGATAGACTGTCTGTCTAGGTGTTTTTCTCTCTATAATCTCAGTAACTATATAATCTATCAATCTAATCTATCCATCTATATATACCTAATAGTGCCTAATTTCTAGGTTGGGGGGAGGAGAGAAAAAGAGAGCTACATATTATTTTGAAGATTACACTAAATCAAAAAATAGCATCAAGATTTTATGAACATTCTGCCATTTGCTTATGTTATAAGACACATTCTTGTCTTTTTTACAGACCAACAACCAAAACAACAACCACAACCAAAAATAATACCACATCTTCTAAAACAACTGATGCTGTTTCAAGTGACACTCCTAATCCAACAGTAAACAGAAATGCCAATTGTCCATCATCCTAAAAATGTAAGATAGGATCATGGTGTCATGCACCAACTATCTTTTTCTAGCTGGCTAACACATCCATATAGTGCTTATGGTGCAACAATACCCAGCATATATGCTGGTAATAACCCAACAACAACAACAACACCACCACTTATGATGTTGCAACAGCTAAACATCATGATCCTTTTTACACAGTTACCTACCACATCTTAAAAAAAAAGGTTTTTATTTAACATTTTCACAACACAACAGCACATACATAAAGTTGCAATGCTATGACCATACAAATAAAATGACATGTTTATCGGGCAATAGTAAATTATACACATCAGGAGTATATAATAAGACACATACCAGTAGTCAATGGGAGGAAACTTAGAGGGAAATAAATGGTATTGAGAGATAATTACGTGAGGTGAGTTCCTATATATTCTTAGGGGCTACCCCTGGGTTGACATCCAGCCAGGGGTCCCAAACCTTCATGAACTTTTGAGGGCACCGTCTGGCCAAATAGGTTAGTTTAATAGTTGGCAGGTTACTGTTTACTAGTCTGACCCATTGTTGAACCTGTGGGGGAAGGGGGCTCATCCACTTCATTGCCACATTTTTGGCATAGAAGTACAGTATTTTTATTAGGGTGCGGGTCTTAATCAGTGGGGCCGTGTCCTATAACACTCCCAGCAGGCATACCTCCGGGGCAAGAATGCCAGGTAAAAGGACTTGTTCATTAATGTATTGCACTACTTCTCCTCTGATGAAGCGCCCAATAGCGCGAAACGCGTCAGGAGGGTGTGGCTAACAACAGGTAGGCAGACTGGGGGGGAGACACTGCTTTGTGGTGTGTGTGAATTGAATATTGATATGTTATTTTTTGTGGTTTATATGCACCAATAAATGTTTTTAAGCGAGAAAATGTGCATGTTTTTGATAACTACTTCTGCCCAGTATTTATATTCCACTGGACATGCCCATAACAAGTGGAAGAAACCTGAGTCTGGAGAATTGCATTTTGGGCACGATGCGGTAGGGTTCCTACCCATTACTTTTAGCCTTAGCGGTGTTATATACGTCCTGTGAATTATTCTGTACTGTACCATCTTATCTTTGGTGGAGATTAGGCAGTCATATAGCCCCTCGGTTGCCTCTGCCCACATCTCATCACTCAAATGGGGCATGTCGACAGCCCATTTACTCCTTGCCCTATCAAAGGGTTTCCCCAGGCTAGGAATCAGGGACTTATATATTACGGAAATTAGCTTGCCTGGGTCTTGGTCCCACAATCTACTTTCATAGAATGAAGCGGTTGTGTTAGGTGTTAAAGAACCAAATTGGGAAGAAAATGCATGGTGTAGCTGGAGATACCGGAATAGTTGTATATTGGGTTGATTTAGGCGCGCTCTTAGTTGGACCAGGGTGGGAAAGGTGCCTTCCACTAGCAGGTCATTCAAATGGTGGACTCCCTATTTGGGCCAGTAATGAAAATCAGGCATTTGCACAAATCTTGTAAAATTAGAATTCCTCCAAAGGGGTGCATTTGGGGAAGGTTTGGGGGGTTGAATTGGATACTGTTTTAGTAGCAAGTGCCCATATTTTCTCAACGCTACTAGGGATCCCGCCATAGTGGCATGCAGTGTCGTAAGTGGATTATCAGGGTCCAGCCCAAGCCAATTGTGTATGTACATTAACTTTGTAGCATAGTAGTAATATTTTAAATGTGGGAGTGCTAAACCGCCACAGTCCAGTGGAGCCATTAGCGTTTGTCTTTTCACCCTGGGGGCTTTGTGGGCCCATATAAAGGGAAATAGGATATCATCTATACGCTTAAATAGTTGTGGGGGAAGCCAGGTTGGGGCATGCTGCATAACATACATACATTTAGGCAGAGATATCATTTTAAACAAGTTTATCCTGCCCCAAACAGTGAGTGAAAGTTTCTCCCATTGACTTGCTCTGGTATTAAAAGTTGGCAATACTGGTTCAACATTTTCATGTATATATTCATCCGCTTTCCGTGTTATACCTATGCCTAAGTATTTGAACCTTGTGACCCATTTTAGGCCTTGTATGTCACCTACTGGCCCAGGCGCCTCAAGAGAAAAAAGAATAGATTTCTCCTTGTTTATTGTGAGCCCGCTGAACTTGCCCATCTGACCTGCTAAATGTAGCGCATTATGGAGAGAACCATTGGAGTCTGCTAGGAATAAGACTACGTCATCAGCATATAAGGCTATTTTTTCCTCTACCCTTCCTGTCCTAAGACCTATCACCCTGGCGGACTGCCGGATCAACATGGCTAGTGGTTCTAGAGCTATGGCAAACAACAGTGGGGATAAAGGGCAGCACTGCCTGGTCCCTCGGGAGAGGGGGAATTCCCTGGAAAGAGTTCTGTTGATCTGTATGCGAGCTGTAGGGGAGCGGTACAGTAATTGAACCCATGATATATAAGTTTTCCAACACTTTCCACAGATATGGCCATTCAACAGAGTCAAATGCTTTAGTGCAGGGGTCCCCAACCTTTTTTTACCCATGAGCCACATTCAAATGTAAAAAGAGTTGGAGAGCAACACAAGCATAAAATAGTCCCTTGGGGTGCCAAATAAGGGCTGTGATTGGCTCTTTGGTTGCCCCTATGTGGACTGGCAGCCTACAAGAGGCTCTACTTGGCACTATACTTAGTTTTTATGCAATTAAAACTTGCTTCCAAGCCTGGAATTCAAAAATAAGCCTCTGCTTTGAGGACACAGAGAGCAACATCCAAGGGGTTGGAGAGCAACATGTTGCTCGCGAGCTACTGGTTGGGGATCACTGCTTTAGTGGCATCTAGTGAAGCAATCGCTCTGGTACCAGCATTGGCATGGTCGATTTGAAGGTGGGAGAATATTCATCTCAGGTTAATAGCTGTGCTCTTGTTGGGCATAAAGCCCGTTTGGTCTGGATGGATTATTGAGGTTATTACTTTGTTCAGTCTTTGGGCCAGGATTTTTGCTAATATTTTTACATCTGTGTTAAGTAAGGATATGGGCCTATAGGATTCACACACTTCAGGGTCCTTTCCTTCCTTAAGTATGAGTTACCTACCACATCTTTATTCCAATTTTTCTCCTTATATGTGGCCTAAACAAAGGCCATTTTTGCAACAATAGATGCCTACTACAGCAATATATTCTCCAATCACATGAGAGGTGCCAGAGGTGAATCAGGAACCATCATATCAACAACTCCTATGTGGAAACACAAAGAGGATGCTGTAATAATATGTTGAATTTGAAGAGTTGAGAAATAGAGACATTTTTAAATTACGTTTGCCGTTAGTGAGAATGGAAAATCAGAATTATGATTTGGCTTCAAAACTGAAAAGAATGGAGCACAATCAAACTGAACTCAAGCAAAATGTGACCATACAACAACACCTGTTTGAAATTAGTTGTTCATTGGCAGATATTGCTTCTTCAATATGTAAGATTTTAGAAAACACTCAAAAAAGCTCTGAGATAACTCCCATATTTAGTGCCGACAACACACCAACCACTTCTGAATTGTTATGTGACACAATGGCCAAAGAAAACAGATTGTATCAACAAGATTGCCATTGTTATGCAACCGGCTGAGTGCCATAGCATGTGACACTTCAAATATTCCCCAAAAAACGGTGAGAAATTATTGTTAAACACACAGTAGAAAACCATCATTATTTTTTGTAAGATTTTATTGTCGCCCTGATGTCTAATTTGCTATGTGGATACTGTATTTTGTTTTGTTTTTATTAACCAATTAAGGGCCAACATTTATTAGCCTACACTTTCAAGTAATACAGAAGGGTAAAGTGTACACTAATGTAATCCAAACCTGGCTTAAATGTTCAAAATAAGGTCTACTTACATGTAGTTAAGGTTTACTACAAATGTATGAAAATGTGTAGATTAAGGGAACATTTCATTCACACACACATGCAACATATTGTTTTATAACTGAACATCAAACACACAGTTTAGCTTTGCTTGTAACACCTATACTATTGATATCTTACTGAGATGTCTGGTTGCTAGAGTACATTTAACTATAACAGGCAACCTGTTTGAATGAGAAAGTGTAACGTGAATTGGAGCAGGTGTTATAGAAGGAAGATGTTGATAATGTTTCGGTAAACAGCAAAGAGTACCCTCACATAAAAAGCTATTTTGTGTGGTGGAGACACTAAGAAATGTTCAGAAGCATGTAATGTGCAAATTATATTTGTCTAAAAAAAATAGTCAGGGCCAGAAAAAACATTACCGTGCCCCTGCTTGAAAATAGAAAGAGTGTACATTTTGATATAAATAACATCAAATTAAAATTAGCATGTTCATAGATGAGGTAGCAGTCACATTTGTAAGCTAAACAGCTAATCATAATTTCATGTGTGAGAGCAATTGAATTGAATTTACAAGAGAAGTGTCCACAAATGATTTGCTAGCGGACCTGGTTCCAACGTTTTCCTGCACCTGCAGGATGCACAGGAGGATCTTCAGCTTGTGCATCGTCTTCAATAGCTCCAGGTAATTGTAGAACCCACAATAGCTGAATTTCCTTGGCAATATTATGTAAAATGCACTGTAGTGATGCGCGGAACAAGAAAAACTTAACCTGCACCCCACTGTATCTGGCTTCCCCCCTCCAGGGCCGGAACTAGGGGTAGGCAGAGAAGGCACGTGCCTAGGGCGCAAAGGTGGAGGGGCGCCAGGCTCGTACTTACTCCTACCCCATGTCCGGTCCCTTCTCTGCCGACCACGAGTACGCGAACGCATGCTTTGATTTGCGCATGCACAGAAGCATCTATGCACTGAAGCGTCTTTTCGCGAATGCGCAGAAGCGTGCAACTAGCCGGTGCAGCAGCCGGGCAGGCTGCCTAGGGCGCCTGCCCAGCTTGGCCCGGCTCTGCCCCCCTCCTTTTATCAACCTATACAGCCCCTCCCCGCCAATGACATCACAAAAGGTGGGGCAGGCAAGCATCTATAAAACCGGAAGTCGGAAGCCAGCAGTGTAAGGTTGTGGGCGGGAGCTAGGTGTGTGCCATTCTCTGCCTTGTTAGGAGAGAGCTGATCTGAACTGCATGTGCAGCTTCTCTGTAAGTGAGGACAGACACACCAACTTCTGTGTGAACAGTAACTTGGTTGCTTTATAGAACTCAGCATAAACACTTACAGCATAACATGTCTGCAACAGGAACTTTTCTTAGAGAGCATAAATACTACAACATAACATGTCTGCAACAGGAAGTTTTCATAGAGAGCATAAACAGGAAGAGGAAGAAGAAAATCACACAGGGTTACAGGTCAAACATGACACACCATTGCTAAGCAACAAAAGACCCTCCCTGCATTAATAACATTCACTGGAACAATCTCTGTCTGTTTTTTTCCAACACCCCTTCTCAATAGTATGGAGATTATTCAACAAGATTCATTCTCTCAATCAGTTTCTCAAAATAATCCTTTGTTTCAAAGTTTGCCTTTAGTCTTTGAACCGTGTCATCACTGTCCGCTTCTTGCTCATAACAGACTATCCACATAGGTCAATACATATATACATCTGTTGGTTTCTTTCTTACTGTAAAGACATGGATCTGCTTTGCTTCTGGAAAATCCTCCATGTAAAAGGGCTTGATTTATTTTGTCATTCCAGGCTCTGGCAGCTTGTTTAAGTCCATTCAGGCCCAAATCTATGGTTTCTGGATTCACAAAACCAGGTGGTTGTTCCATGTATAGGTCTTCGTCAATTCTACCATAAAGAAATGCAGTTTTCACATCTAGGTGTCTTACTTGCATACCTTTGCTGGCTGCCGTACATAAGAGTGTTCTCACAGTTGTATGTTTTACTACTGGAGCAAAAGTTTCATCATAGTCCTGATTGTGAGTACCCCTGTGAGAACCCTATGGTGACTTATCTAGCCTTGTAACGCTCAACTTCTCCATTGCATTGTGTTTCACTTTAAATATCCACTCACAACCTATTACTTTGCGACCCTGAGTCAAATTCCTTGTTTAATTTTTGTTCAAAGAATCAATTTCCTCTTGTGCTGAAACTTGCCATTTTTTGGCTTCACTGTTTGGTAGCTGATTAATCTCTTCCCATGAGTTTGGTTCAAATATTTCTTGTGTGTACGCTTTGTAAGAGTTGACCTTCGCAGTTCAGTTTCCTCTGTGACATATGGTTGTTGAGGTGTACTTTGTGAATTTTCCATCATGTGCTTCATAGAGACACCTGTTTCGGCAAGTGGTTCTACCCCTCCTGTCACAGACATTGTTGTGGTCTCTTCAGAGGATTCAGGTGTGTCCCAGACGTCTGTGCCATCTATGAATGCATTTCTGATGAGGCAATTGAGTGTCAATTTTAGCCTTGTTTTCTCCACATTTGAGCTCATACAGGTTTGTGTCAGCTGTTCCCTCAGCTATCATTTCAGCAACCATTCTGAATTGTCCATACTTTGCCTTTTAAATGAACAGAGCACCCTGCATTTGTTAAACATTTCACTGATAGGATGCTCCCCTCTAATTCTGGAACATACAGAACATCCTTCACAAGTATGTTATGTTTTTGTCTTGTGCGTGTGACAGTTCACATAGCCTTGACCAATTCCTTTCACAGTGAGGCTGTCCCCATTTGCAAGGAACACTTTCTCATTTGTATCAGAGTCTGTTTGATCAAAGAAATGCTTATCACTCGTCATGTGACTCATTGCTCCTAAATCAATATACCAGTTTGATGAGCAGTTATCTTGAGTAAGTTTGAGACATCCACTCCACTATGTATCTATGCTATCTGGAGTTTTATGTGCAACACCCTTTGCAATTTCTTATGCTGTCTTTGCCACTGCATGGTTTTGTTCATTTTTCCATATAAAGCAGTCTTTCTTTAAATGGCCTGGCTTTTTACTGCGAAAACACACTCTGCTCTGTGCATCTCCTTTTGCAATTTTTCCAGCTTTAAGAGCTGTTTCTTGTGCTATAGTTTCTTTCACACCTCTGTTTTCCTTTCTGCAATTATATTCATCAATTAACTTGCCTTTGACATATTCTGGAGTTATTTCTGACTCTGGTCTGACTTCAATGGCATTTATCTGAGGGCTCTATGATTCAAGAAGGCTGCAAAGAAGGAGAGCTGCTAAATGGCTGTCTTTAATTTCCTCTGAGCTGTTCCTGCATTTCCTGAGCTGTCTCATGCTGTTTAGCTTATGCAGCAGGTACTGTTTAAGTTTGACCTCTCATGGAGTGCCTGCAGTGCATTCCACATAGCTTTTGCTGTAGATTCTTTCCTGATGTGAATCAGTTGATCATCTTCCACCAGTAGGCTGATAACTGCTTTAGCCTGTCTGTTTCTTTTATCCCAATCCTCAGGATTGTTTTCTGGTCTTGCTGTGCGGAGTACCTCCCACAGGTCAGCCTTAAAGAGAGCTGATCTGAATTGCATGTGCAGCTTCTCTGTAGTAAGTGAGGACAGACACACCAACTTCTGTGTGAACAGTAACTTGGTTGCTTTGTAGAACTCAGAATAAACGCTTACAGTATAACATGTCTGCAACAGGAACTTTTCATATAGAGCATAAACTGGAAGAGGAAGAGGAAGAAGAAAATCACACAGAGTTACAGGTCAAACATGACATCACATTGTTAAGCAGAAATAGACCGTCCCTGCATTAAGTAACATGCACTGGAACAATCTCTATGTGCTATTTTCCAACATGCCTGCCCTATGCTCCCTGTGTGCAGGGCCGGAACTAGGATTAGGCAGAAGAGGCACCTGCCTAGGGTGCAACAAAAGGGGGGCACTGGGCAGGTACCTGTCTTACCCCCTAGTCTATGTTGGCAGCTTTCCCCTCCAGCGATTTCTCCTCCCTCTTCCTTCCCCTCCGGTGCTCTCCCCTTCCCTTGGGCTTTTTCCCCTCCCTCTCCCCTCCCACTGGTGATCTCCCCTGCCCTACCCTCCGGCGCTCTCTGCCTGTGTGTGCCATACTTTGTCTGCCCCATGTTACCTTTGTGTGCCATACTCTGCCTGCCCCATGCTCCCTGGGTGTACCATACTCTGACTGCCCTATGCTCATTTGGGTGTGCCATACTCTGCCTGTCCTATGCTCCTTGTGTGTGCTGTACTCTGCCCGACCCTATACTCCCTGTGTGTGCCATACTCTGCCCACCCTATGCTCTCTGGGTGCACCATACTATGCCTGCCCTATTCTCCTTGGGTGTGCCATACTCTGCCTGCCATATGGTCCTTGGGTGTGTCATACTCTTCCTGTGTGTGCCATACTCTGCCTTACTTATGCTCCCTGTGTCTGCCCTATGCTACCTGTGTGTGCCATACTCTGCCTGCCCAATGCTCCCTATGTGCCATACTCTGTCTGCCCTATGCTCAGGTCCGGATTTGTGGAAAGGCCACCAAGGCCCGGGCCTAGGGTGGCAGAATTTTAGGGGGTTTTGTCAAAGAATGACTTGTAATATATCATGTTAATTAACAATTAACAATATCATGTTAATTAAAAATTGTTTTGCACTCTTTGAACAACATTAATATGTAATAAGAGTTCTAAGATGTTTGACATGACTAAACTATGCCATCATATTTAGTATAATGTGGAAAATGGAGACAATACTTACCTACAAGCTAACCACCACTTAATTGACCAGATTCAATACTTGCATCACAAATGATTCAAGTATTGATTAAATTAATTGCTTCCTGTTGCGGAAAATTAGCTCCTAACCACGAGGGGGCATTAAAGCCACGAGCGAAATCTTTTGCACCTATGATGTTAGGCAGACCTCCTCGGATATAAAAGTCCCTTATCACTTTCAGCCACTGCTGTCTGGTGTTGGGAAAATGGATAAATGAATGACATCTTTTTTTAAAGTGAACCTGTCACCCAGATATAAATAGCTGTATAATAAAAAGTCATTTTCAAATTAACAAGGATGCCCAGATTTCATTTTTTATTAAAACATCCATACCAGTTATAAGCGCATTTAAAAGTCTCAGCTATCAATCATTAATTGCCTGCCCCTCCTCCATGCCTCCTTAGGCTTTACTTTCATTTTCCATTCAGCACTTCCTAGATGTCACTGTATGCCCCACTTTCACTCTCCCTCCTCACCATCTAATAGCGTAGCCAGTGCATGGGCAGGCATGTATCAGGTCCCCTGTTCTAGCAAATAAATGCAATTTTGGCATGAAGCAAAGCTTGCCTTAATAACAGTGTCTACAAAATGTCACCTGTCTGCTTGCTGTGATTGTTAATTCCAAGACTAAAAAACATGAGTGCTAACAAGATTGAAGGTTTGACCTAGTGCATAGTCTTTTATATGTATGCAGATTTGGAGCATGAGTTCCAAACTGTTTACCTCTGTGTCATTTGTGAGCAAATTGCCACTTTAGAGGCTTGTGTTAGAGCCATAGAGCAACAAATTGCAACACTGCGGTCAATTGAGAAAGGAAGCTCTTGCTTACTTGATCAAGGTTTATGCATCCCAACAGATTCGCCAGATTGTGTAAAGAAGATGGGAGCGTGAACTCTGGATTGGCAGTTCTAGACAGGACTGATCTCTCTAACACCCAGGAGACTAGTTTCTCTGGTAGTGGTGGGAAGGAGAGCAGAGCAAGGCCAATTATAGTGGAAACAATTATTAGAAAAGTGGATACAGAAATCCATAGTAGGTTTCTGAAATAGCTGAAATAAAAAGTTGTCATTCAGCATATTTATAAACCTGCTAGCTTTTTCTGACTTGGCAACCCCATTACCCCAGTCAATATCTCGATAATTGAAGTCACCCATAATAATAACTTGACCCAGTTGTGACGCTGCTTCTATTTGTAAAAGTAGCTGGGCTTCATTCTTGTCACTTATTTGAGGTGGGTTGTAGCAGTTTGTAAACTTTTTGTAAATTTTTGCCTAGTCAAAATCTCTACCCAGAGGGATTCCACACCCTCCCCAGTGCCAACCATGGTTATTTCTTTAGAGAATGGCTTTAATTCAGGAATTACATATAAAAACACTCCTTCACCCGTTTTATCGCTTTGTCCCTCCTAAAAAGGGTGTAACCATTTAAATTCACAGCCCAGTCACATATTTCATCCCACCAGGTCTTGATCATACCAGTTATTAATAATTTTTAGAGCATGCAATTAACTCTAGCTCACCCATTTTACCTGACAAACTCTGTGCATTTGCCAGCAGACAGTTAATACCTTTGCTATTGAAATTTACATTACTTCATGGAGAATTATATATTACGTTAGTATTAACTTGGTCTCCTTGTAACAGAGGGACCACTTTAGCTGCCCCCCTCACCCCCCCCCATGACCACTTACTAATCCCAATGCCCAGTCTACCCTAGCTTCCCCATAATTGTTTATTTTAGCTCCCCCCCGCTTATTTTAAACACTCCTCCAACCATCCTTTCCACTAGCACAGTGGACCTCCTTCCATTGAGGTGCAATCCATCATGACTAAATAGGTTGTTCCCCCCCCCAAAAAAAATCAGCCCAGTGCTCTATGAACCCAAACTCTTCCTTTCCATACCAAGACTGGAGCCACGTATTTAACTCCATAAGCTCCCTTCATAAACTTGCGCTTGGCACAGGCAAAATTTAAAAAGAATGACATTGGAAGACATTCCCTTAACCTTAGATCCTAGATTCCTCGACTCACTCTTTAAGGTCTTCCATTCTGTCATTAGTACCAATATGTACCAAGACAGCTGGGTTATGCCCAGCCCCACCCAATAATTTGTCTACCCGATCAATCACATACCGAACCCTGGCTGGAAGACAGCAAACGGTTCAGTTGTATACCAATCCGGATAACAATGACTCTCTTTTGGATCTTGTGATAACTATTAATACCAAATTCATCTCCAGCATTTGAGTGGGTGAACATTTAGGGAAAAGTGATCACAACATGGTCTCTTTTGAGATTATGGGGCATACAAAGGGCTTTGCCGATTTACTAAGAGTGCTGGTGTAATTCGCTAGCGAAGTGGACCTACTCTAGGGCTACTTTGCACCCTTATGCCAGGCGAAGTTGCGCTCTGGTGAAGAGACCTAACTATGCTAATTCACTAAGTTTTGTATTTTCGTGAACGTTACCTCTTGCGCCAGACTTTACTTCGCTACCTCAGACCAGGCGAAGTGCAATAGAGAAGATAGGACTTGCTTCAAAATAAGTTGAAATTTTTTCTAAGTCCCAAAAAACGTTGGTGTCTTTTACTTTTTTAAGGGTGATTGGCTGAAAAAGATCGTAAATTTTTTGGGGGGTACCCTCCTTCCCCCCTAAATTTCCTATGATATGGCACCTAAACTATACAGTGGGCACATGTATAGGGCAAAATAACAACTCTATTTTATTTTATGCTTGTGTAGTGTAATGTATTTGCTGCTACATATGCGTCCATTGTACTTTAACTTGGAGCCGTATAAAAATTAGGCATCGATAGCGTAACTGTGAACCGCTGATCGTAACATCGTTAGCGCAACTTCGCAAACGATCGGTAACTTGTGTGTAACTTCGGATCTTCGTGAATTTGCGCAGCACTGGCAAATCTACGCCTGGCAAAGTGCGGTGAAGCCAACGCTGGCGCAACTTCAGAGGTAAGTAAATTTGCCACTATGAGAGGCAACTCTATAAGGGAGTAATGAAAAAATAAATTTTAGACGTGCAGACTTTGACAGCATAAGGGCATCTCTGCAACAAATTAAAGGAGAAGGAAACCCCCTGGGCGCAAAAACCCTCCCCCCTCCCCTGTGTTGCTTCCCCTCCCTCCTCCCCCCTGGCCTACCTGTCCTGCTGGGCAAATGCCCCTAACGTGTTACTTACCCCTCTGCGCAGATCCAGTCCACGGAGTTCACAGACGCCATCTTCTCCCAAGCGATCTTCTTCCTGCTTTGACCGGCGTTTTTGGCGCATGCGCAGTAGGAGCATTTCGCCGGTACGGATCTACTGCGCATGCGCCAAAAGTCACGAAGTGAAATCGGAAAACTTCGTGACTTTTGGCGCATGCGCAGTAGATCCGTACCGGCGAAATGCTCCTACTGCGCATGCGCCAAAAACGCCGGTCAAAGCAGGAAGAAGATCGCTTGGGAGAAGGTGGCGTCTGTGAACTCCGTGGACTGGACCTGCGCAGAGGGGTAACAAGTTAGGGGCATTTGCCCAGCGGGACAGGTAGGCCAGGGGGGAGGAGGGAGGGGGAGGGTTTTTGCGCCCAGGGGGTTTCCTTCTCCTTTAAGTGGGAAATGCTTTTCACTGGGTTAAACCGAACAAACTGAACAAAAATGGGATGTCTTTAAAGGGGTTGTTCACCTTCCAAACACTTTTTTCAATTCAGTTGTTTTTAGATTGTTTCCCAGAAATAACGACTTTTTTCAATTAGTTTCCATAATTTATTTTTTACGTTTTTTCCAAAATCTAAGTTTAAAGTTGAATGTCCCTGTCACTGGTGTGTCAGTCTGGCAGCTCAGTAATTCAGTTGCACTCTAAACTGTTACAATTTTGCAACATTTAGTTGATACATTTCTCAGCAGCAGCTCTGGAGTATTAGTAACTATTGTATCAATTCTAACAGCTGCCTGTAATGAAACCCAAATATTCTGCTCAGCAGGGATAAAGATAAGAAATGTATCAACTAAATCAGTGCTGTCCAACTTCTGTGATACCGAGTGTCACAAATTTACTGGCCTATGTGGTGGAGGGCCGATAATGGAATCAGTGTTGGCCACTCCCCCTTTTAAACCACACCCACTGTAAACCACACCCATGTTACCACAAAAACTTTTAAGATCATATCCACATTAACGGTGGCAGCACACCAAAAAATCAAATGGTTGGTGCTCACTGCAGGGAAATCCCTCATCACTCATATGTGAAAAATTGAAGTCATGTTAAAATATACCCTTAAATCCATATGCCTCATCTTCCCCTGTGGATAATACAACAACCCCCCAACACATGATTAAACACATAAGGGGCCCCTAACAACAATTTCCAAATGCTAACAACCCCCAAGAACAAACCCCTAACAGGCTTACATCCCACAGGTAACATACAAGCAGCACTGGGCAAACAGAAAATGGCACACACAAGCAGCACTGGGCAGAGAATGACACACACAAGCAGCACTGAGTAAGCAGAGAATGGCACACACAAGCAGCATTGGGCAAGCAGAGAATGGCACACCCAAGCAGCACTGGGCAAGCAGAGAATGGCACACACAGGGAAGGAAGGTAGAACAGAGCAGGAGACAGGGAAAGCTATCATTCTAATATGTACTACATACAGTGACACAGTGCTGGTGCCCCATTAGGATTTTGAACAGGTGAACAATGTGGGCAGTTTCAGTCTGGGTCTCAGGTGTGAACAGTACAGGGTTTTAGGATATAACAATAGAGATGTCACAGGTGTGAAAATGCAGGGGGATCACAGGTGTGAATAATACAGGGGATTAGTCTGAATTTGAGGTTTAAACAATGTAGGGGCCAGTTAATCTCTGTAGTGATACCTTTTAAATCTTACATATCGTTAGCAAACACAGCAGGTAGGTGGGGGGGCCACAGAAGGGGGGGGGTCACGGGCCACATGCGGGTCACGGGCCACCAGTTGGACAGCCCTGAACTAAATGTATCAATTTAGAGCAGTTTACAGGATCGGCGACCCCCCCCCCAGAGCAGCTTTTAGAAAAACCGTCACACATAGAAAATAGAAAGTCATTGGAAAAAGTCGTTATTTCTGGTGATCTATTTGAAACCAACTAGTTGTTTGAAAGTGAACCACCCCTTTAAAATGTTTCTTAATAAATATACATGTCAGTATATTCCCCTTGTAAGCAAGTAATGTTGTCACAAAACAAAACCTGTGGTTAAATAGTGTTGGTAATGAGGTGGGTAAAAAAAGACATGCTTTTGAAACTTTCAAGTTAGCTTGGATAAGGAGGCCAATAAATAATGCAAAAAAGCGAAAATTTAGATGTAAAAGGGTATTGCAGCAAGCAGTAAAAAAAGTCTAAAAATATTTTTTAAATATGTAAATATTAAAAAATGAAGCAGAAAGGGGTGGGACCCTTAATATTAGTGGGGGCCAGCTGGTTGATGAGAACAGAGAAAAGGCAGAGATCTGTTATTGTTATTTTTGTCTGTCTGCACAAATGATGACCCAATTAATGAAGGTTTCATTCTTAATAGTCCAAATTCTAGTAATACTAGAGGAAATTCAAAAGAGATTAGAACATGTTAAGATAAAAAATAGTCCAGGACAGGATGGTATTCATCCCAGAGTACTGGTTTTGATTTGGAGGGGTTGAACTTGATGAACTTTGGTCTTTTTGCAATCCGATTTAACTATGTAACTAATATTTAAATAATTCTTATACTGTAAGTGAAGTTTGTTTTGCTTAACTCACATCATGACGTAGGATTTGGAATTATTTCTTAAGGTGACAAGGTCCCCTTTAAGAGCTTGTAGAACTTGAGTCAGTGACCAAGAAAAAGTGTATTGAGACATGCCACTTACAAGACCTTCTGATGACTGAAAGCTTCCAGATTCCAGAAGGTTGCCAGGATGCCAATAACTTTCTGAAGCCCAGAGCTGCCCTATTTGTAGATTCCAGAGGATCAATATAATTTTTGATAAGATCATTGAGATCCATGAGACAATGGCTATTAAGTAGATATTGATCAATGACTTCAGCCTACAATCTTAAAGGAAGTCTCCTCTCGCTTCTTTCTTTCAAACACTGGATGTTTGCTAGGGTCCAAAAACAATAGTGATGTAGTACTAGTCAAGTGTTATACACACAGAAACACATGAATGAAAATGTAAGAAATAAAAGGTCCAAAAGAAATAGTGTTGTAGTACTAGTCAAGTGTTATACACACAAAAACACATTCATGAAAATGTAAAAAATAAAAGTAAGACAAATAGGTCATATATTTTGAATCAACACATTTTTAAAAAACAATGAACTATACATGTGTGCGATAAGGAGTATGTGTGAGAATAGAAGACCAAAAGAGAGCTAAAAGGCTGTAGCGATAGGAGAAAGAGTATTTACACCAGTTCAAATTGGCATAATGGAAACCGGAACTTATAGCAAAAGAATTGACGTTATACGCCGTTTCGGATTGAATTGCAAAAAGTAAGCTTTCCTGCTACTTTCACTGGGCCTTTAGCTAGTGAAAACATAGGTAATGGAAAGATATATTGATTAATGCAATAAGTGATTAGCACAATGAATTGCATAACAGATGTAATATCCTGCCTGGAGTTGACTACGCTACTGGTTCCTGATTTCATACTGCACTGTGTATGTGGTACTGACCCAGCTTGTTCCACATCTACACTTTCTGTTCCGTCCTTCCTGCAAATGTTACAGTTCCCTTGCCTGCCCAGAACTTCCCCCTTCTCACTTAAAGACCTGGCAGCATCTGAGTAGTGGAGGGCTCCTCCCAAAGCTGAAGGAGGTTGTAAGAGGCAGAAGTGTGAGCAGAAATCAGGACCTTGGGGGTTTGTTCTGGGTTTTGGGATTCCATACGTTACAGTGGACACAGAAAAAGTTGCTTGTCACACAAAATGTACCATGTCAAATTGGATCGAATCGAGCCAGATATCTTACGATATATGGGGAACAGGCTGGGCTACTCCTGGACACATGGTTGGGGAATTAGAGCTGATTGCAGCTAGTTAACTAACAAATTATATCACTCAGCCATGTCAGACTACTGCAAGAGTGAAGATAGCCTCAAAGATATCATCACAGAGCTACAAAGTTTGTTCAAAGAAGTTTACGAGGGGGTCATAAAATCAACAAATTAGGGGAACACTTGAACATAGACATAAGATGTTGGAAAGTAAAAGTACAAGGAATACTAAATAGTGTGACAATTACCAATAATAAAGGCAAAAAAGCAGTATTCCATGCCACAGTGCAAATGGATTTGGAATATATCGGGCAACATTTTCCAATAATAAAGGCAAAAATGCAGTTTTCAGGTATGGAATTAATAAAAGCCAAAAGGTCATTATACAATGTCTGATCATAAAGATGTTACATTTCTACTATAAAAATAAGTTTAAAAAAGCCACAGATTTTCTTATACAAATGCTGGATATTTCTGAAATTTGACCTGTCACCCAGATATAAAAAGCTGTATAATAAAAGTACTAAGCAAATTAAACATGGAACTCAAATTGTTTTATTAAAACATCCATATATTATATATTATCATATATATATCCAGAATGCTCGGGACCTGGGGTTTTCAAGATAACAGATCATTACTTTCCGTAATTTGGATCTTCATACCTTAAGTCTACTTGAAAATCATATAAACATTAAATAAACCCAATAGGCTGTTTTGCTGCCAATAATGATTATTTATATCATAGTTTGGATCACGTACAAGGTTTTGTTTATTATTACAGAGAAAAAGGAAATCATTTTTAAAAATTTGGATTGTTTTGATAAAATGGAGTCTATGGGAAATGGCCATACCGTAATTCAGAGCTTTCTGGATAATGGGTTTCCGGATAATGGATCCCATACCGGTATATAAAGGGGACCCAAAATAACTAGTTTTGTAAAATTAAGAAAATAAAGTAAATTTACCCTTCTATTTTCTATTGTAGGAGGAAATCTCACTGTATTCAGGAAAATCTTTGCTACCCAACCTGACCAATTGGAAATCTTTGGGCCCTGACCCATATATTTAGAATTCCTGTTATAACGGTATTTACATGAAATATTTTGTCTTATGTAAAATGCTTTAATATAAATTAGTTTGTCTAGTAAAAATATTACTAAATAATTTAATTAATACTTAGCCATTCTTTTAGACCTTCTTTTGCAGTGAAAATTAAGTAACAGTTTGTTGTAAACTCTGTATTTCATATGTGACTAAATGTACTTGAAACAATCTGTGCACAATTGTACATACATAATTATCAGCAAGTTATGGTAAAGATAATGATAACAATAACTACATGTTGCTTATTTAACACCGTTTACAGGCAGGTTTAATTTTGGGTTATGTTTTTTTTAATTTTCCTGGAATAAATCTCCAATCCCCCATATTCAGCAAAGATTTATTGCTTGATAATTTTGTGCAGAAAACCCTGTCAGCACAGTTTTCAATTTATTATAACTGCTTCTTTCAGGAAATATCCACATTAATGGGTTATGTTAGCACTATGGGATTCCCTGATTTTGTAAACCTTACATTGATTATAGTTACGAAAGCACTGAAACATGAGAACTATATATGCACCGCTACACTGTGATATTTGTAAGTCATGTGTATATCTGGTATGTGCCATTCATTTTTGGGAATGGTTTTGTTTATTTGAATAATCTTTTGAGATTCCGTGCAATAAATTGGGACTCTTGGGCAAATTTCCAGAAACTTTCTGAAAATTGTTTCAGCAAGAAATGGTTGCTTGGTAATTCTGTGCCGAAAGACATAAAACAGGTTTAAATGTCAGTGGGATATATCTACAGCTTGCATATGTGTGCTTTTATAGCAGCCTAATTCTTGTAAATCATATTCACACATTTTGCTTACCGACATAAAAGAAATAAAGGAAGCCAGTCTTGACTGCACTGGTACCATAAAGAAAATTCTGGTGGTACAACAATAAAAGTGAACAGCGCATGTTAATCTTTGTCTTTGTAAATAGCACATTTATGCAATATTGTATTAATGCTGAAAATATGACTGGAAGATCTGCAGTGGAATTTTCAAGCTTTTTAGTAAGAATATTCCCAGTGTCTCTTACTATTCTTATCTTTTAGCTATATGGGAAGCCCAAGTCTGAAATAAAGGGGCACTATTCACTAACATTTTCCAGCTTAATTGTGTGCAGAGGAACACATGCTAAAATCGTTTTTGGATCTCTTTATACAAACGTTGTCATTTTAATTATAGTACTAACCTTTTCTGCTGACAATGTATTCAAATGATTAAATTGTCAAGCTGTAGGTCTGGGTTATGTGCAATGAGTCGGAATCTGCATTTTTACTGGTAAACTTAATTTCCCTTTTTGGTTTATTCTTTTAATACACACCTCTAATGGTATCATACCTAAGATCAGGAATTAGAGTAAACCATATTCATGATTTTGATTTATGATCTATCCATTACCATCAATAATTATTGATATTATTTATGGGCATTTTAGATCAAAACGGTGTCCATCCAAATTCAGAATTTCACTTCCAACAATATATGTTACTTGTTTCTTGCAAATTGCTGGTTGTGTTTATTTTGCTGCATAAGGTCCAAAGTACTGGGCACATGGATTCAAGGGATCTACTGAAAACGTTCATGTACATGGTGGAGTTGTTATTTCGCTATGCATGTTGTATAGTATCTACACATAAGTGCTCCAATGTTCTCTCTAAGCTGTGCACTCTGACACCATATGGTCAATTTTATCAGGTCATAAATCCTTATGAATATACAAATCAACCAGATATCTGTTGTGCAGGTTTGGTGCATATTGTCCTCGCCCAACAGGTTTCCAAGGAATGTCTTGAAAAAGTGTTGTTTTTCTGATGATATTAGTTGCATAAAGACAACTGCAGGTTTCTGAAAACAAGACAATTGTCACATCTTCAAAAGAAATGTATTATTGTTAAAAAACAGTTAACAATTTATTTAAGGGGTGGTTCACCTTTAAGGTAACTTTTAGTATGTTGTAGAATGGCCAATTCTAAGCAACTATTCAATTGGTTTTGATTATTTATTTTGTAGTTTTATAATTATTTGCCTTTTTCTTCTGACTCTTTGCAGCTTTCAACTGGGCTTTGCTGACCATTTCTAAAAAGTAAATGCTCTGTAAGGCTACAAATGTATTGTTATTCCTAATTTTTATTACTCATCTTTCTATTCAGGCCGACTTCTATTCATATTCCAGTCTCTTATTCAAATCAGTGCATGGTTGCTAGGGTAATTTGAATCCTAGCAACCACATTTCTGAAATTGCAAACCGGAGAACTGCTGAATAAAAAGCTAAATAACCACAAATAATAAAAAATCAAAACCAATTGCAAATTGTCTCAGAATATAACTCTTGACATCATACTAAATGTTATTTCAAAGGTGAACCACCCCTTTAATGTTCATATCTACAAATAAACTGCTTGCATGCTTGCTTGAAATTAAGACTGAGCTCTCATCCTAGACTTTTAAAAATAGAAGAATATGATGACCCAGTATAGCAGAACTAGAAGAAGCATCACAGACTGCAGGCTAGAACTTGCCTCACTCCACACACTCCAGTGATGTGCAGGTCAACAAAAAGTTGACCCAACCCTAACCTGCCCACTTGTTACCCCTCACATGACCCTAACCTGGAGAGTTTCCATATTTATCGGCCCACTGTGACATCACAGAAGGGGCAGGGTGCGCAGGCACAAATATTTAAAAGGCGAAACCTGGAAGCAGGAAAAAACTTCAGCCCGCACCAGCCCACAGCTTGCAAAGGTTGCATGCATGTCATGCAGGCCCCACAGGTGTCTGACCTGCCTGTACATCACTAAAACTCTCTGATTCAGACCCGTCACTTCCCCTTCCTGTATCCATAACCTTTCTGTCACGACCGGCACCCGATACCAGAACAAATGCCAAGCACCCTGGTCTCGGCTCGGCTTCACCAGTAGTGTGACCACCGTTGGGCTTCGGGAGGAGCCCTCAGCTTACTTGGGTGCCACCTGGACTTAACGAGGGGTGCAAGGCGAGATGTTCTGGCTGGCGAAGGGGCACGGCTGTTAGCAAAGTCTTTTTGGGCCGAAGGTCACGGTACAAAAGGGTTAGGCAGAAGGATGGTCAGACAGGCTGGGTCGAGGCAGGCGGATATCAGAATCGTCAGGCAGGCAAGGGTCAAACCGGGTTGTCAATCAAGGGATTAAGCAGGAAGAGTTGTCGTAAGCAGGCGAGGGTCAGTATACAGAGTTCAGAGTAATCAGGATACAGGCAGGGTCAAACACGGATAATCAAGATATAGAATAACAGGAACAGATGCAATAAGGCTCAGAAGCACCAGGAAACAAATCCTATCACGGGCACTGGCTGGGAGACAGAATGGGCCTTATAAAGGTTCAAATTTCGAGCCAAACGGGCGTCAAAAACATGCTGACGCAAATGCGCCAGCGTGCCTGCGCCTTTAAGAGGCGCGCCCTAGAATCCAAAATGGCGCCGGCACCGACTCGTGGACCACGCCGACGACGCGGTGGACGACCCCGCCGCACAACAGGTACCGTTACACTTTCTTATTTCTCCACCCAGTTATAAGCTGCTAATGCATATTAAAATAAACATTTTTACTGGAATGGATAGAGCAAAATTACAAAGTACTAAAGTCCCTCAAGAGTAGTGGAGACCCAGAAAACTTTTGGTCTTTTAAATAAAAAACTGTTTCTATAGAACTTAGCTGAGACGTATGTCTCACAAACACCTGCGGCTTATCAGCTGCCCTCCTACTAACTGACTGTGGGTTAAACTAAATCTATCATTTTCTCCTTGATGCCACACTGAGCAAGTAAAGTTACCTAGTGTCATGTTCGGTATCCCAAAACCCAGAACAAACACCAAGGGTCCGATCACGGCTCATGCTTTTGCCTATAATAGCCGCCTTTCACTCAGATGCCACTCAGTGAGAGATCCAAGGCGAGGGTTCTGGGCAGGTATGGGAACTGCAAAATGTGACTGGAGGAATGGGGAAGAGTAAGCATATTGATGGAACAGGCCGAGGTCAAATACCAATCAGTCAGTGCAGTACAGAATCAGGAACCAAAAATGTAATCAAGAAAATGGACAAAGGTCGGTTCAGGTAGGGATACAGCAGTGGTCAAGGACAGGCAAGGGTCATGGAACAGTCAATCAGACAAGAAATGCCCCCAGAAACTATCAAGAATAGACCTACTTTGGGCAATGGAAAAACAAAAAGGTGCCTTTAAATATTTGAATTTTGCACCAATTGTGTTGATGTCAGATGTAGCGCATCAAATACAAGGACGCACACTAGAAACGAAAAGGACAAGTGCCAACTAGACAGAAGAACGAGGGTGTTCCCGTGAGGAGATTGGGCATCCCTGCCGCCCCACTATACCACCAGATATCGTTACACCTAGATCACCCTCCCATGAGATCTCAACTTTATGGCCCATCAGGATCAATAACACCTATTTCCAGTCAGCAGATTTTGATTTCCTTGTGTGATATAAACAAAGTGACTGAGGTAAGAGAGCTTAGCAAGTCAAGGCAAAGACTTCAAAGCAAATTTGTATGATGATTAAAGAAATATTTAAAATTGTAAGGAAGATTGCGTGTCTTTATTTTTTTATTGTCTTAATTTTAATCCTGATACTTTGTGTTAGCTTTTCCCTATATTGTTCAGTGTTTTATTTGTCTGTTAACTATGCTCAGGATATATATTATACACTGAAAATATTCTGAAAAGAATTGAATGTTTACACGCAGCCAGTTTTCTGTCTCATTTGCCATACAAATATTAAAGGGTGTGCTGTGGTTTTATCACAAATTAAAGGGATTGTTCATCTTTGAAACAATTTTCACAGTAATTTTTAGATTGTTTACCAGAAATAAACACTTTTTTCATTTGCTTTCCATCTTCTATTTTTTATTTTACCGTTTTTCCAAAATTAAAGTTTAAAGTTGAATGTTCATGTCGCTAGGATTTTAGTCTGGCAGCTCAGTAATCCAGGTGAAGATTCTGAACTGAATTTAGTTTCTACATTTAGTTGAAAATTTCTCAGCACACACACACCCCCCGCACGCGTACATACTTTTTATGGCGTGTCAACGTGAAAGGGGGTCAGGCAGGTACAGTAGGTAAGGAGAAGGAGAGCAGGGAGAGGGTCTGGGCCAGCAGGGCCCAAAAAAGCCAGGGCCCATCGTTTTTTTCCCAAGTCTGAACCTGTTTGTGAAGGACATGATGTTGATGATAATGATAAAATCAAAAAAGCTGTCTTGACTGACCACAATGGTATTTCTGCTTTTAAAGGACCAGTAACATCAATTTTTTTTTAGAAAAATTCGTTAGTTTACATAAAAAAAACCCACCAAGACAAAATAAACTTTAAAATCGCAAAGCCTTTATTAAGAAATAACTTACTGAAACTCTGCTTCCCCTCCTCTTCAGAAAAGGCGTCAGGGTGACAATCCATCCTGCGGCGCTTGATTTCTCCTCCCTTGCTATTCTACTGACAGCATGTAAGGGCATGGGCTGGGAAGAGCAACAAGAGAGCACACTGAGGAGCACTCACGGCTCCCCTGTGGATCAACTTGCACTTGCACCAGTTGTTCTGTCATGCCTCATGGCTTCATTCCCAGAGTCCTATTTGCAGCTGTGCCCTCTGTGTAAGTAGATGTGTGTGTCCTCTGCCCACATCTCCTTCTCCAGCTCTTCTTCATCCTTCTCCCAGGTGTCCAACAGCAGTGTAAGGGAACCTTACCCTTGTGGCCTAGTGGGCAGCGGGGTCCAACGCCGCTCCTTCGGCGTGGGCGCTCACTGCGCTGCTCCTTTCCCTTGCTCTGCCGGTTCGTCTATGGCGTGCTTGCCAGCGGACTTCCTGGTTTATGCGCCGGCATGATGACTTCACGAGCAGGGGCACAAAATTCAAACTGTATAAAAGGGGAATTCAGTGTTCTGCTAACTGCCCGTTGTTAGGTTCAATTTGACTTGTCCCTGGGTGCTTTATTAGGTGTATTCTGATTGATCTAATGTGTTTTGACCCTTGCCTGCCTGTTTGACTCTTCTGACCTCTCCAATCCTGACCTTAGCCTGTCCTCCGACTATTCTACAATCTCTAAACCTGATTTTGACCTGTCTGACTATTCTAACTGCTTGTGCTGGCCGGCCTGCCTGTTCCTGGTGGTGTTCTTCCTTCCAGTATCCTGGTGAGACGATCGTGCCCCTTTGCTCTTCCAGAACCATTAGCTTTGCTGCTCTTTCTGTTAAGACCTGGTGGCATCCAATTAGCCGAGGGCTCCTCCCGAGGTGAAAGGCGGCGGTTAAAGGCAGAAGTGAGAGCCGAGACCAGGGAGCTTAGCTTGGGTTCTGGATATAGGGAGCCGAATGTGACAAGCAGCAGTAGGAAGGTGATGTCAGCGGCCTCCCCATTGGCTCCACATGAGGTGCAGAAAGGTAGAGGTGAGCAGCGCGTCCATTCAGGCCTGGCGAAGAAGGTGTGCAGACACGAATCTGCAGCCTGTGTGGGGGAGCCGAGGCTGAACCGGTGCCGCTGCCTCCTCCTGCACTGCCGGCACTACTGCAATGCTGTCATTGTGGCCTGGACACCAAGAAGAGTCCCCTTGCACTCCTGGCACAAACCTGTTCACAGATTGGGAAGCCAGACCCTGTACCCTCCAAGCTTTCATCAGTTACGGGCGCCTCTGCAGGTGGCGATAAAGAGTCCAAGGCCGCGCCACTGAAACTTAGTGACATAGGGGCAGTAGCGCCGGCAGCGCAGGAGGAGGAGGAGGAGGTAGCGGCACCGGTTCGACTTAGGCTCCCCCTGCAGGCTGCATGTTCCTGTCTGCACGCCTTCTGTATCTCTCTCTACATCATACAAAAATGTAATTTAAATTTGAGCAACTCTAATAAAAAAACTACTTTTACAGGTCCATTTGCACCATACATACAGTATCTCTCTTATCAGGAAAATAGGTATAGGTTAAAACCATGGTGCAGACTACCTCTACTATAAGTGACGTTAAAATCCTAAGGTGGAAGGCCTAAATAAACTTGTCTCCAGGAAACACTGGCATAGGGTAAATGACAATAGCCAACTGGTTAAAGGACCAGTAACGTCAAATTTTTTTTTTACAAAATTCGTTAGTATACATCGAAATATAAACACCAACACACTTTAAACTTTTAAATTGCAAAGCCTTTATTAAAAAATAACTTACTGAAACTCCACTTCCTGTCCTCTTCAGAAACAGCGATAGGGCGACCATCCATCCTGCAGCAGTTGATTTCTTCTCCCTGGCTATCTCTCCTGGCCACCCTATGTCTGCCGTGCTCTGCTCTGCCAGCAAGATTGACAGCCAGCTTCTTCTTCTCCTCCAGTCACTTCTTGATGCAGCCGTACTGGTCCTGGTGGTTACATAGTTACATAGTTACATAGTTAAATTGGGTTGAAAAAAGACAAAGTCCATCAAGTTCAACCCCTCCAAATGAAAACCCAGCATCCCTACACACACCCCTCCCTACTTTTAATTAAAATTCTATATACCCATACCTATATTAACTATAGAGTTTAGTATCACAATAGCCTTTAATATTATGTCTGTCCAAAAAATCATCCAAGCCATTCTTAAAGGCATTAACTGAATCAGCCATCACAACATCACCCGGCAGTGCATTCCACAACCTCACTGTCCTGACTGTGAAGAACCCTCTACGTTGCTTCAAATGAAAGTTCTTTTCTTCTAGTCTAAAGGGGTGGCCTCTGGTACGGTGATCCACTTTATGGGTAAAAAGGTCCCCTGCCATTTGTCTATAATGTCCTCTAATGTACTTGTAAAGTGTAATCATGTCCCCTCGCAAGCGCCTTTTTTCCAGAGAAAACAACCCCAACCTTGACAGTCTACCCTCATAATTTAAGTCTTCCGTCCCTCTAACCAATTTAGTTGCACGTCTCTGCACTCTCTCCAGCTCATTTATATCCCTCTTAAGGACTGGAGTCCAAAACTGAACTGCATACTCCAGATGAGGCCTTACCAGGGACCTATAAAGAGGCATAATTATGTTTTCATCCCTTGAGTTAATGCCCTTTTTTATGCAAGACAGAACTTTATTTGCTTTAGTAGCCACAGAATGACACTGCCCAGAATTAGACAACGTGTTATCTACAAAGACCCCTAGATCCTTTTCATTTAAGGAAACTCCCAACACATTGCCATTTAGTGTATAACTTGCATTTATATTATTTTTGCCAAAGTGCATAACCTTGCATTTATCAACATTGAACCTCATTTTCCAGTTTGCTGCCCAGTTTTCCAGTTTAGACAGATCACTTTGCAAAGTGGCAGCATCCTGCATGGAACCTATAGTTCTGCACAATTTAGTATCATCTGCAAAAATAGAAACAGTACTTTCAATGCCCACCTCCAGGTCATTAATAAACAAGTTGAAAAGCAAGGGACCTAGTACAGAGCCCTGCGGTACTCCACTAACAACACTGGTCCAATTAGAAAATGTTCCATTTACCACCACTCTTTGTAGTCTATCTTTTAGCCAGTTCGCTATCCAGGTACAAATACTATGTTCCAGGCCAACATTCCTTAATTTAACCAGTAACCTTTTGTGTGGCACTGTATCAAATGCTTTAGCAAAGTCTAAGTAAATCACATCCACTGCCATCCCAGAATCGAGGTCTCTACTTACATTCTCGTAAAAAGAAATTAAGTTAGTCTGGCAAGATCTATTACGCATAAAACCATGCTGGCACAAACTCATAGTATTATGATTTGCTATGAAGTCCAGTATCTTATCCTTTATTAACCCTTCGAAAAGCTTTCCTAATACTGACGTCAGACTAACTGGCCTATAGTTTTGAGGCTGAGAACGGGATCCTTTTTTGAATAGAGGCACCACATTAGCAATTCGCCAGTCTCTTGGCACAATACCAGATCTCAATGAATCCTGAAAAATTAAGTAAAAAAAAAAAAAAAAAACTGGTGATCATCTATGGGGCAGTTGTGGTTGGCACGAAACCCGCGTGTGCTGGCCTTCTCCCTGCACACTCGGTGTGCTGCTCGTGCTGCTGACTCTGAGCCCTGCTGCCCCTTGTCTCCGCTGCACCCTCTGTGATGGAGGTCCCTGCTGACTGGAGGTCTGCGGCGGAGAGCGTTGTTGTTGCTCCCACTGCCCGGCCTGTCACTCCTGATCGCTGCTCCCATTGATAGTAGCGCCATGGAGAGCCTGTCCCGCAGTGCTGCTGCTTTTGGTTGCTGTCCGTGGCGCTGTCACAGGCGCTGCCGTCTGAACTGAAGTGAGTACACAAGAGTACATTTCTGTACGGAAACTCTGACGGTTTTCCTTGTACTGTGTACTTCTCCACCGATAACAGCTTCAGTTCAAGCGGCAGCGCCTGGGACAGCGCCACTCTGACAGGCTCTCATTAGGACAATACAGAACTCTTCATCGCTTTTATTTATTAACGTGCTCAGATTAAGGACATAATATATTTTTTCATTAGTTGTTGCTGACTGGGGGTCGTGTGGGGGGCGGCGGGAGCGCCATGGATCTGACAGGAGAGCCTGTCAGCGTGGTGCTGTCCCAAGCGCTGCCGCTTGAACTGAAGCTGTTATCGGTGGAGAAGTACACAGTACAAGGAAAACCGCCAGAGTTTCCGTACAGAAATCTACTCTAGTGGAGTTCACTTCAGTTCAGACGGCAGCGCCTGGGACAGCGCCACGGACAGCAACCAAAAGCAGCAGCACTGCGGGACAGGCTCTCCATGGCGCTACTATCAATGGGAGCAGCGATCAGGAGTGACAGGCCGGGCAGTGGGAGCAACAACAAGCGCTCTCCGCCGCAGACCTCCAGTTAGCAGGGACCTCCATCACACTGGGTGCAGCGGAGACAAGGGGCAGCAGGGCTCAGAGTCAGCAGCAGGAGCAGCACACCGAGTGTGCAGGGAGAAGGCCAGCGCAGGCGGGTTTCGTGCCAACCACAACTGCCCCATAGATGATCACCACCAGGACCAGTACGGCTGCATCAAGAAGTGACTGGAGGAGAAGAAGAAGCTGGCTGTCAATCTTGCTGGCAGAACAGAGCACGGCAGACATAGGGTGGCCAGGAGAGATAGCCAGGGAGAAGAAATCAACTGCTGCAGGATGGATGGTCGCCCTGTCGCTGTTTCTGAAGAGGACAGGAAGTGGAGTTTCAGTAAGTTATTTTTTAATAAAGGCTTTGCAATTTAAAAGTTTAAAGTATGTTGGTGTTTATATTTCGATGTATACTAACGAATTTTGTAAAAATAAATTTTGACGTTACTGGTCCTTTAAGCAATTGTATAGAGGCCTCTAACATAAAGAAAACCAGGGGCATTGCTACTTTATTTAACAAATCGCTTAATCTACATATAATGAAAACATTCAACAACATACAGGGCAGATCTTTATTGCTACTTGTAGAAATCTCAACTGTTCAATATGTTATAGTAAACATGTATGCCCCAAATGATACTAATCAAACCTTTTTTTTACAGAACTCCAACAACGACTAGACGGAGGTAGCACATGTGATCATGGCAGGAGACAATTCATGTAACTCCTCCAAACCAATAACAGACAGAGCCAAACACCTCACGACACAATGCACTCACACAAAGATGCAAGACTTCTTTCGATATATATGTATGCTCTCCACCTCTACAGAATACACCTTTTATTCTGGAGTCGACAAGACATTCTTTCGCATAGATTATAACTTCATCTCCCAAACACTTCTATTCACTATACAAAGGAGATAAAAGATATTATCATTTCAGATAATGTCACTGATTCACTACACATACAAAACCCCCATCACCGACCTAAATCTTTTAATGTTTCTACATAACGAAAAAAAAACCCACCAAGACACATTTAACTTTAAATTCGCAAAGTCTTTATTAAGAAATAACTTACCGATTCTCCACTTGCGCTCCTCTTCAGAAACGCCAACAGGGGGGGCGATCCATCGTGTAGCGCTCAATTTCTCCTCCCTGCCTTCTATAGGAGATAGCCAGGGAGGAGAAATCGAGCGTCGCACAAACAAATTTTTTGAAACTTTTTTATGTTACTTGTCCTTTAACTGGCACTTCTCTTCATATCTCTATAACAACGATGACTTCAAACAGCACATCAAAACAACCAGGGCCAACTATGTGGATGACAACCTTGCCCACTGGGATAATCCAAACCTCCTACAGGCAACAGCCAAACTGGCGACACATCACCACATATCTGGCTCACAGGAAAAAAACAATAAAACGCTAAATATAGGACCCTTCTAAGGGAACTTTCACAAGCATGTGTCATATTTAAAACGCAACACAAAGGAATCTCATGAAAAATAGAAAAAAATCTAAAACTATTCAACACGTTACCAACAGAAAAAGCACAGCTAAGCAATAACTACACACGTAATACTGTAGATATTTTAGATTGAGTAATAAAACAGGTAAATATCTTAAAACAACAAACCCCACAAACATACATACACAAGCTTTAGGGCAACCAAGAATGGCACAATACTTTCAAACCTTCTATGCTGTGAAAAATTGATAACCCCACAGAGAAAAGCGAACCTGCCCAAATTAACTTTGGAGAAAAGGAATATACCTGATGCACCAATCACAGAAACTGAAATCTTACAAACAAGTCTATAAAACTAGGCAAATCCCCAGGGCTGCATGGCCTAAGTGCTAAACTCTATAAAATTCTAGCACCAAACATAACCTCAACACTTCACATTATCTTTAACAACACACTCCAAGGTCTTCTATTATGGCCAGAAGCAAATGATGCCTGCCAAAGAAAGACAAGCCACCACATTGATACCTACAAACTAAACACAAACCAAACTATATCCAGTATCCGGCACAACATAAACAACTGGAAAACAGCAAACCTTTAATTTTTGGGTAGAGCATTCTTTAAAATCATATACTTTCCCAAGTTATTGTAAACATTCCAGATGCAGCCCTACTACCTTAAACATACAGACCACAAATTAATAAACAAAATATTTAGGAATTTCATTTGGAAAGGAAAAAGGCCTTGGATTGCCTTGCTTAAAATGGGGCATTAACTACCCAATTGTAAAAGACTATAATGAAGCTGCCCTGTTGCATCATACTGGAAACTGGCAACCTAGACCTAGAACATGAACTCATGGGGATCTCATACTGAAATCCCCTGCTCCACCTTCTACCTAATGAACTCAAACCTGCACAAAAAGCTAATTCCCAGTTTATAAACACCTATAAAAAGTGGAGAAATGTTCGTCATAGATGAAAAACCACACAAACTCTATCCTTATACTTACCCTGGACTGGCAATAAATAGTAGCCTATTGAAAAACATCTTTACCAAATGAAGACAAAAGGGCATCAGAGACATACTTACCAATAAACTAACCATTATGACATGCTCAGAAGCCTCTACCAAAAAAAAACCCTTTAAAAAATTTTACCCTAAAATGCAGAGAAGTGCAGTGGAACTCCCGGTCTCCATCTTATGGCTCTTCATATAGTCTTAGGGTCTCTTCACCGACACAAAGCCTGCCGGCGCATGCATGTTGGGCCAAGTGCGCATGCACAAATCAGCGTTGAGACCCGAAGACTATACGAAGAGCCAGAAGATGGCCACCAGAAGCTCCGCTGCGCTTCTCTGCATTTAAGGGTCAGAGTTTTTAAAGGGTTTTTTTTTTTTACACGAAAGCACATTGCGGGGGGAGGGAGAGGGGGGCAATGCCTGCAAGTTTAGGTGGGCTTTCGTTTTCCTTTAATGTATTGATACTGTTAGAAACTACTGTCTTTTTGAATAATTTGTACAAGTTCTATGGTCAACAAACACCACTCACCAAGGTGATATATATATTTAATGTGTAAAAATGTGTTACAGAAAATACATACAAATTAACAGATACCTAGCCAGTCAAATGCTCTATTGACAGCCTACCAAAATAATATGTATATATCAATATGTTGTATAAAAGTTTTGTGTATGTCGGGGGGTGTGGCTTACGCACGTATGTAAGGCAGACGTCTTTGAGAGAGGCTCCTGACCCAGTGCCATAGAATAGCGCAAAAACCCGGGCATATCACTTATGTCATCGACCAGAAGCAGCACTAAAGGTGGAGAGATGACTAAGCGCAGAGGTAAAGCGCAATCTCTGCAACTAACCGCATTCTACGGCTCGCAACCTAAAGCGCCGCTCCTCGAGGAAAGTCAAGATGGCGCCCGGCCGTCGTCGGCTGAATCAACCTCGAGGCGCAGTGAGCCGGACACTGAGCAGCGTTCAGCTAAGTATAAAAAGAAAACCGATACGCTCACCGACTCGCATTTACAATCTCTGCTAGCGCAACTCAGAGAAGACATAAAGAGAGACACTAGAACCACTGTGCGTGAATTGAAGGCAGAAATACAGGCCTTAGCCACGCGCACAGATTACCTTGAGAATAAGGTGGAAGAGATAGTCACAGTACACAACACTATGGCTGACTCAGTAAATGCCCAAGACTCTCTTATTTCGGCATTGCAGGCTAAGATAGCGGATCTGGAAGACCGTTCCAGACGGAACAATGTCAGATTAAGGGGAGTGCCTGAGGACATCACACCACAGTTACTTGGCCAGTATGCACAAAACCTCATACTCCTGGCGTTGCCAGAAACCCCTGCTGATCACTTGCTTATAGACAGGATCCACAGGCTTCCCAAACCAAAGACCGCTCCTGCAGGTGCTCCCAGGGACGTCATACTAAGGATCCATTTTTACCATGTTAAGGAAGATTTACTGCAATACATGAGAAAGCAGAAATCTCTTCCTCAACCATATGAAAAAATTCAGATCTATACAGACCTGTCCCCAGCCACGCTGGCCAAAAGGCGGGAACTCAGTACCATAACGCAAGCCTTGCGGAATCACGAAGTGCCTTATAAATGGGGCTACCCGATGAAGCTCATCATACAATGGCAGGATACGCAAAAAATCATCTCTACTGTTGCCGACGGCAAAAAGCTTCTAGCTACCTGGAACATACCATTAGATCAGCAAGGAAACCTACCCCACAGTGAGCAAAACCTTCATCTCACCCAAGAATGGAGCAAAGCTCCCACTTAATTGCTACACAGCACTGCTGTTCCACATTTATCAGCTCAGCCCGGGCTTCCACAGCGACCCGTCAGCACGGGCACCGGGAATCGGAGTCACTGACCCTGCTGACCAACCTTACACCCCCCCGTACCCACCCTATACCTACACTCCACCATGGTATACAGGATGATGGGTAATATGTCTGAACAACGACTGTATATAGTTTATTGCTTGAATGTTTTTTACATGTTTTGTATTGCGAAACCTTTCCTTCCCCCTTCTTCTGGAGCTAGGCATGTATTGTATATGTGTATGTACCGTACCTATGGGGTCCTGCCAGGAGCCAGTGCAGCTTCGCTAGACATTACGTAATGGTATTAAAATGCTTAACAATCAATGCGAGGGGCCTTAATACCCCGCGCAAGAGACTATTGCTTTTAGCAGAATGCAAAAGACAAAATGCAGACTTAATATGGGTCCAAGAAACCCACTTCCGCTGCAAAGATCAAATGTCCATTAAAAACAGGCATTACAAAATGATAGCGGCAGCTACAACATCTACAAAAAAAAGAGGAGTAGCTATATTGGCTAAGCAAAATTTAAATATTCAGAGCACAATGCACCTGGCGGACCCTACAGGTAGATGTCTTATTTTGTTATGCACCATCAACCAAGAACAGTACACTTTAGTTAATCTTTATGCCCCGAATAGTGATCAGTCCCGATTCCTTAGGCAAGTTTTAGACCAGCTGTCACCTATACAACAGGGTACTCTGATTATTGGCGGAGATTTCAATTCCATACTTGACCCTGAAATGGATAGGACCCCCCCAGCCTCTAACCTACCTAAAATATATGGCCGTGTAGTTGTAAATGAAGCGCATCGCTTTTCCTCACTCCTGACCCAGTATAACCTTTATGATATTTGGAGAGTCCAAAACCCGACTACTAAAAACTACACCTACTACTCCCCACACCATAAGTCATATACCCGAATAGACCTATTCTTAGTGCGACCCCAGACATTGAACCATATAACACATAGCTCTATAGCGACCACTACCTGGACCGACCACTCAGCAGTGGACTTTACTTTAACAGAAAAATATCAATTCTCCAACAGACCCCCTTGGAGACTGAATAACTCGCTCCTCCATGACCTCTCCGTCAAGGACCGTATATACAAGGCGATAGATAGCTACTTTACAGAAAATGATAATCAAGAAATTAGTGATTTCTCCCTGTGGTGTGCCCATAAGGCGACTATAAGGGGGCAGCTCATTAGCATAGCCACTCATAAAGCTAAGCAGGCTAAAGCTAGTCAGCGTCAAATATTATTTCGCATAAATGAATTAGAGAGAGATATCCGCAGCTCCCCTTCCCCGGCAAAACACCTACAACTGTCCAAATTGAAAGAAGAATTCAACCTATCAGTTCTCCATAGATGTCAAAAACAGCTCCTTAAAATCCAAAGCCACTCTTATGTGATGGGTAATAGAGCTAGCACAGCCCTGAAGAAACAATTGCTCAAACAAGCCACTCTTCGTAAAATAGATAAAATACGATCTGTAAATCAGGAGATCAAGATAAACCCTGAAGATATAGCGAACACCTTTGCCCAATTTTATTCACGCCTGTATAACCTCGATGGCGACCCTAGTTTGCCACTTCCCTCCACTACAGAGATCCGCTCATTTCTGGACACTTTACAGCTCCCTTCTATCGACCAAGATAAAGCAGCTACTCTTATAGCACCAATCCAACACTCAGAGGTTCTCAACGCCATTCTCCACTTGCCCTCAAATAAAGCACCGGGCCCCGACGGGTTTACCAACAGATACTATAAAAACTTTAGCTCTCTGTTGGTCCCCTACCTCACTAGAACACTTAATCAGGCTTTTCTGACAGGCACATTTCCTACGGAAATGCTGCTTTCCCATATTTCCACTATTCCCAAACCTGGGAAAGATGCGGAGCACTGTGCAAATTATAGGCCAATCTCTCTTCTTAACGGCGACATCAAAATATATGCAACAATTCTGGCTAAACGATTGCAACCCTTGCTCCCGATGCTGATAAATACTGATCAATCTGGCTTTATCAAAGGTAGGCAGTTATACGATAATACCAGACGGTTAATTACTCTCATACAACACTTACACCACCACAAAATGCCCTCTCTATTGTTAGCGCTAGATGCCGAGAAGGCGTTTGATAGAGTGAACTGGGAGTATATTGAACAAGTGTTGTATAAATTTGCAATGCCAGCCCCCTTGGTGACTGCTATTATGGCTCTCTACTCGAATCCATCTGCTCAGGTTAATATCCAAGGCTTCCTGTCACATCCCTTTACCCTGTCAAACGGGACTAGACAGGGCTGTCCTCTGTCCCCTCTCATTTACATACTGAGCATGGAACCGCTAGCTCAACAAATCAGGCAAAACCAACTGATACAGGGACTGCGACTAGGTCCTACCGACCATAAAATCCTGCTATTTGCGGACGATGTGGCCTTAATCCTGACGAACCCGTCTGAAGCTTTACCTGAAATTTTTTCAATGTTGGCAAACTTTGGCAAACTGTCCTACTATAAGCTCAATGTATCCAAAACCCAAGCGCTCCCTATCCATATGCCGCTAGGGATGCTGCACCGGCTGAAGACTAACTATGATATGGACTGGAAGTCTGCTTCTATACACTATTTGGGAATAAATCTCACTGCCAATCCTAATGCTCTATACAAACACAACTTTGCTTCCATGTTACAAGACACACACAACGAATTACAAACCTGGACTACCACTTTTGTATCCTGGCTTGGGAGAATAAATGCTATAAAAATGTTGATTCTTCCCAAGATACTATATAAGCTGAGAACGCTTCCTATACCACTGGGTACTTCCTTCTTCCAACCACTACAAAGACTCCTCATGTCCTTCATTTGGGGTCCGACAAGACCTAGAATCGCGAAGGAGATTATGTATACGAGCCAAAGGAAGGCTGGATTGGCGTGCCCACACCTTCAGACTTACTACAGAGCAACACTGCTCAGCCAATTAGCTGACTGGCACCTTCCCCCGCACACTAAGAGCTGGGTGGACCTAGAGCATTGGCTGTATAAATCTCAGACAAAAGGGTCGATGCCATCCTGTTTATGGGCGCCAGCAAAAAAGCTTATGACAACCAAAGAGCCGCTGCCGCTACCGGTTACGGCAACGCTACGTATATGGCGAACCACAAGATCCGTGCCAACTTTAGTCAAGTTCCCAGTGGCCTTGGCTCCGCTGTCCACACTGGAAGAAGCCATACCGGATCTTCACTTGGACGCATGGTCACAAACGGGGATAACAAAATTAGGGGATTTATACAACCAAGATGGCATCAGGACTTTCTCAACACTACAAGCAAAATATAAACTCCCCCAGAACCAACTCTATTCATATCTGCGAATAAGGCATTATCTCCAATCAGTCAAATGGCTAACGGTTTCACCTCCGACACTATTTGAGCAAAGATGTCTAACGAACCCGAATAAAAGGAAAGGAACGACTGTTGCATATAATGCTTTATTATCTCTGTTTGATAAGGGCAATCTCCCGGCCCTGGAAGCATGGGAACAGAATCTTCAGAAGGAGATACCTAGAGATCAATGGGAACATCTGTTTAAGCTAACAGCTAAATATTCTAAAGCACTCAACCATCAGGAAACTACTATAAAACTTATGTATAGATGGTACTTTACCCCAGAGAGAATTAAGAAGGCATACCCAAGCGCATCGGACACCTGCTGGAGATGTCAAAAAGATGTTGGCACCTTTTTTCATATTTGGTGGACGTGTCCACAAGCCAAAATCTTCTGGAAAGGAGCACAGACTTTAATTCAAAAGGTTACCGGCCACCCGTTTTTGTTACTGCCCGACCTTGCATTGCTGGGCATCTTTCCTCCAGATATGCAGAAACCACATAAACGCAGTATTTTACATATCATCTTTGCTAGCAGATCATTACTAGCTAGACATTGGAAAAAATGCTATCTTCCGGATATGGAATCGATCCATGCAGAAGTACAAAGAATCGCAACCTATGAACAAACTTTTGCATTTTCTGTGGGGAAATCTTGATGCTTGACCACCACCACCTATGAGTCTAATGATCGCACCTTATCTATTTGGAACATTGTCTCTTGGATCACACACACCAAGGGGGTAGGCTTTTGTCCTAGCTAATGTAACCTGTTCTACTGCTTAACAATTTTTTCTATGCCAAATTTATGCCACCGTCTTTCTAACTGGATTGGGATATGCTTTCCCTTGTGATAGGCATACTGTACTTTTTCCCTTTTTTTGATTAGCATTGCTGATGCTCCATCCCCCCCCCTCTCCTCTCTCTACCTCTTTACTCCCCCCCCCCCAACTGCTTTTCTACTGTTTATTCTGGAAAATCAAAATTGTTAATAAAAAAAAAAAAAAAAAAAAAAAAAAGTTTTGTGTATGTCTGTATTGTGTGAGAGTCAGTGTGTGTCTGCGTGTGTGTTCAGTGTGAGAGAGAGCAAACTTCTCTTTGTCCAGGGATATATTCAAAACCTGTGGGATACACCTCCCCCACCCTACCCATAAGTAATTCCATATGTTAACTGTAACCTAATCCCTCCAGACTTGAGGAACAAATGGAGTATGGGAACCAGTGTGTGAAAGATGAGTGAATGACAAGTCATGAGTGCACAAATGAAACATATTCAAACATAATCAATACTGGAATATAACCATTTTTCCAATACCCAATATTTAACAGATACTATCCCATAATGCAGAAACTCATCCTAATAACAGAGAGTTGTGTCATCATGAAGATTCTTTTCACAAAATCCCCAGAGCTGGGTGAGGTTATCAGAAAACCAAAGTAGGCTTTCACACTGTCCCCATTCATCCAAAATCAGATGTCCTGTCCCATGGGCTGAAATTATCAAATGCAAACTTTAATCCTATTTACAGACTCTAAAGAGACATTGATTGTGTCTTAATGATCTTTCAGTCTGATAACCAGCATCCCTTTATTATTGTCCTAGTAGCTTCAACTAATCCTAAATGATGTCATGATCTCAATAATGAAAGTTTAGGGAGGTTTTAGCTTCCTGAAAGGAGAGTAACTACTATACAGTGAGGGGCACATTTACTAAGCTCGAGTGAAGGATTCTAAGTAAAAAAAACTTTGAATTTCGAAGCATTTTTTTGGGTACTTCAAACATTTAATAAGCTACTACGACTTCGATTCGAACAATTCAAACTAAAAATCGTTCGACTATTCAACCATTCGATAGTCGAAGTACTGTCTCTTTAAACTTAAACTTCGACTACATACTTCGCCAGTTTAAACCTACTGAGGTACAATGTTAGCCTATGGGGACCTTCCCCATCAGTTTTCTAAGGTTATTTTGATCGAAGAAAAATCCTTCGATCCATCGATTAAAATCCTTCGAATCGTTCGATTACTTTGATCGATCGATCGATCGTTTTGCGGTAAATCCTTCTAATTCGATATTCGAATTCGTAGGATTTTACTTCGAGGGTCGAATTCGAGGGTTTATCAACCCTCGATATTCGACCCTTAGTAAATGTGCCCCTAAAAGTATAAACTCTACCATATTATTTATTGGTAGCTTCCATAATAACAAATATCACCCTCTTCCCCTGAAGTGAAGTTCCTATGGCTAATGTCACATGGGGTGGTGCTTTTCAGCCCTTATATTTTAGCTAACTTGTGATACTCTCAGGTTGGATGGGAATTGCTCCATTTATTTCATTTAAGTGAATGGCAGTTTTGAAAGGTGATCACAGGTAATATTAGCCTAAGGACAATTGCACCAAAGTGCCAACAATATTCTCCGTTGCCACTTATATTACCGTACCTTAAAACATTCATGTCACTAGGACACAGACTGCTTTGTTTTCATACTTCAAATAATTTCGGTAAGGCCACATCCTATAAGAGTCAAACAATTATAATTTTTAAAAATCATTTTCTTTTTCTTTGTAATAAAAACAGGACCTTATACTTGATCATAATTAAGATTAATCCTTATTGGATATAAAACAATACCACAAGGTTTATTTCATTTTAAATGATTTTTAGTAGACAACTTATTGAGATCCAAAATACAGAAAGACTCCTTACCTGGAAAATCCCAGGTCCCAAATATTCTGGATAAGAGGTCCCATACCTGTAAATTTAAATGCAGACAACGTAGGAATAATGTTACTGTACACTGTATGCACTATGCAGGTTATGATATAATGCAAGTACATTTCACTGTTGGTTAACTAAAAGCAACCTGAAAGTGTGTCTTTCTACAGTAAGGCAATGGGAAGTGTGAAGCAGATTGCATCTCCATTTTTTTGCAGAGAAACTATGATTGTTTTAATTCCTTAGATCAGATGTGGCCCTCCAATGCATTTGTATACCCCCTGCCAGTGTATGTGCTATAATCATTATTTTGATATACAGTAGAACCCCCATTTTACGTTTGTCAGGGGACTAGAAAAAAATGGTGTAAAATCCAGGAAAATGTAAATTCAGGGAAATGTATTTTGCATAATATATAGGTGAGACCACAAAACAACAATGTAAAATGAGGGGAAACAAAGTCAGGGGATGTAAAATTGATGTTGTACTGTAATCTGAACCATGAATATGTGGTATGTCAGTTAACTGGTCCACAGCATAGGCTGTCCAACTAGTTGTCCGTGTGTCACATGTGGTCCTCCAAGAGGTTTTTATTTATGGTCCCCAGACTGCTTACGAGCCATAGTGACTTCTTTGAATTACGTAATTATTTCACATTTTTCCCTGTCTATGTAGTTATTCGTACACATACAGAAATAATTGTTTGTTCTTCTAGATGAGTGAACCCCAACTAGTGGCTTATGAACAATATGTTGCTCACAAACCCCTTGGAAGTTGCTCTCAGTGGCCTTAAAGGACCAGTAACATCAATTTTTTTTTAAAAAAAAAAAATGTGTTAGTATACTAACTAGCGTGCGGTGCTCGTTTCCTCCTCCCTCGCTGTCTCCTATAAGGAAGGCAGGGGGGAGAAATCAAGCGCTGAACAATGGATTGCCCGATCACCTTTTCTGAAGAGGAGTGCAAGCGGAGTTTCGGTAAGTTATTTCTGAATAAAGACTTTGCGATTTTAAAGTTTAATTTGTCTTGATGGGTTTTTTTTTCAAATGTATACTAACAATTTTCTTTTACACCAGAAATTAAACTCTTTTTTTATATCTATCATAAAACTGTCTTTGCATATGTAACCCTTTCGACACCCCTTTGTCGGTGTTACACTCCACATGTGGCGCTTACCTGATGGCACGGGACAAACCTGAGCCACTCCAGAGTGGTAAGGGGTGAGACTGGGTACCTGGTACTTACTAACGCAGTCCCTCCACCTAGTGGGATCTGGGAATGCACCTAAGGGTGGCCCCACTAGGAATACAGTAATAACACACACAGTATTGGTTAAACTGAATAACGGTTTATCATAAACTAAATGGCCAACTATTATATGCAGCACTCCTAACCGGTGGCAATAGGGCCTCACTAACTAATTTGCTAGCGCAAAGCTGTCTAGCTACCTAAAAAGGTAAAGTCCTTTAATGTCCTTTAATAAACAGTCTTTTTATCTTCAGCGCTCTTTAGGGTACTGTCTCTTTAAACAGGATACTCACACAAATCCTCTTCGGATACTTTAGAGCTCTCTTCAAGCGAGTCCAGCACATTCAGTCAGTGCGACTACCAGCTCCTTTGGATGCTCAGATAGGAATCTCCTGCTGTTTCTACAGACTGAATTCCTTTCACACTCTGTGGGGCTCATTTATTAAAGCAGCGCAGCGCATAAGTGGACGCAAAAGATTGTCTGCGCCATCACGAGCGTGATCGCTAATATATTTGCGTGATATTGCGCATAACACAGAGCTTTTGCGATGGTTTTGTTTATGCGCATTGCGCAAAAGATTGGGCATTTATGTCGCAAATGATGCCGTGGTTGTTAGGGGCGTGGCTGTGGGCGTGGCTACAATGCGCTTGCACTGCGGCCGTCGCAGATTTGCGTCTGTATATGTGCAAAACTGCACCCAGGCAACAGCACCACAATTTTTACGACTGCCTCTTTGTGGCGTAATAGTAACGCTCTTCAAAATGCGCATTCCTGCCCAGCTGCGCTAGTATATTCACATTTTTGCGTTTCATGTTGCTTAAAAGAGAATTTTATATATGTGTGCAGAGCCACACTGCTAAACTGGGTTCTGGCAAATACAATGGTGCTGCTGTTGGTGGGGATGTTTGTTAACTCAAAGTTAACTCAAAGATGAACAACCCCTGTAAAGTGCATATTAACCACGCCTTCCACCCAACATGTTTATATTGACCAAGGTTCCTTTAAGGGTATCAGGTAGGCTAAACACCTTTGCAACCAAACAAATATTAGCACAGAAACAAATGCAGATGCGTCTAAGTGAACGCAATATGTGCAATATGTGACGCAACTTATTAAAGCAGCGCATTCATACATGAGCACAACTAATCCTTACCTTTGCGGTATCTTCCTGTGCGCACAATTTATTATAAGCACTGCGACAGCTGATACGCAGTTTCACACGTCGCACCTGTCTGTGTCTACATTAGCGCACAAATCGCACTGTTATGGTATCATGCGCTACATTATTAAATACTCGCATGCGCTGGGCAAATGTCAGGCCACTGCGCTCTTTTTAGCGCTGCGCTGCGTTAATAAATGAGCCCCTGTGTCTCTCCAGGCACAGTATCTGGCTTCCCTGTGCCAACCCGATCCAAATGTCTGCTTTTAGTGGAGCCTCTCAGCTCTGTGGGCCCACCGGGAGCTCTCTGGCTTTCTTCTCTGTTCACCATGTGGTTCTCTATTCCTGCTTTCTTCTTTTGCCAGTCTCTGTGACTTCCTCTTCCTGCCAGCCACTCACTAGCTGCTGTGTCACTTCCTATTGCACTGTACAGCTGGTTGCTAGGTAACAGCTTATAGCACACAGACACAGGCTCTGTTCTTCTGCCCTTACAGGGATAAGAGCGAGGGGTTTGCACGAATTCCCTACACATACTATCTATAATTTTACCATAAATGTATTTTCTGATGCTTTTACATTACCCATCTGTTCCCCCATGTTCCCTTTATGAGGGTGCTGCCATATTTTAGCATTAGAAATTCTAACTGACAGGCTGAGAAGGGACAGTCAGGTTGGCAAAACAGTCAGGTTTATTAACTTCAAGTAACAATTACTTACAAAAGCAGACCTATCGGTGAAAAACGATCAACATGAGCTATATATAGGTAAATGTTAATGTAATATTTGAAGAATATTTTTTTAGTGTCAGTATCACTTTAAAGCAAGAACTTATTTTTTGATTCCTGGCTTGGAGACAAGTTTTGGTTGCATAGAAACCAGGTGTACTACCAAACAGAACCATTTACTGTTATTGACTACCAAATAGCCAATCACAGCCCTTATTTGGCACCCCTATGTACACATTTTTCATGCTTCTGTTGCTCCCCAACTATTTTTTACATTTGAATGTGGTTCAGAGGTATAAAAGGTTGGGGACCCCCATTCTTGGTGTGCTGCTCATTGGGCGTATATTGTTTTTAATATATACAATTGTTAGCCCACAGTATTACTTTCTGTTTGTTTCTTCTTATAGATATCTAGTTTACATTCCTTATTGCAGCATGTTTGCTGCTCAGATCACTGATTAGTAAGTCATGTGATCTTAGTAAGGGCAGCTTTACTTCTCTTCAGAGTGGCAGCCATTTAATACCATGTTCAGCCTAGGGTGTGAAGGTATTCTATACAAATAATAGGGGGTCTAGCCTAAGCAAATGATGTAGATCATATATTGGTTTGTAAGTAAAGCTGCTTTTGCAATGCAATTATCCAGGGTTCCCCCAGGGCAGAGGGCCCACTGGCAATATTACAACAAAAGGGATCATATAGGCAAAAAGCATAAATATAGCCCTAGGCCATATTTTAAAAAAACACACCTCACAAACCAAAACACAACTCACTTAACTTGCCCTACACTATGAGATGTTTTTGTTTGCAAAGTCAACAAATGAGTGGCCAAATTGGACATTGAAACACCATCTGATGCAGCTCCCTTTGTTGAGTATCAGAGTTGTGTCTGGTTGTGACTTCACTGCTGATGCTCATGAAAACACACAGCATGCTTAAAGGAAAACTATACCCCCCAAACAATGTAGGTCTCTATTAAAAGATACTGAGTAAAACAGATCATGTGTAAAACCCTGCTTCATATAAATGAACCATTATCATAATAATATACTTTTTTAGTAGTATGTGCCATTGGGTAATCATAAATAGAAAATTGCCATTTTAAAAAATAAGGGCCGCCCCCTGAGATCGTAAGATTCACTGTGCACACATACAAACCACATGTAAGGTCACATGAGCCAACTAACAGACAGAGTTCTGCCTTTTGCTGCCCTTTGCTTCCTCACTTCTTCCTGTTACAGTTAGGGGCAGATTTACTAAGCTCGAGTGAAGGATTCGAATTAAAAAAACTTCGAATTTCGAAGTGTTTTTTGGGCTACTTCGACCATCGAATGGGCTACTTCGACCTTTGACTACTACTTCGACTTCGAATCGAACGTTTCGAACTAAAAATCGTTCGACTATTCGACCATTCGATAGTCAAAGTACTGTCTCTTTAAGAAAAACTTCGACCCCCTACTTCGGCAGCTAAAAGCTACCGAAGTCAATGTTAGCCTATGGGGAAGGTCCCCATAGGCTTGCCTGTGATTTTTTGATCGAAGGATAATGTCAGTGATCATTGTATCATAAAATAGTTATAACTGTACAACTCCATGATATCACCCCTTTAATACTTATTTTAAGACATTATAACATAAATTAGATGTTACTTGTGCTTTTTAGTACAATCAGTGGAAACTGACACCAGAGCTGCATTATACGAATACACCAATGAGAAGCCTACAATAAAGTGGGATTATTTGTTCTCTGTTTTTGGAACCAGCTTGACACAAATGGAACTACCTAAAGATAAAGCTTAAATGGAAATTTATATTGAGGTAAGGGAAGACACCTTATGATATACTGCCAATTGAATCCGGCCTTGCCAATAAGGAATATATAGTGACCTTGTGATCCTGTCACTTCAATGACACACATAATGTACAGTATTCTATTGAGAAACATGCAGTGAAGAATATTACAAAACCCTAAACTTTAGGAGACAATACAGGGGCCTCAGCAAATAAACACAAAATAAATAATATAGACAAAAGAAAATCTAGTTTGCTTAATTTGTCTTCTGAAAGCTAAAATAATAATATATGCAGATAAATAAATATCTAATATAAATATCTAATATGTAAAATAAATACACTGCTGCATGTGGATAATTCACATGATACCTGCTGTGTAGAACATGATGTTGCATGCAATAAAGCAGATTAAGCGTGGGAGACAAAATGTACCATGTGCCAACTTGAACGATACTGATGTTTATTCTTTAAAAAATGCGATGCCAATGCAATTGGCATAGTGACAAGAAGCCGAACAGCATCCCTCTACACTTGACATTGCAAAAAGTGCATCCAACTATCTTCCAGGACCCTGAACTCTGGGTAGGCAGACAGAAGAGATACATGCCTAAAACCCCTCAATGTTGGTACCTTGTCCGCCTATCCCTAGTTAAGGTCCTAAAAAGAACACCAGGGTGCTGGTGCAGTGTGCGGAACATATAGTATCCATGTTGCAGCTATAAAGACAAGGGTTACACATATTATGCAGTCTTTCCATTGGTTTGGCTCTGAGCAGTGCTGGTAGGGCACATTATTGATCTGGCTGTAGATGCCTTGTTTTTAATTGATTTTAAATTTACTTGCATTGCTTGTGCTATCTTTGGTAATATATAGTGTATTTTTATGCTTGTGTTTATTTCTATTTAAAAAAGAGAATATTGTGTATAGTTTGGAGTGTGCACAGTAATTTTATTTGATACATGGACTGAGTTGATTTCCCTTTTAGGACAATTGCTGTTTGTCACCCATGTTAAAATGCTACAAAAAAAACTACATAATGCCTAAATCATTGCTCATGTCTGCTGGTATGTCACTGTAATCACATCAAAAAACATTGGCAAACATTTTCGCATGATTACATGTTTTAAGTAACACACCAGCAGGAATTTCAATGGTCTGCAATACTGGGGTATTTATGAGCAGGTTCTATTTTAAAATAGATGACAAAACATCCTGTGTTTCACTGCCCATAGTACTGACTGTCATCAATAATCCCTTTATCTATATACCCTCCAGTATTTGCTGTCAGTTGCAATTCATAGCCAGTTGTTCAGCTAAAGGATGATTTTAATGCAGGGTTCCCCAACCCTTTATACCTGTGAGCTACATTCCATTCGAGCATAAAAAGAGTTGGGGAGCAACACAAGCATAAAAAAGGTTCCTAGGGGTGCCTATTAAGGGCTGTGATTTTCTATTTGGGAGCCCCTATGTGGACCAGCATGGCTCTGTTTGGTAGTACACCTGGTTTTTATCGGACATACCGATGTGCGAATGTGCTCCTTGTCCAATTGAATTTTCAAACCCAGTAAGTTATCCCAAACTCACGGCTCGCTCTTCTGCCTATAGCAGCCACCTTTGGATTCGGGAGGAGCCCTCCGCTACTCAGATACCACCAGGACTTAATATGAGAGTACAAAGGTGAGAGTTCTTTGCAGGCTAGGGAACCAAATGTATGCAAAAAGGATGAGGGAGCAGTCAGAGAGGCGGGAACAGGCAGCGTAAATACCAGACAGGCAATGTGGTACCAAATCAGATAACAGAAGCAAAGTCGGGCCACAGGCCAAGGTCAAAACTCAGAGTGGTAGAGAAGCACCAAATCAGTATCTGAAGAATAGTCAAACAAGCAGGGGTCAGTTTCAGGCAGCAGACAAGTCAGGGGACAGGCAAGGATCAAAACTGGATAATATAATTTAGAAATTGCACCCAGGAACTTAGGAAAGGACCTTTATGTTGGGAAATGGGAATAGGGTATTTTCACGTTTAAATATTTTAGTTTTTCCAACCAAGATGACGTCACGCAGCACACAGAAGAAAGCAGAGTTTACCCGAATGCCATTTGAACAGCAAAGCATTGATTCAGGAGCAGCAACGAGCGCAGCAGGCGTCCCCACTGACCCAGTCATATAGGTTGGTTTAGTAAAGTGCGGTAGATTTGACGATATGTTTCCACATGTTATCGATGCAAATATTTTTCCGCCAGAATATTTGCAGCGACTAAGTTTACTAAACAGTGATGCTCTCAGAAGTCATTGCGATCAACTACGTTGACGAACCAGCTTACGTTAGCAGTATTTTTAGCGAGTTGCAAATTTTCTGCTGAAAAATTAAGTTTGAGAATATTTATGCTATAAAATAGTCTTGTTTTATGGCGTTTATTATGGCATGATTAATGGACAGAAATGTATCTTCAAAACTGCTAAACTTTATAGATATTATCAATAACACAGTAAACAGATTTCACTCAAACATGTATGCATCATATAAATCCACATTTCAATACATCCAGTCACAAGACTTACCCCCTGCCAATATAATCATAGAAATAAAATTCATAAACAAGTTTTACCAATAAATCTGTGTGCATCATATAAATGTAGTTTAATCTAGGCTGACGAAGTCTTTGGTCCCTACTAGCCATAATAAATTGTCTTTCAGCTGAAAAAGCTGCTGTAGCAGCAGACAAAAGAATAATCCAAAACATCTTTGATTATCCTGTCACTTCTCTCTTCTCCTGTCAGGAATGGCAACAGGAACAGAATGATGGGTAAAACAAGGTGTTATGGGAAATTTCCTGTCCCCTTGAGAATTTTCCTGCAAAAAAAATAAATTACCGCCACTATATATAGATGGCAGTAAAATTTGGCGAATATTCTGGCGTTAATTTTGTCTTTCGTACTTTTCGCTGTTTAGTAAACCAGGCATTAATGTGTACTTAGCATTATTTTCAGCAAATGCGATAACTGGCGAAAACATATTCTTGTGCAAGAAAATTCACAAATTTATATTTACCACAGGTTAGTAAACTGGTGAAAACATATTTGATGACAAATTTGTCTATATTTTGTGCGCATATTTTTTAAATGGACCCCATAGGACCAATGGAGCCTATGGATGCCTATGGAGACCTGACGGGCATGTCGATGTGTGAATGTGCTCCTTGTCCAAATGGATTTTCAAACCTGGGTGATTGATCTCTGCACAATTTGATATCAGTCGGGCAGGCCTATCGGTGGGACCCCTGCATATTATTATTAACATGTATTTATATAGCGCCAACATATTGCGTAGCACTGTAGGCAGATAAGTTGCTGAGTCTGAAGAGGCCAGTGTATGATCACCTTAAGGTTATGGGCACACAAGGGTATTACCCGCTTCTCTAAGTCTAATGAATATTAAAGGACTAGTAACATTAAATACATTTTTTAAAAATGTGTTAGTATACATTGAAAAAAAAACACCACGACAAATTAAACTTTAAAATCTCAAAGTTTTTCTTAAGAAACTCCGCTTGCACTCCTCTTCAGAAAAGGCAATCATGATCCATCATGCGGTGCTTGATTTCTCCTCCCTGCCTTCCTTATAGGAGATAGTCAGGGAGGAGAAATCGAGCACCACACAATGGATCATCGCCCTGTCGCCTTTTCTGAAGAGGAGCACAAGCAGAGTTTTGGTAAGTAATCTCTTAAGAAAGGATTTGCAATTTTAAAGTTTAATTTGTCTTGGTGTTTTTTCTCAATGTATACTAATGAATTATCAAAAAATGTTGATGTTACTGGTCCTTTAATGAGGTGGAGAGAGGACGAGAGAGCGAATGCCCTGAAATCAGCACTTCCTTTCAAAGAACAGTTCCACCTGTGCGTAGCTACACAGAGCCAAGAGGAGTGAGATTGGATTCAAAATGCCTGCTAAAAGCCTTTTAAGGCAGATCTGCTTGGCTCTGTGTAGCCGCACACAGGCAGAAACTGTTCTTTTAAAGGCAGATACTGATTTAAGCACATCTGCTTCTCTCCATCTCTTTAATATTCATTAGACGGTGAGAAGTGGGCAATAATATTGCTTGCCCAAAGCTTAAGGCAACTTCTACACTGTGCTCTTTTTCAACCATTGTATAATGCAGGAAGAGAAACAGCCTGTCTCGGCTGGCTCAGGGACTGTGTCACCCCGATGCAGACACACAGGGGGTTATTTATTAAAGACCAAATGCTAAAAACATTAAAAAAAAAATTTTTTTTTTTTGATAAAAAAAAACTAAAAATTTTTCTGTGATGTTTTTTTCCCGAGGATGGAAAAAGTCTGAATCCGAAAATCCAGCATCATAGACCTGCCGAGGTTGTAAGTCAATGGGAGAAGTCCAAAAGATATCATGATCTGCACTGGGTTTTCTGCAAAAATCCAAAGATTTTGTGGTTTTCTGGCCAAAATCTAAAAATTTCATACAGGTAGAATTTTTGTACGATTTTCACGATTTCTTCTCACATTGGAATTTTTCGGAAAAATGTATTGATAAATAAGGGGAAATAACAAGTGCGGATTTGGCCGGAGTATATTTCAGGAAAATAATGAGATAAATTTGGATTTTGATAAATTAATTATTTGAAATAAACCCTAAGGATTTTAGCATGAAAATGTATACGCACATGTTTCTGCACTAAAATCTGCTCCATGTCTCTGCATACAGGTTGACACATCACCAGAGCATACATTGGAGTGGGCTGGGAACAGCAGATGGGCTGGTTATTGAAGGATGAAAAACAGTCCGGTGTGGCTTTAGATTAATGCAGTCTGTCTGTGTAGATACCTCCAGGCTATAGTTAGATTATACATCCTTTTGGTATTACGGAATATCTGTAATGGAGACACCTACAAGCACTAAACATGTAGACAAATACAAGATTCCTCTGCACTCAACCCATTATCAATATATTTAAGACAGAGACATTTTGTGCATACTGCTACTGAAAAATGCCTTACCCTTTAAACAAAACAGGGATTGTTTGTCCATATATTGCAATATATTTAAGCTGGCCAACTACGTCAAAGTCATCCCATATCTGGCCAGTCCTATGCTCAATTTTCATCTGATTCATTAAGAATTCTATGGTTTAATTATACATTTTATAAAAGGGACGTATACGTTTTACCTGCAACTTACTAGCTGCTTTCAAAGTAAAACTCCCAAACTTGGCTGCCCTTTTATTAGACACCAGTGGGATCACCTGACTATAAGTTATATAGTCAGGTGATCCCACTGGTGTCTAATAAAAGGGCAGCCAAGTTTGGGAGTTTTACTTTGAAAGCAGCTAGTAAGTTGCAGGTAAAACGTATACGTCCCTTTTATAAAATGTATAATTAAACCATAGAATTCTTAATGAATCAGATGAAAATTGAGCATAGGACTGGCCAGATATGGGATGACTTTGACGTAGTTGGCCAGCTTAAATATATTGCAATATATGGACAAACAATCCCTGTTTTGTTTAAAGGGTAAGGCATTTTTCAGTAGCAGTATGCACAAAATGTCTCTGTCTTAAATATATTGATAATGGGTTGAGTGCAGAGGAATCTTGTATTTGTCTATATGTATTTTGTGGTCACACCCTCATTGCACCCCCGCCTAATGATTTTAAAAACTAGTGGTGAGCACAACTTTCCCTTGTTTGTTAAAGCACTAAACATGCATAAAGCAAATGTACACATATGCTAAAGTGCAAAATGCAAACATTTTTTTAATTGATAAACATTGATGTGGTAAAAATGTCTTCACACATCCTAGATGATATAGATTCCTTCATCACCTTCATTAATCAATACCAACATAGGTAGTTAAAAATAAAAAAAAAATAAAAAGGTTGAACTCGATGGACATGTGTCTTTTTTCAACCTTACTTACTATTGTTACTATGTTACTATGTTACTATGTATATGTCACGGTGTTGGGCCGCCTTACTAATACTGTCCTTATACTGTACATATAACTATGATTAACTGACCATTGGCAGAGTGGCAAATAACTGTGAAGCGCTATACAGCAATCCAAATTACACTATTAATGATGTGCAACCGTTATATTCTACAATTGAAATCATAGCTGAAAACAACATAAAACCTGAAATTTAAAGATCAAAATAAATGTTGCAAAAATAATAAAATGTCAAATGAGGCAAGATCAGTTGAAAAGGATGGAAATAAGAGTATAGTGAAAATCAATAGCGCTCACTGCAGTAGCAATGAGGCCCCCCTGAACCCGCTCTGACGCTAAAAGTTAAAAGCGCAGGGGGGGGGGCGGCATCGGGGCTGCTGCCTCAGGAAATTCAACTTAAATGTTATCTTTTTACGAATATTAAGATGGAACCTCCTGTCTTCTTATCTGAATTTATGAGTAGGATGGACCTACTGTTACATGAAGCATCAGATTATTTATTGTATTGTCCCCTCATCTAATTATATCTAGCATATCTCCCCTTAAGTGCTTCTTCTTTAGTCTAAACTACCAAAATTTGGCCAGTCTTTTATTATAACTGAGACTTCCCATAGCCTTTACCAGCTTAGTTGCCCTTCTTTGGACTCTCTCATTAAAAAACATCCCATTTGAGCACCTGAGACCAAACATGCACAGTAATCCGCTTTTATTACAGCAAACAAAGCATAACAAAGCCTTATTTACTCTTGTAGCTGCTGCCACATCCAAGTGTATTATTAAGAACACCAAGGTGCCTCATGTAACATCCCAGGTGTATAACATTCATTTATCTATGTGAAATCTACCACTTATCCACCCATAGTCACCTATAGGTTTAAGAAAAATAGCTAATTATGGTGATGTTGAAACTGATGGTAATTTTATGGGGAGGGGTAAATTAAAGGTATACGGTCATGGGAAAAAAAATTTTTTTCAAAATGAATCATTTAATAGTGCTGCTCCAGTAGAATTCTGCACTGAAATCCATTTCTCAAAAAAGCAAACAGATTTTTTTATATTCAATTATGAAATCTGACATGGGGCTAGATATATTGTCAATTTCCCAGCTGCCCCAAGTCATGTGACTTGTGCTCTGATAAACTTCAATCACTCTTTACTGCTGTACTGCAAGTTGGAGTGATATCACCCCCCTCCCTTAACCCCCCAGCAGCCAAACAAAAGAACAATGGGTAGGTAACCAGATAACAGCTCCCTAACACAAGATAACAACTGCCTAGTAGATCTAAGAACAGCACTCAATAGTAAAAACCCATGTCCCAATGAGACACATTCAGTTACATTGAGAAGGAAAAGCAGCAGCCTGCCATAAAGCATTTCTCTCCTAAAGTGCAGGCACAAGTCACATGACCAGGGGAAATTGACAAAATGTCTAGCCCCATGTCTGATTTCAAAATTGAATATAAACAAATCTGTTTGCTCTTTTGAGAAATGGATTTCAGTGCAGAATTCTGCTGGAGTAGCACTATTAACTGATTCATTTTGAAAAAAACAGGTTTTTTGATGACAGGATCCCTTTAAGAAGATATGATAATAATCTTTAAAGTTTTTATATTGAGGAATTGGTCTGCCACCCAGGATGTTCTAGGATTGATAAGAGCACATGTGCACACATCCTACAGTCATACAAAGTTGCTCTGCTGGTATTTTTGCCTGTGCCTTGTTTACATGCCAAGTCTATGTCTTCTAATCCACTGCTTGACTGCCCTATTGCACCTCTTGAGGATAGGTCAATTTCTAGGCAATATATAGATTGTAAAGCTAATTTCCTTCTAAATGTACTTTTATTTGCTCCCAACCCACAATAAAAAGACAATTTATTGGATACCAAGTTTTAAGGCAATATCCTCAGTGCCACAAGTGAACTCCTAACAACATACCAGCATTTCCTTAACTGAGAAGGATATAGGGTTTTTTGTAGATAACAAGTTGTCTAATTCTGGGAAGCGTCATTCTGTGGCCCGTAAAGCAATAAAGTCTTGTATAAAAAAGGGATGAAAACTTTCAAGGAATGAAAACTTTAACTTGGTCTTTTTATAGGTCCCTGGTAAGGCCTTAACTGGAGTATGCAGTGCAGTTTTGGGCTCCAGTCCTAAATAAGGATATAAATGAGCTAGAGAGAGTGCAGAGATATGCAACTAAACTTGAATGATGGAAGACTTAAAATATGAGGTTAGACTGCCAAGGTTGGGGTTGTTTTCTCTGGAAAAAAAGACACTTGCGAGGGGCCATGATTACACTTTACAAGTACATTAGAGGCTATTATAGACAAATAGCAGGGACCTCTTACCCATAAGGAGGATCACGCACCAGAGGCGACCCCTTTAGACTAGAAGAAAAGAACTTTCATTTGAAGCAGATGTTGTTGTGATGGCCAATTCTGTTAATGCTTTTAAAAGTGGCTTGAATGATTTCTTGGACAAGCATTATATCCAAGGCTATTGTGATACTAAAGTCTACAGTTAGTATAGATATGGGTATATATATATTGTTTATGTGAGTGTATAGAGGGGTCAGTGTGAGTGTGTGTACTGTAAGTATGTATGGATGGATGGATGCTGGGTTTCATTTGGAGGGGTTGAACTTGATGGACTTTTTTCAACCCGATTTAACTATGTATACTGGGCTGCACAATGCATTTTCCGTGATGCCCCTAGATGGAAGGTGTTGACTGCCAAATCACTCCTCTAGGATAATTATAAAGTACGCACACTACACCAGGGGTGCCCAATTTAGCTGGTGATCAGTAGATCTCAAGACACTGCCAACAAAGAGCTTGACTAATTTACCCTCCTGTTTCATTTAGATATTAATTAGGTAAAGGATAGATAAGAAATAGTTGTTTCTATTAAGTAATATTTTCGATTAAACAGTGCTAAAAATGCTTTTATGGATAAAAATGGGACAACATCGTTAAAATTAGACCCCACATTCGCAACATGCTCACCTCTGTTTCCCCACCATTCAATATAGCCCAAGTGAAATGGCAAGAAAGCGTTCCAGAGCTCACACAAGATGAATGGGAGGAAAATATGGTTACTGGCCTATTAGCAATACAGGACAGATTGATTCAGTACAAGGTCTTCCACCAGCTCTATATAACCCCCCAAAAGCTAAAGAGGATAGGCAAGAGAGATGGCGAGGCCTACCCAAGTGCAAGTCTCACATTGCCAATTTCCTGTACATGATTTGGGACTGCCCAGTGATAGCTGTTTTCTGGTCGCAAATAATGGCTACCTTAGGGACCATATAGTCAAGTACAAGAGTCCTCTGCACTCAACCCATTATCAATATATTTAAGAAAGAGACATTTTGTGCATACTGCTACTGAAAAATGCCTTACCCTTTAAACAAAACAGGGATTGTTTGTCCATATATTGGAATATATTTAAGCTGGCCAATTACGTCAAAGTCATCATACATTTTACAAAGGGACTAAGTTTTACCTGCAACTTACTAGCTGCTTTCAAAGTAAAACTCCCAAACTTGGCTGCCCTTTTATTAGACACCAGTGGGATCACCTGACTTTAGTTGGGAATATTAAATATATTGCAATATATGGACAAACAATCCCTGTTTTGTTTAAAGGGTAAGGCATTTTTCAGAAGCAGTATGCACAAAATGTCTCTGTCTTAAATATATTGATAATGGGTTGAGTGCAGAGGACTCTTGTACTTGACTATATGTATTTTGTGGTCACAGCCTCATTGCACCCCGGCCTAATGGTTTTAAAAAATAGTGGTGAGCACAACTTTCCCTTATTTGTTACCTTAGGGACCACCCTAGACTTCCTGCAAGTACTCTCCCCCATGGGGTCTCTATTGGGAGTGGTGGATCACCTGGTACCTATGGCCATGCAAGGTTGAGGTTCCAGGTCCTGTGTTCTATGGTAAAAAATGTGTAATAATGCATTGGATGGGGCCCCCAACAGGGGACTCCTGGATTAACCTAGTTAATATTACAATACCCAAGGTCAAACTTACTTATGAAGCTAGATGCAGCGCTACTGAATTCAACAAAATATGGAGTCCCTGGTGGGAGTCAGGGCCTGGAGCAGCCCCAAGGGATACAGAGGACAAGGCATGATATACCATACATAAACTTATATCAGCTACCAAAGCTTTGTGAAGTTATGACCCATGTTGCTACCAATGTGTGAACAAAGCCAGAGACAAATGTTAATATAATAAGAACTGTTTATTACTTGTATTTGTTACATAAAAATAAAGAGAAAAAAAGTTTACCTTTAAAATAAAAAGTAGACCCCAAATTAGTATGGGCACTCCTGCACTACACAGATCATTATTAAAGTTACATATTGCATAGATGTATTAAAATGTGGTTTCAAAACACTCTAAAACCACAAACATTCAGGCCCGGATTTGTGGCGAGGCCACATAGGCCCGGCCTAGGGCGGCACATTTTTGGGGGCGGCATGCCGCCCAGCCGCCTGTGCTCCCCGTTGCTTCAGTGCTCGCTTCCATTAGAAATTAATGGAAACACTGCTTAAACTGGAATGTTTATAGCAAATAGCAAAGTTAAAATTTACACTCATTTGACAGGCCACTGGTTAGCACACTATTTGCTACTCCTGCAGTCAAGTTGGGTGCTACTTTAGCATCTGGCCGCTGGCGACAACAGGAATGAAGTGGTGCAGACTTGCACTATGTCAACCTTTGTATGTTCAGGGAAAATGCCCTACTTGTAAGAAGGTGAAGATGATGGTACGAATAGAAGGATTCTTCCATGTGTAGGGGAGCTGTGTACACTTGTCTCTCCTCTGTCTTGTTTCTGCCAGGGTTGCCAGGTCTATTTTTGAAAACCAGCCAAAGGGGCACTCCAAAAGTAGCCCAAAAATAGCACAACATGTGCAGTGAAAAAAAAATCTAAAAAATATGTGAAAATACGCCAAATTTCCACTGTTTACAAATTTGTCCATAAAGCAAAATGGTACAGATTTACCAGTCACCAGGGGCGTAATTACAGAGGGGGGCCCAGGAGGTATAGGGGCCCCATAAGGTCCCAATACATATACACTTTCAATAAATATTGGTAAAACAGTTCAACCTCTAGAGATTTTGGTGGCCAGTAGATTTTTGCCCCAAAATTGTCTGAAATAAAGGAAAGTCACTGGAAAATGCGAGAATGCTTAAGAGTGATGAGAGACTGGGGTACAGAGCCCAAAATCTGGTAACTCCCGAGTTACCACAAATCCATCCCATTGTATGCTGTGTATTGTAGTCTTACATTAAACTTGGCAGTTGGCAAATTGTTAAACAATAACGGCATTACCAAACATGCATTGGGAGACACATACTTGGCATATTAGGGCAAGAAAAACTTTGGCTGGTTACCAAAGTACAAACAAGCCAAAGGCCCAAAAAGTAATCCAAATCCATACCTTGGCCAGAACTGGGCCAGGTAGGCCAGGCACCCTAGGCATCCAGACCGGCCACAGTGCCAAATGGGAGCGCAATCAAAGCACACGTGCACAGTTGGGCAGAGAGGAGACCGGACGAGGGGTAGGAGGCATGCCTTCCCCTAGTTCTGGACCTGTTCTCAGGACTTTGACGCAATTGCCACATAAGTGGAGACTCCCTTCAGCAGCTCAAAGATCACCAGCTGCTAGGGTTGCCACCTTTTCTGGAAAAAAAATACCGGCCTTCCTATATTCTTGGCATTTATTCCTATTAATAACATTGGCATCAAGCATCATTTTTACCGGCCAGCATCTCTACCAGCTGCATTATTTGAGTAAAGTTGCTCCAGACTGGTAGGCTGCCTGTATCACTGTAATTTAAAGGTATAGTGCCCTGCCAATAAATCTATTAACCTTTCCTATGTGTATTGCGGATCAGAGAAGTTTCCAGGGAGGGGTAATTCAGTTCAGCCTGTCCTGACCCTGGGTGGAGGCAAGCTATTTTATGAATAGTGTGGAGTTGATCTAGCCAATGGCTTACTTTCCAGCTGTGCTGTTCTACAGGGGGAGGCACATTTAGGGTTTTAGAATTGTAAACTCTCTTTTCTATAAGGTTGACCCTGACCCTGGGTGGAGGCAAGCTATTTTATGAATAGTGTGGAGTTGATCTAGCCAATGGCTTACTTTCCAGCTGTGCTGTTCTACAGGGGGAGGCACATTTAGGGTTTTAGAATTGTAAACTCTCTTTTCTATAAGGTTTAAAAGAGTTAAAAACAGGAGGAGCAAGCAAACACAAAGATATTGTTATATATAGGTCTGTTGAACAACCCCTATGGCAATCCAGGTTTGGAGGATGTATAGGAAGGAGGTGTATAGATTGAGAAAAGTATTAAAACAGAGGATTCTCTAATATCAGTGAAGGCAAGTGCTTGTAAACATGTGTAGCCCTCTTCTGCTACTGCAGAAGATCTAGCCCCATAATCTTGCATGTGGAGCTACAGGGATCCGTTGCCTCTGCTATAAGGGAAAGCAGGTGCTATACACCTCCTTCAAACCTGGATTGCCATAGGGGGTGTTCAACAGAGCTATATATAACAATATCTTCATGTGTTTGCTTGCTCCTCCTGTTTTTTAACTCTTTAAAACCTTATAAAAAAAGAGAGTTAAAATTCTAAAACCCTAAATGTGCCTCCCGATATAGAAAAACACAGCTGGAGAGTAAGCCATTGGATAGATCAACCCAATACTATCCAGTAAAAAGTGAAACTTGCATTGCAATTGGTTCAGGCATAGAAACCAGGAATGCAGAGCAGTGAAGCAAAACAAATCTCAATTTCAGCAGGCTTTGGTGCCTTTGATGACTCAGAATGTAGCAGCGTTCTTCCAGTGGCAAATAGTAATTATTTTGTTATTTTATAGTATAATTTATCATTATTTTTTTTGATGGGAACATAATCGTATCTTTTTTTAAATACTTTTTTATAGTGGTGTGCCTAAGCACATCTTATGGATTTTAGCTTTTGGCTGACTTTAACAGTAAAAAATGGCTTAGTATAAACTAAAAGAAAAGCTTGGTCTTTAGAACACACATCATCGATCGAATAGGAAAAGTTAAACAAACTTTGTTGTATTTAAATCTTGTGCTGACACACCGAACATACCAAATAGTGAGCAGTGCAATGTAAAGGTATAAGATTTGTTATACAGAAATCCATTATCCAGAATGTTCCAGAAGGCCATCTCATACAGACTCTATACTCCATTTTAATCAAATAATTGAACATTTTTCAAATGATTCCCTTTTCTCTATAATAATAAAACATTACCTTTATCCAAACCAAGATATAATTAATCCTTACTCTAGGCAAAACAATCCTATTGGGTTTATTTAAGGTTTAAATATTTTATAGTAACCTTTAAGTAGGTCCTGAGCATTCTGGATAAAAGAAGGTAGTTCTGAATGCAAGTGTGTGTATGGATTTCTGTAGGGAAGCGCGAATAGACACGAAAAGCCTAGTGCAGTAACCTCTATAAAAATAAAGTGCACATGATGCAACATACCTTTACAGAGTAAAGTGTAAAGTATAACTATTTGATTAAATGAAAATTTTCTTCAAACGTGCAGGCGAGTGGTGTCCTTTTAACGGCTAGATCACCTAAGTGTGTGTATGTGTTTCGGTGCTTATTATTGGAGTCTGCTCGATAGGCGGAGATGACCCAAATGTATCTGTTTTTATTGATTTAATGAATGTAGTGAATGACTGTAGACATGTCTGCAATGAGATTCAAAACAGGCCCTGGCACATCAATTACACAAAGGCTCAAACAGCCCCACATAGATTCAATATAACACAACAGTCTATGGCTTCTTAATGGATCTGGCATTTGCCACAGTATCCAGGTTGCCTGTCTGGACCTGACTGTTGGCTATTTTGTCAGAGAGGTGCCAACTGTCTCAAGCATATTACCTCTTTTTAATTGTCCAGAACATATAAAATGAATCTACATGTCCCTTCTCATTCTAGAATATAGCTATTTCATAAACTACATAATACATGCAAAACAGCCTATCTTTTGTGTTCAGATATGAAATGTTAGCCCTCAGTTTATAATTTCTACTGGATGTAAGTCTCCTGCTATATACGGCAATGCACTCACCTTTTATAAATAAATGATCGTTACTGGCTGCTATTATACTGTTTTGCTAATAATTATTTGCTAATAATAACTAACTATAGTATTGTATTAATACATTACTTACAGCCCATTTTGTAAAACCCATTAGGCGCAGCTCTTAGTATTTGTATTTATGAATTACGATCTAACAGGACACATGGTACTTTAAACAGCTGTACAGGTATCGGATCTGTTATTGAGAAAGCTCCAAATTATGGAATGGCTCCCATAGACTCCATTTTAATCAAATAATTACGTTTTTTTAAAGTTTTTTTTTTCTACTTTCTAATTGATCCCACCTAAAGTCTAATGAATTAATATTGGAGTCAAAACTATTTCACTGGATTCAAATAATGCTTAAATATTTTTTTTTAGCAGATGTAAGGTATGGAGATCCAAATTACAGAAAGACCTCTTTTTTTTTTTTTTTAGAAAGATCCAGAGCATTCTGAACAGTTGGTCCCTTACATGCAATACAATGTGGTACATAAAGCAACACAATGATAAAGCTACATACCAATTTCAGCAAACAGAGGTTATGGATGGAGCACATAAGATGCAATCTCTGCCGCAAATAATTATTTATTTATTATTTGATGCAATAAATATTTGCGGCAGAGACTGTGTCTTATGTGCTCCATCCATACCTCTGTTTACTGAAATTGTCTATGGGTCTTCTGGTGTGGCCTGACTGGAGAGTGAGCACGATACACAAGTGAAGGTGACTGAACGAATTTGCTGAAAGTTAAAGCAAATAAAGATTACTTGGGACTCTTTTATGCCTTCTTCTTACACATCCAAGTCCAACCTTATTCTCTCATTTTAAATAGAAAATAAGTATATACAAATGTTTTACCAATTTGCCCTATAACTGACACAAGTGCAGCAAGATGACAATAGAAATATGTGTACTATCCAGGCAGCCACACATATTCATTCAGCAGGAAGTAAACAGCAAGGCTGCACGTTTCGGACAGGCTCGGGTTAATAGGCAGTACCAGATGAAACAGGGGCGTTGCCAGGATTCTGTTTACCGAGTCTCTGTAGAACGGCTGTTCCATGCCCTTTCCCCCTCCCCGTCAGGCTAGATCAGCCAGTGCTTTCCCCCTCCCCGAGCAGGATCCAGAGCATCTCCCGAGCAGAAGAGGGCAATGTAGCAGCAGTAGTAGCGGCGGGCAGTCCGGTGAGCATTGTGCCTAGAGGAAGCAGGGATCGCCCCCACACCGCCCGCTCATGGTCTGACCTGCAGCATCTGCAACACATCAGCTTTCTATTTCCCGTCCTGTTTGCACGAAGCAAGCGCAGAAGTCAAAAGCCAGGCCCCCTGCCCCAGTGCCCGGTAAAGAGCAATTTCCAGGGATGTTGCTCAGCGGTTTTCGCAAAGGATAGAGAATCTCTACCCAGGAAATGGAAATGCCTTTGGGTTGCCAGGTCTATGGGGTTTCCCTCGGATTGGGGGAGGGACGCGCAAGGACCAATTTGCAAGAACAATAAGAGGTTCATCTGCTAGCGCAGGGAGGAGGGGGCAATCATGTTGGAATACCCATCCCCCCACCATGAATTCTTCAGTGCCAACTCTGGGATGAAAAAAGCTCTCAAGCTAATGGCTCTTAAAAGAACTGGAGCTCCCCAAAAACTTCTCATTGGGGGGGAGGGGGGCAGGGACAAGATACAGGTAGGTAACTAAGACAAGGAGGCCACTGTTTCTAATAAAGCTGTGATAGGTTTAAACACTGGCTAGACTTCAGGTAGGCGTGTGTTACTTATAAAAAAGAGCAGCATTGCGGCGGTTAAAGGGGATCTCCACCCCAAAAAAAAACGGTGTTTATTGCATAATGAAAGAAATTGTAATTCAAAGCAACATTCCAGTATCCATTAATTACAGATTTTCAATGGTTTATGTAATTGTAAGGGGAGTAGTCTTCAATATGTTTGTACTATAAAAAAATATATAGGATCATCATTCATCCCTGATTGCTTTCTGGATACAATACAGCAAATCCCTTTTCCTCGAGCTCTGTTCTTTAGCTGCTTTTGCAACAATGTTTGTGTCGGAACCAAAGCATAGACTATAAACAGGCTTTCAATACTGATTTACAACTGAAATTTGTAATGGTTGCATATTGGAAACTTGCTTAGAATTATTTTTCTCTTCATTATGCAAAACAAAAAAGGCTTTTGGATTGAGGAACCCTCCAAGGACAGCGTTTAGACAAATAGAAGACCATAACATACACTGAAATCTGCACTCCTTTTAAAACCACCTTTTTTCAGTAGGAAATGCAGCAGCTCTGTTGCATTGCCCGTACACACACATCTGAATTTGTGTGCAACATATGTGCCTCCAAATAGTACATTAAAGAAAACTTTTTTTTTTCTCTGATCCATTTTATTATTTTAAATGCCAAATTCATGTAGAGGATATTTCAAGACACTGAAATGTTTATTTTGTTAAGCAATCAGGAAATAAAATATCAGTCTTAGAACATGAATATATATTTTTAACCAGATACTTGTTCCTGGCTGAGCCAGAAATAATTTGTAAACAAAGACTAATTAGCTGCAGAAACACCCGTGTCCTGCTTCATTGCGATTGCTGGGTTTGCAACAGCTCTGTGTATGTAGCACGCATATATCTTCCCTCACCAGAGTAGTCATATATTTGTGGGTTGCAAAGCAAAATAAAGCAGGGTTGCTTAAAGTCTGTTTTGGGAAGTTCTTTTAAATATATATATATTTTAACTAAATTAATATTTTAATTGCACATTCCTAGGGTACTTAGAAATAGAAAGAAATACCCTGCCTAGACACTTTATTTTGATACATATAACATATTTTTTTTAATTTAATGCAACACCAATTGCTGCAATAATTTTGTTTTTTTTAAAAAAAGAGTGGGTTATATAGTAGTTGAAATAGAATAAACATTTAATTTGCCCTGTTCTCACAAGTAAACGCAAGCTTTGTTTGAAAACAGTGGTGAGATATAAATGTAGTCTTGTCTGTTAATAAATTACCATTATAAAGAGATTTAAATGTTAACATTATTGCATGCTCATGGCAGTATATATTAAACAGTTAAGAAATAAATAATCCACAGATCTCAAATTTTTCCACAATCCCAATGGGCAGATTTATCAACAGTTGAATTTCGAATTTGAAAAACGTCAATTCAAAAAGACCAACCAAAATGAAATCGAAATTTTTTTTGTCCGAATAGGTCTATTTTTGATCAAATTTGAATCGTATCAATCAAAGTAATAGTCCACCCTTTGACTCCAAATAGGTTTTTGGAGGTCCCCCATAGGCTAAAACAGCAATTGGGCATGTTTTAGATGGTGAATGGTCAGTCTAATTTTTAAAGAGACCGTATATGATAAATTTCAAAATTCAAATTTTTTTTTAAAATTTGAATTTAATTTGGACTATTCCCTAGTCGAAGTACACAAAAATTAGCTAGAAATTTGAACTTTTAAATTTGAATTTTCACTTCGACCTTTCATCTGCCCCCAAACATTTTCCTTTTTTAGTCTTTGTAGATAATTCTTTTTCACCCTTTGATAATTATTCATCTAATTAACATGCAAGTTAGCACTATACAATGCTTTTCTATAGGAATGTACATTCAGTCATACACAGTGGCCTATCCTTTGTGCTATGTACACAATAAAATTTAAAAACACAATATATAAATAAAACAATTATATATTTCTTGTATGATAACTGTTGTATTTTTTTTCTGCTATTCTGAGAAGTACATTTGCAAAGAATTGTGTTCAGCCTGGTTAAATTAACTAAAGGTATTTTATTATAAAAGGGTTGCCCTTTAACATTAAATATACGAAAAATTCATCCACACATGAATCGGTTATACCAATTTTTATTTTTTGTTATTATAAAAGGGTTGCCCTGTAACATTAAATAAAGAAAAATTAATCCAAATATCTTTAATATCTTTTTCTCCACAACTGATGTTTTTTTTGCATTCATCCAATATCTTATTAACCCAGTTAGGGCTTGGTATTTAACCATATCTTTTATGGAGGAAATTTGGTGAATCGAAAAATTTATAGATCCAATGCATCCCTCATAAATATATTGTTTGAGCACATATAAAATGTGTCACAGACACGATAGGAAGGCTAAGTGGCGTGCTTTATCTCAGGTTTATGAATTTTACTCTAGTAATATAAAATTTAAAAAAAAAATTATATGCAGAACAGGCAAAAGTGAAACTCATTCATCTGAATGTATGAATATTTAAGAAGGGTATTTATGGGAGAGGCACAGTGAGATTTTAAAAAGGATTTTTTTCAGTTCACAGAAATTCTGTGTCAAACCTCAATAAAAATACATTGTCACAAAAACAAATATTTGTTTGTCGTGTTATTTAACAATAAATAAAGGAAAGACATATTATGTATGTGTCAGCACAGACATGCGGGTTCTGTTTTGTAAAATGCAAGTCGTAAGAGCAAATATTTGTTTTGTATTTGTTTTTGCTGAAGCAGCTTCGTGGCTAAAACATGGTGTTTCAGGGATAATCAGCCAGAAATGTGTATAACGGATCTTATCATCCACTACTAATTTATTTTATTTAGATGACTAGATTCCCTTTTCTGAAATCGCTAACCTTTCTGGCCACGTCTGGTCGCCTTAGAATATTTCAGTATCTTTATGTGCATACCTATGTTTTTCCTGGTGCAGCTTTAGAACGGATTGGATTACAGGAGGTAGGAATTTGACATTTCCAGTGAAAAATTCAATTTGACATATCTGCTTCTCGGTCAGTGCTGGCCTTGTGGTGAGCTAGGATGTCGAATATCTGGCAGCGATTGCTATCCTCCTATGCAATGCTCATGACTGAGATTCTACACACATAACTTCAAAGCTTCATTGCTAGCAAAACTCTGGTTTCCTTAATTATATGACTGTGCTGAAAAACATTCTGTGATCAGCAGTGTTTTATGGAAACAACATGAATATTTTTCAACTGCATATTTTACCAAACAAAGCCAGTTCACGTGACTGAGGTGCAGCCACCCCCACCCCTCTTTTAATACAGATGGACCTTGCCACTCCTAAATCTCTTGGAGCAACCATTAATGGAGATTAAGGAAAACCCCGAACATTGAATCCTAATATTTTTTTTTCTTCTTCACACACAATAATATGGGTTTATATAAGCCTGGGGAAGTCATGCAGAAAATAATTTATCAGAATTGGGGACTTTAACCCCCCTCCCCGTATTATTTTTCTTTTTCCCCCCCAATGTTTAGTAATTGAATGCCTATTTTTAAAATCACTCTTTGAGAAGCAGGTTATTTTACAAAGTTTCAATAGGAGAATAAATCCTCTAAATATATCTCTGCAGCCAAAAATTAAACGTATTCCTAGAAATTGTACTTTACATTTTGCCATCTGTAATTTTTAGAAAGCATAAAGCAAAAGTTAGGAATAGGAAAAGGAGTCAAGTTGAATAGGCCCAGTTATCCGTAGTTTTCAATTCAATGACAGCTTTGTCCTTGTGGAAATAAGAGCTGAGATTTCACATATTAATTCACATGCATGGGATCATTTACAGAGCTCCAAATGATTTGATTACCGTTGAGCCAAATTGGATGTTTGTGAATTTAGCAGAAACAATAGTGTCTTGAAGATGAATTGTTTCCAAGAGGAAAGTGACTCCGGAATCAGGCCTTGTTTATCTGACAAATACAGATTTGCTGTAATTAGCTCTCCCAGCTTTATATGTCCACGTTTAGGCCAGGCTACTAAAATAAAGTTACCATCAGCTGTCATTGAAGTTTGTGGTGGGTGGTTATGGAAAGTTTGGGTTTTATATGTATATTTAGTTCATTTTAAATGGTCCAGACAAGAAGTTGAAAAAGCTTTAATTATGTTTAAATCTCTTAACCATTTCAGTTTCTCTGACTGGCCCTAAAACGGGATTCCAAAGAGAAGTTTGTGTGTCAGAATTAATTTAAGGCAACATGAGTGGGTCAAACCTTTTCCTGGGGTTATTTATGGAAATCAAAATATAGAGAGAGTAAAGGGTGGGGCTTCACTTTTGTTGGCCACCTGTATGGGATTTTCCCTTTACATTTCCTTTTCTAAATGTAGAGTTAGCTGCTTCCAGGCTCATAAAGGGCTAAGTAGAGTGGCTCACTGTCTCTGTGCAGGCTGCAAGCTTGACTTTGCTCTACACTACATTTTGTTATTATTGCATTTATCTGTTATACATTCACTCTTTGGTCCATTTACTTGTATGATCAGGAATGCTTACATGCAGTCTGTATGTAACATCGGCACTTTACTGGAACCAACCCAAAAGCGGTGTTATAAGCTCCTGTATGGCCCCAGTGAAACATGAGCATCTACATTAAAAAAAAATCTTCTATTCCAATAATTTATCTTCTTTAAAGCTGCCAATATCTAATCATATAAATGAAAATATTACATAATGTAGGGGGGATTTTCATTGTGTATAGCAGTGGCTGTTTTCACCTCACACTTCCAGCTCATTTAACCAGATGTCCTGAGCTATGTACAGTACATGCATACATAGACTTCGACTAAAGGTCAGTAAAGCTGTAATTCATTAAAGCCATAATAACTGCAGGGAAATAATGAGGTATTACAGAATCTACAACCAGTTTGTCTGATATATACTCATATGTCAGGAATAGCTTGCTTCGTGAATATGCAATATTAATATTAACCCTCCAAGTTGTATTTATTAAAGAGATACTGACACCAGAAATTATACTTTTTTACATCTATCATAATATTGCCTTTGAAAGCAACTTTGCCATAAAGTATTTGCACAATTCTTTTACATTACCTGTCTGCCCCATGTTCCTGTATGAGGGTGCTGCGATATTTGTGCAGCAGGAGTTGGTTAGCATTAGAAATTTTACCATACAGGCTGAGATGAAACCGTCAGGTTGGCAAAACAGTCAGGGTTAGAAACTTCAACTAACAACTGAAAGAAACCTATCAGCAAAAAACGATCAACATGACCTATAGGATACTTTAAAGTAAATTCATATTTTAAAAAGTATTCTTTTAGTGTCTGTATCACTTTAAGGGGTGATATGATAACTATGTATAAATCTATAAGGGGATCATATAATAATCTCTCTAATGCTTTATTTTATATTTTTGAGTGGCTTCAAATAGGTGTTTTTTGCATTTATCTGGATCATCTAGCAGTTAGGCAGGTTATATATAGACTAAAAAGGTTAAACTTGATGGACGTGTGTCTTTTTTTCAACCTAACTTACTGTGTATGTTACTAAACAAAATGTTCATGTGTTTAATTGTTTTACAGAAAGTACATCCATGATCCTGGGTTTTATGCAAATAAATAGATTTTTATTTTGTCACTGGGGGTAACAGGCACATTCAAAATGTAAAAAATGTATATTGGAGTAGGAGGAACAAACGAGGCAAAACACCTACTACTACTACTACTCCCAACAGTATGTAATTAGCATATAAATGGATATTAATATATTTATAGTAAGTATTATTTGTGCTTATTTTTAACACCATATATTATCAAATGCATTGTATAAATTTATCCAAGTTGTCATTTTGTAAAATAAAGGTTGTTTCATTCAATTTGCTTTTAGCACAAATAGTTGAAAAAAGTGGTTAAAGGACCAGTAACATTTTTAAAAATTAGTTTGTACTTAACGAAAAAAACCCCACCAAGACAGATTTAACTTCAAGTTCGCAAAATCTTTATTAAGAAATAACTCTGCTTGCGCTCCTCTTCAGAAACTGCGACAGGGCGACGATCCATCAAGCGGCGCTAAATTTCTCGTCCCTGCCTTCTATATGAGATAGCCAAGAAGGAGAAATCGAACGCTGCACAATGGATCGTCGCCCTGTCGCTGTTTCTGAAGAGGAGCGCAAGCGGAGAATCGGTAAGTTATTTCTTAATAAAGATTTTGCAAATTTAAAGTTAAATCTGTCTTGGTGGGTTTTTTTCGTTATTTTTAAAAAAATTCTTTTTCATGTTACTGTTCTTTTAAGCGCTTCTTCTCCAGTCTGTACAACCACAACTTGACCAGTCTTTCCTCACAGCTAGGATTTTCCATACCTTTTACCAGCTTCGTTGCCCTTCTCTGTACCCTCTCAAATTCAATAATGCCCTGTTTGAGCTCAAGACCTTATTTGCCCTTGATTCTGCATTAAAAGGGGCATAGCAGCCATGTCTGGTCACTCGCATGCGCATAGTGAAAAGCTGCCCCGAATTGCTCATTATGCGCATGTGCATGACGTCACATGCGTGTTATGCATATGTGAGTGACCGGCCATGGCTGCTCGCACCGGGAGCTCCCTCCCGGTGCGGGTAGCATAGTGCTGGCGGGGGAATTTTTCTCTAAAAAAAAAAAAACTTATCCCAAACCAGAATGCAGGTTCTATTAGCCAATACCTTTGGTTGGGGATACCATTTTTACCAAACAGGTGCCCTTTAAGGGTATAAGTGGCTTTCTACATCCCAGGTGCATGACTTTAAAGTTATCAACACTGAGGGGCAGATTTTGAGTGAATTTCCGAAGTACAAAAAGTTCGAATTTCAAAGTAATTTTTTGGATACTTCGACCATTGAATAGGAAACTACAACTTCGAATTTACTTTGATTCGAAGTAAAAATGGTTTGAATATTCGACCATTCGATAATCAAAGTACTGTCTCTTTAAAAAAACTTCGACTTCAATACTTCGCCAAATTAAACCTGCAGAATTGCTATGTTAGCCTATGGAGACCTTCTACAAACTTTTTTTTAAGTCTTTACACATCGAACAAAAATCCTTCGATCGTATGCTAAAATCGTTTGAATCGTTAGAAGTTTTTCAGTTCGATGGTCGAATTTCGAAATTTTTTGTACTTTGAAATTCGACCCTTGATAAATCTGCCCCTGAATGTCTTTTGCCACTTAGCTGCCCAGATTGCCAGTTTGAGAAGTGGACTTAATTGGGCTGTATGGTATTGTGTTGTCTGCAAACACTGATACATTACTTACAATACCCTCACCTAAGTAATTAATGAACAAGTTAAATAAAAGTGGACCCAATACCGAGCCCTCGGGAACTCGACTGAGAACCTTACTCCAAGTAGAGAATGTACCATTAACAACTACCCAATCTTGTAGACAGGTTCTTATAAACGTGAAAAGGACTTTATTAAGCCCAACAGACCTTAGTGTAGAAAGCAGTCATTTGTGGGGCACAGTATCAAATGCTTTGGCAAATTCTAAATAGATCACATTTACTGCTCCCCTGCTGTCCAGCATCTTACTTATTTCATCATAAAAAATTAAATGTGTCTGACATGACCTATGCTTCATAAAGCCATGCTGATTGCTGCTCATAATGCCATTCACTAGGACAAAATTTTGAATGTGGTCCCTTAACAAGCCAAATAATTTGACCAAACGTACTCGCCTCTAAATGCCAGGCTGAAATCTTAATCCCTTTTTAAATATTGGAATGCCACCAGCTTTCCTCCAAACCATAGACACCATACCAGATGAAAGCGAATCTGAGAAAATCAGAAATAGAGGCCGGTCTAAAACTGAACTAAGCTCTCTTAGAACCTGGGGTGTATTTCATCTAGCCCTGGTGACTTGTTCACATACATTTTTACTAAAGCTTTATGACCCATATCCTGAGTCTGTCACTGACTAGATTGAGCTGAGTCAACAATGCAGCTAAGAGGTGGACCTGACTCCTCCTATTGTGTACACTGAAGAAAATAACATTTGCCTTTTCTGTTTCTGTTACAACCATAGTGGTACCACTGGCAACACTCTCAACTTGCATCTTTTTACTATTAATATACTTACAAAACTTTTTGGCGTTAGTCTTAGCCTCAATGCGCTCCTCATTTCCTATGTTTGCCTTCTGAATTGCAGTTTTACATTTATTATACTGTTTATATTCATTAACCCTTTCCCTGCCAGCCGTTTTGTCCTAGATGCGAACATCTATTGCCAAGCAGTTTTTAGACATTTTGTACTCTTTCACTTTAAGGGCCTTTCCTGGGGCGGTCTTTTAGTTTACCCAGTAAAACAATATATTGTTTTTTTCAGGACAACCTGAACTTTAAAAATATGTAAGAATTTTGGTGTAATTCTAAAAAAAATAGGCTTCTAAGTGTCTAATAAAATGAAAAAAATCATGTTTCACAAAGAACAATCACATATATCAGAAACATCATTTATTTTATGTACGAGAACACAGCCGATTTGGAAAGGTCTATGTCTCCTGAACGCGGCAATACCAAATATATATCGTTTTATGGAGATTTCTCACTTGTATAGATCAAAATCTCTAAGCAGTACACTACCAAATTTCTAAAGCACCGCTCCCCAAACAGCATACTTCTGATTTCAAGGCCAAACATTCCACTAACAGTAGGTTTACCCAAGAAAACTACCCATTATTAGAAAGAACAGATTCTGGTGAATCAAAAATGGGTAAATATATCTTTGTACTCCAAACTGCCAAGTTGCAATTGTTTCCTAAAATTATAATGTTTTATAGAAATTGGTGAATTTTTTGAAAAATTAACTCAAAGCTTCCACTCTACAGCATCATATCTCCCACACATCATTAGGTATCAATGTAAAACACCCCAAATATGAAAGCCTGGGGTCCACTGAACAATTTGATGCCCAATATGTATCAGTTTACCTAAACATGTGGTATATAGGGGCCATAAAATGTAGAAACCCCATTTGAGCTATCAGTTCTGTAATTCCAGATACTGCAAAATCAACACATTTGCATCGTTTTGGGGGAGGATAAAGTAGAAAAAAGTAAGTTCACCCCAGAAAACCATATATTTTCGGGAAAGTACACATTCCCCCGAATCCAATATAGGTATGCATGTCTTTCTACTCCAAAGCACCAAGCTGCAAAACTTTCCTAAGTTTGGCAATTTTAGGGACATTTTCAAAAATAACCTCTACACGTCCACCATGCAGCATCGTATGTCCCACATACTATTGAGTATAAAAATAAATCACCCCAAATATAAAAGCCTGGGGTCCTCTGAACAGTTTGATGCCCAATATGTATAGGTGTACCCAAGCACGTGGCCTATAGGGGCCCCAAAATGAAGACCCCCCATTTGGTCTGTCATTTCAGATACTGAAAAATCAACACATTTACATCGTTTTTGGGGGGCAAAGGTAGAAAAAAGTAAGTTCACCCCAGAAAACCATATGTTTTCGGAAAGTACACATTCCCATGAATCTAAATTGGGTATGCATGTCTTTGTACTCCAAAGCACCAAGCTACAAAACGTTTCTAAATTTGGCAATTTTGATGACATTTCCAAAAATCACCTCAAATTTTCCACCCTGCAGCATCGTATTTCCCACATACTTTTAGGTATCAAGAGAAATCACCCCAAATATGAAAGCCTAGGGTCCTGTGAACAGTTTGATACACAATATGTATAGGTGTACCCAAGCACGTGGCATATAGGGGCCCCAAAAGGAAGACCCCCATATGGTCTGTCATTTGAGGTACTGCAAAATCAACACATTTACATCGTTTTGGGAGGGGGGCAAAGGTAGAAAAAAGTAAGTTCACCCCAGAAAACCATATATTTTCGGAAAGTACACATTCCCCCGAATCCAAATTGGGTATGCATGTCTTTGTACTCCAAAGCACCAAGCTGCTAAACGTTCCTAAATTTGGCAATTTTGATGACATTTCCAAAAATCACCTCAAATTTTCCACCCTGCAGCATCGTATTTCCCACATACTTTTAGGTATCAAGAGAAATCACCCCAAATATGAAAGCCTAGGGTCCTGTGAACAGTTTGATACACAATATGTATAGGTGTACCCAAGCACGTGGCATATAGGGGCCCCAAAAGGAAGACCCCCATATGGTCTGTCATTTGAGGTACTGCAAAATCAACACATTTACATAGTTTTTGGGGGGGCAAAGGTAGAAAAAAGTAAGTTCACCCCAGAAAACCATATATTTTCGGAAAGTACACATTCCCCCGAATCCAAATTGGGTATGCATGTCTTTGTACTCCAAAGCACCAAGCTGCTAAACGTTCCTAAATTTGGCAATTTTGATGACATTTCCAAAAATCACCTCAAATTTTCCACCCTGCAGCATCGTATTTCCCACATACTTTTAGGTATCAAGAGAAATCACCCCAAATATGAAAGCCTAGGGTCCTGTGAACAGTTTGATACACAATATGTATAGGTGTACCCAAGCACGTGGCATATAGGGGCCCCAAAACGAAGACCCCCATATGGTCTGTCATTTCAGGTACTGCAAAATCAACACATTTACATCGTTTTAGGGGGGGTAAAGGTAGAAAACAGTAAGTTCACCCCAGAAAACCATATATTTTTGGAAAGTACACATTCCCCCGAATCCAAATTGGGTATGCATGTCTTTCTGCTCCAAAGCACCAAGCTGCAAAACGTTCCTAAGTTTGACAATTTTAGGGACATGTACAAAAATCACCTCAAAATGTCCACCCTGCCGCATCGTATGTCCCACATACTATTGAGTATCAAGATAAATCACCCTAAATATGAAAGCCTGGGGTCCTCTGAACAGTTTGATGCCCAATATGTATAGATATACCTAAGCACGTGGCATATAGGGGCCCCAAAATGAAGACCCCATATAGTCTGTCATTTCAGGTGCTGCGAAATCAACACATTTACATTGTTTTGGGGACGGCAAAGGTAGAAAAAAGTGCATTCACCCCAGAAAACCATATATTTTCGGAAAGTACACATTCCCACGAATCTAAATTGGCTATGCATGTCTTTCTACTCCAAAGCACCAAGCTGCAAAACGTTCCTAAATTTGGCAATTTTGGTGACATTTCCAAAAATCACCTAAAATTTTCCAACCTGCAGCATCGTATTACCACATACTTTTAGGTATCAAGAGAAATCACCCCAAATATGAAAGCCTAGGGTCCTCTGAACATTTTGATGCCCAATATGTATAGGTGTACCCAAGCACGTGGCATATAAGGGCCCCAAAAGGAAGACACCCCCCATATGGTCTGTCATTTCAGGTACTGCATAATCAACACATTCACATCGTTTTGGGGGGGGGGAAAGGTAGAAAAAAGTAGGTTCACTCCAGAAAACCATATATTTTCGGAAAGTACACATTCCCAAGAACCTAAATTGGGTATGCATGTCTTTCTACTCCAAAGCACCAAGCTGCTAAACGTTCCTAAATTTGGCAATTTTGGTGACATTTCCAAAAATCACCTAAAATTTTCCAACCTACAGCATCGTATTACCACATACTTTTAGGTATCAAGAGAAATCACCCCAAATATGAAAGCCTAGGGTCCTCTGAACATTTTGATGCCCAATATGTATAGGTGTACCCAAGCACGTGGCATATAGAGGCCCCAAAAGGAAGACACCCCCCATATGGTCTGTCATTTCAGGTACTGCATAATCAACACATTCACATCGTTTTGGGGGGGGGGAAAGGTAGAAAAAAGTAGGTTCACCCCAGAAAACCATATATTTTCGGAAAGTACACATTCCCACAAATCCAAATTGGGTATGCATGTCTTTGTACTCCAAAGTACCAAGCCGCAAACCATTCCTAAATTTGGTGATTTTGGTGATATTTCCAAAAATCACCTCAAATTTTCCAACCTGCAGCATCGTATTTCCCACATACTTTTAGGTATCAAGAGAAATCACCCCAAATATGAAAGCCTAGGGTCCTCTGAACAGTTTGCTGCCCAATATGTATAGGTGTACCCAAGCACGTGGCATATAGGGGCCCCAAAAGGAAGACCCCCATATGGTCTGTCATTTCAGATACTGCAAAATAAACACATTTACATTGTTTTTGGGGGGGGCAAAGGTATAAAAAAGTGCGGTCACCCCATAAAACCATATATTTTCGGAAAGTACACATTCCTGCGAATCCAAATTGGGTATGCATGTCTTTGTACACCAAAGTATCAAGCCGCAAACGATTCCTAAATTTGGTGATTTTGGTGACATTTCCAAAAGTCACCTCAAAATTTTCACCCTGCGGCATTGTATGTCCCACATACTTTTAGGTATCAAGAGAAATCACCCCAAATATGAAAGCTTAGGGTCCTCTGAACAGTTTGATGCCCAATATGTATAGGTGTACCCAAGCACGTGGCATATAGGGGCCCCAAAACGATTACCCCCATATGGTCTGTCATTTCAGGTACTGCAAAACCAACACATTTACATCGTTTTGGGAGGGGGGCAAAGGTAGAAAAAAGTAAGTTCACCCCATAAAACCATATATTTTCGGAAAGTACACATTCCTGCGAATCCAAATCGGGTATGGATGTCTTTGTACTCCAAAGTACCAAGTCGCAAGCCTTTCCTAAATTTGGTGATTTTGGTGACATTTCCAAAAATCACCTCAAAATTTTCACCCTCTAGCATCGTAGTTCCCACATACTTTTAGGTATCAAGAGAAATCACCCCAAATATGAAAGCCTCTGAACAGTTTGATGCCCAATATGTATAGGTGTACCCAAGCACGTGGCATATAGGGCCCCAAAACAAAGACCCCCAAATGGTCTGTCATTTCAGGTACTGCAAAATCAACACATTTACATTGTTTTGTGGGGGGCAAAGGTAGAAAAAAGTGCGTTCACCCCATAAAACCATATATTTTTGGAAAGTACACATTCCTGCGAATCCAAATTGGGTATGCATGTCTTTGTACTCCAAAGTACCAAGTCGCAAGCCTTTCCTAAATTTGGCGATAAAAGCAACTGTTTTTACATTTCTGAAAATTGCCTAAAAATATTGCAATTGGCCGCATTTATCTCACCCAATTTCTTACATACAATTGTAAAACACCATAAATATTGATGCCAAGGGTCTACTGAACAGTTTGATGCCCAATATGCATAGATATACCAAGGCAGCTGGCATGTGCGGACCCCAAATAAAAATAGTGAATATGAGTTTTCTCCGCTGCCGATTCACCTTCTGTGAACATAGACCCTTGACTTCATATTATGTGCCTCAAGACCCTCCTAACAGCAATGACCCCCCCAAAACCATATATTTTTGGAAAGTACACATTCTGCTGATTCCAACAAAGATAACGACGTCTTTCTACACGAAACTACCAAACTGCAAACATATAGGTTTTTACAACATTTCTGAAAATCGCCTAAAAATGTTGCAGTTTGCCGCATTTATCACACACAATGTTTTACGTACAAAGAAAAATCTCTCTAAATATGGACGTCAGAGGTCTAATAAATAGTTTGATGCCCAATATGTATAGATTTACCAAAGTATGTGTTGTGTATGGACCCCAAATGAAAAACGTGCCTATGAATTTTCACGCTAGCCAACTAAGCTGCAGACCCCCAAACTGTAAAAAGACCCCCAGAAACCCATATATTTTTGGAAAGCACATATTTTGGCGGATCAAACTAAGTAAAATCTATCTTTCTATACCAAAGCACCAAACAGCAAAACTATACTAAAGATACATAAGGAACAATAATGCAGGGATAAAATTGCAATAAAACCACAAAAATAGCGTAAATCAATGAAATAACAAAATAATTGTTCTGACAGCGTAATTAGTGGCCGAAATCGATTATCCAATAGTCACGCTGCCAAAATAACACGTTTTTAGGCAAAAAAAACAAAAGATAACAGTATAATGAATTCGTAAAAAAAAAAAAAAACACCTGTTTGTGTATACATATTTGTGCACTAATAAAAGTTATCTGAGTGTGCAAATACATGTAAATAAGTGTAAATAAGTGTAAATAACTGTACAAAAGGGACCAAGTGTGCTAAAATTAAAAAAAAAAAATTTAAAAAAATTCCAATCTTTACTAAAATGTATAAATGTACTGTAAGTATGTGTAGGTGCAGGTAAGTGTGTAAAAAAACGTGCACTTACCGTTTTTGGAGCAGGAGAATCGCTGTCTTCTTTGGAGGAGTCCTGGCAGCGTGTCTGCAGAGTTGCTGCGCAGCAGGAAGTGCGTGGGCGGCTCTGCAGGCAGGAAGAAGGTGAGTTGAGTAGCAGACGCTCCATGCGATGCGTCTGCTACTTTGAAGTCGGATCTGCGACAATCGAGTCGCAGATCCGACTTGACAGCCCCCCAGCCTCGTTGCCTAGGGGGCTGTCTTCTCTCCCCACTCTCTGCGGAGGCGGCAAAAGCCGCCGTACGTGCTTGGCAGGCAAAGGGTTAAATGCAGCTTCTGTCCCCACAGACTTGTTTTTAAATGTCTTTCTCTTCTTTCCTATTAAATTCTTTACTTTTATAATAAGCCACATAGGGATTCCTGGTGCTTCTACATTTACTTCTTAAGGGAATAAATTGAGAACAGTTACAATTTAACATCATTATAAATGACAACCATTCCTGTTCTGTGTTTTTATATGAAAACATACTGCCCCAATCTATACTTCGAAGGGCAGCCCTCAAGGCACTAAAATGAGCTTTTCTGAAATTCAGTGTATATTTGGTTTTTTGCACCAAACATTAAGGGTGGTGGCACACGCTGCTATTTGGGACAAATCTCCTCTTCCTCAGCGACTCATCTCCCCGAAATGCCTTATCGTCAGCTAGAATGTGAATTGCCGTGTGAATTTGTTTTCCAAAGTCGCCCAAAGTTGCCTCACAAGGAAACTTCGGGCAACTTCAGAAAGCCGAATCGATCAGAGTGCCATCCCACCAGCTAGAATGTGAAAGGCATTTCGGGACATTAGTAGCCCGAAGAAGAGGAGATTTGTTGCTCCCGCGACTAATGTCCATGAGCAACAGTCAATATCTGGGTAATTAAAATCACGCATTAACATTAATTTCCCCAAACTAGCAGTCTTTTCTGTTTGCATCAGGAGCTTAGCCTCCGCCTCCTCACTTACATTAGGGGTTCTATAGCATACTCTTACAATTAATTTGCTGGACTCTTTACAATCAGTAAAGAGCTCCACCCATAAAACTTAAGCCCTTCATTTTATAATATTACCTTCTCCTTTATAAAAGCTTTTAAAACCTACCTAACAAACAGACATATCCCTCCTCCTCTTCTATTGCCTCTGTTCCTCCGAAACAAAATATAGTACCTGATGTTAACTGTCCAGTAATGCGACTCAATCGCATCATGTTTCCCCTCCAGCTCTCTCATTTTACCAGTCAGACTCCTTGCATTTGCAAACATACATTTAATACTGGTACCATATTGAACATGTGACATGTGGCCCTCCCTATCCTTAACAGTGCCCCCATGTTCCCTTCCTTAGCCCACTACCTAATCTAACCTGTCTTCCACGTAATCCTTTACTGAACCCCCCCCCCTCCACATACCTAGTTTAAAATCTCCTCCAACCCTCTAACTATCTAGTACACTCTACAGTGCACTTAGCAATTGTGCTGTTACACTCTCAGTACTGACATACTTGCAATATAAGGCAGTGGTGTCTTTTAAACTTACTATAAACATATTAATGACTGTTAATATGCTAATTGCATACTAGTGGAACCAGTATTATGCTTTTTACACATCACTGATATATTATCTGCAACAATGATTGTTAAACATCCTTTTCAATAATATAATAATCAAGTTCCAATTTCATGATAGTTTTTAAAAAGCATTTTACCCCCAATGCAAATTTTACTTTAGATACCATAACATGCTGTACTCACACTGACAAATTCTCATTTAAGAGCTTGAGATCTTAATGAGGTAAAGGAGATATTCCAAATATAGACAGTGAAGCAGGTTTTGGTATATACTGTTATAATGAACATTAGCATGTGACTCAGAATGTAAAATAGTGTATTTCAAGTTCAAAGGAGTAATCTCTCTAACATTTCCAAGGTAAAACAATTTACAAATAAAATCTGAATTCTACTGTCAGTTTTCCCCTCACGTTATTACAGTGCAGAGGAATATGTTAAAAGTGTATAAATAAATGGAAATATTACAGCAAGCTAAACGAAAGAGAAATGTCAATACCAACCCTACTGCACCACCTTCTGTACAAAGAATAAAGGAATAGCTAAGGACTCTTCACAGGAGAGGCAAATGGATCTCTGTGTTTGGGTTATGAATCAAACATTAACTGATGGGAACCACTAATCGAGAAGAGAAGTACCAAAATAAGGCTGAAGACGTTCTATAAATAAGTGATGAATTCCTTATGTTTGATAACAGTAGGAGAATGCACAGCTCAGGCTTTGCCCAGGAGTGTGATTATTCTGACATATGGCTGCACTGTACCAGACTTTCCCAATAAAACTTGGGGAGCAAGGTCCAGGTGATAAGCACTTCTTTGTTATTAGGACATCTAGCAAGAAGCTGCCAATAGGAATCCCTGTTCACTGAAAGCCCCTGTTATCTAAGTAGTTTTTGGTGTGCAGCAATGACACACAAGAAAGGAAGAGTCTGCCTTTACCAGCAATCTCAGGAAAGCATTTAACCCTATGGGCATATTCATCACAGGGAGACTGAGCTCTCACCAGACAATTTGCAAAAAACTGAAACTAATTAGTTTTAAAGAATAGAATATTTTATGGAAGCAACTATTTTGCCTTTGCGACACGTCTACCCAGCACTTAGTTAGGGCGGCCTGTGTTCTTCAAAAAAACACCCCATTGGGATCTATTTTCTAGCCTAAGGCTGTTTGTTTTTCTTTTGGATTATAACTAGGCAACACCAGAATTTTTCATATGCAAAGGAGTTTATCAGCAAGCATAAATGTCTTCATTTTGGGCACAAAGATTGGGGTTTAACAAAGCCACTAATTAGGGGGAGACCTAGGACAGAAAAAAAACAGGCTGAGAGCAGCGGATCCTCTTCCTCAGGTACAAGAATCAGAGATCAGGCAGAAAAACACAAAAGCCAATGTTTTCGGGCCAACCTCTTTTCTCTCCATGTACCTGCACTCAGACAGAAGCTGTATTTTTGAGTGCAGATAAACGAGATCCAGGAGGGGGGGGATCTGCTTCTCACCACCTGCAGAAAAACTGCAGGCCGAAAGCAGCAGAGCCAATGCTCTGTGTGCCTAAGCTTATAGGGATGGGATTAATTTCTTCCCATTCACATACTGTATGGTTTATTCATTGGTCCCTATTTTCTTCCATACGGTCAAATGAAGCAGCTATCCCATGATTAAATAATAAAAAAAATAGTAGATTCCAAGTTGATACTTTGCAAGGTGATTGAAGATAAAATGGAGCATACAAAATCATGTTTTTAAACCATTAACTGCTCAGTAGAATGTCCCTTTTAGAACAAACTCAATAGATAAACTGGGTATCTTTTCCCCAAAGAAAACAGTAATTTTGCAATTTTTTGCAAGTTTATGTTATGATACACAATTAATGTTATCTCAAGTGAGTAATAAATCACTTTAATCTGTTTCCTGATAACATTGATAGTCAAGTGCATACACAGGCAGTCTAGATCTTTGTATGTGTAGTGGCTGTCTGAACATATTGACCTTGTTTATGGTGAGTGTTTCCTTAAATAGAATGTGTAAAATAAGGATATCATGTGTTCCTTTTATAGAACCAACGTCACTACATATTCAGGTAATGCATTCATGTGAGCTGCCATATTGCTTGTCTCTGCAGAACTTACAGTGCTTCCAGTATCCATAAAGAGGATGCTTTCACTGTTTTGGCTTTGCATGCCTCCTCAGGTTTGAATGGTTTGGTAGCTTGTATTTATATGTCATTTTTGGAGTGACACTGCATTTAAAGGAAATCTAAACCCTTATAAAAAACGTTCCCACACAATGCTAACCTGTCCCAGTTAGGCTTGTACCCAACCAGGTTAGAAGTTGTTATCTGTTAGACCTGATACTCCCATTTTCATGCCAGAATTGGGTAGCTTTATATGTTACTGGAGGAAGCCGCACTGGAAAGAAAGAAGGAAGAGGTCCAAATTGGGAAGTTTAGCCCTTACCCACCTGCTATGCGCATCTAGCCTCCTGATCCTGCTCAACTAGTGGGTAAACCCACAGGTTTAGGACTGACTTGCACATCATTAGTAAACCGCATTATTCCAACACAATTTGTAATTAATGGATTCATGAAGGAAAGAATGTAGCTTTCATAGAAAAATTAGCTCCGGTGCACTAAATTTTGGCTCAATTTCTATCCACCTCCATGGGACCCTATAGTCTATTGGGTATATTTATTATATTTTTCCTCTAGAGTGAAATTCCGCCACTCTGTTAAAAGAGTATTAATCAATGGGTGAAAGTGAAAGTTCATCCTTTGATAAATACGCCTATCAAAATCCCATAGAAATGTATGGAGAGTGCGGAATTTAACTCTAGAGGACTGTGGCAATCTTTAACTTTACTCTTTGATAAATATACCCCTATGTGTCTTATTACACTCTAAAGCCATTTTAATTGCTTGTTATTGCTACACAGGGGACAAGTACGCATAAATACACATGCCTTAAACAGACAGATTCTAGCAAGTATTGATTAAAGAAAGCATGGGGCATATGTTCAAAGAATGGGGTGAAAGTGAAATGCCATTTAGGCATATGGGGAAGTGCTGTATTTGCTCTACAAGAGCTCAGTTTGAAGGTCAGTTTGGGTTAGATTTAGGGTGAAAACTAACTTGCTGTCTCAGATATTCCTGGAACTATGGCTGAATGACTGATACGCAGATCTTTTTAACTAGATCTGTAACCTTGTTATGAGCTAAAGGTGGCCATACACGCACCAATATTACTGTTCAAAATCAATTTTTGCATGATATTCGGAGCATGTATGGTGGGAGACGTGTTGACCAACATCGGCATAAGGCTTGGATATCGGTCGACTCGTTGATCGGCCTAGGTGGAAAATTTTTATTGGGTGGCTTTGAAGGCACCCACTTTTAATGCTGAATCGTCAGATACATGTAGAATTCTATTGTTTCTACCTGTATATCTGATGATTCAGCTCTAAACGTGTGTTGAAAAGCAGTGGCGTAACTACCGGGGGAGCAGGGGGTGCGATCGAACCTGGGCCCGCGCCAGAGCAAACACGATAAGGAAACCACATGTCTGGAGGAGGGGCCCAGTGCACATCCTGCACCTTGGACTGGAAGAGGGCAGTTACTTTACTGATGAAACAAATTATCTTTCTTGGAAAGATCTTTTCCAGGAAAGATCGTAATTGTTACGTCTATGGGCACTTTAAGGGCAGGGGTAAAACTACAGACAGGCTGTCAGTCCCTTGGTACTGACTTGCGCCCCGACGTTTTTGACGCATGCGCACGGCGTGTAAAAGGACGCCGAGGCCTGCAAGTCACTGCGAAGTGATCTTACCTCTGACACTAAGCGTTTTTTGAATTCTACATTGCTGATCCATTGGTTTCCTGATTATTGGCCTGTTTTTGACTCTTCTCTTGGACTTCCCCTGTTACCGCTGATTCCGTTCCTGACCCACGCCTGGCTTGACTACGATTCCGCTTACCCCTGTTTGGCTACCTCAACTTGACTTTCTACAAGTGCCTACCCAACATCTATATACCGGCACCTCTGTTACTCTTCATCTGGACTTATTCCTGTCCCCACCCAGGCTCTAAGTTCCAGTGAGAGGCATAGGGGAGGCTATTATTTCATCGGACCCATTACGGAGCCTGATAGTATCACTTCGCCAATATGGAGTCTGGCGGTGATCAAGCCTCTCAGCCTTTTGATGCCCTCGTTCAGCAAATCACATCTCTTACTAAAGCAGTACGGGACCTGCAAGGAGGTTATCAACAGATCCAGGTTCAGCTTCATGATCTTACCCCTCCTGTTAATCCTCCTCCACCTCCTGTGTCCCAAGCTCCAACTCAACCTTCCGCTTCCGCTCCTGTGTATTCTGAACCCAAGGTGGCGCTACCAGAAAAGTTTTCCGGAGATAGACAACTTTTTCGTGCATTCTTCCATGGTTGTCGACTGTATTCTCCCTGAAACCACAGACCTATGCCTCTGAACAAGTCAAGGTTGGAGTAATTATTTCTTTACTGTCTGGGGAACCACAAGCTTGGGCACATCGTCTGATGGAGAGCCAAAGTCCACTCCTGAATGACTCCGATACGTTCTTCCAGGCCTTAGGTCAAATTTATGATGACCCCAGACGCGACGTATCTGCTGAGGCTGCCATTCGTGTTTTACGCCAAGAGAGACGGCCTGTAGAGGACTACATTTCTGATTTCCACAGATATGCAGCAGACACGGAGTGGAATGACAAGGCTTTGAGACATCAATTTCGTCTTGGACTCTCTGATGCCTTAAGAGATGAACTGTCTCGTGTTGCAATGCCCACCAATTTGGAAGGCCTTATTGATCTAGTAATCCAAATGGATCAACGTCTAAGAGAAAGACGCGCTGAAAGGTCTTCTTCCTGGCTTCATCCCAAGGCTCCTTTGCTCCCTCGCCTTTCTGCCTCTTCTCATTATGTGGAGTCGGGCGAACCTATGCAAATTGGTCTTCTGAGGTCTGCTATCTCGCCTGAAGAAAGACTTCGCAGACGTCAACTGAACCTCTGCCTGTATTGCGGGTTGTCTGGTCATTTTTTGAAGGACTGTCCCACTCGTCCTTCTGGTAAAGCAGGACTGTCTTTTTTATCTGTCAGTACTTCGTCCAGAGGATTCTCACCCTTAACTCTTTCCATTTCTCTACAGTGGCTCGAAAGAAGAGTTAAAGCATCGGCCATCATTGACTCGGGGGCGTGTGACTGTTTCATTGATTCTGAGTTTGTTAAGACTTACATTATCCCTATTCGTCTCAAACAAGAGCCCTTCTCCGTAAAGACAGCCGATGGTTCATCGCTTTCTTCCGGGCCTGTGACGCATGAGACGATCCCTTTGAGTGTAATGGTAAACTCCTGCCATTCAGAGTCTATTGTATTCAATGTGATTTTTTTCTCCTCTTTTCCCTGTTATTTTTGGCTTACCTTGGTTAAGACGTCACAATCCTTCAATAAATTGGTGCACTGGTATCCTGCAATTCGACTCTGAAGTCAGTATTTCTCATTCAGTTACAGAAAATAAAGAGGTTTTCATAGCTCTGTGTTCCTCCTCTGACGATCGTTTAACAAAAATACCATACTTTTTACACTAATTCTTGGATGTTTTTGATGAGAAGGGAGCTGACAAACTTCCCCCTCACCGTGTTTACGATTGTCCTGTCGACCTTCTGCCTGGAGCAGCCATTCCTTTTGGGCGAATTTACCCTCTTTCGGAACCTGAACTGTCTGTGTTAAAGAACTATATCGACGATAATTTAAAGAAGGGTTTTATTCGTCCTTCCATTTCACCAGCTGGGGCAGGCATATTCTTTGTCGAGAAAAAGGACCACTCTTTACGACCATGTATTGATTATAGGCAATTGAACCATATAACTGTCAAGAATCGTTACCCTCTTCCTCTTGTTCATGAGCTTTTCCAGAGTCTTCGAGGGGCAAAGATATTTTCAAAACTTGACCTACGAGGTGCTTATAATTTGGTGAGGATCCGAGAGAGCGATGAATGGAAGACAGCTTTCAGATCTCGCTATGGACATTTTGAATATTTAGTCATGCCTTTTGGCCTATGCAACGCCCCCGCAACTTTTCAGCATTCCTCGATCAATTCGTTATTGTTTATTTGGACGACATACTTATTTTTTCTACATCTTATGAAGAACATGTTATACACATGAAGAGAGTTTTCAATAGGCTCCGTACTCATGGTCTCTTTGCTAAGCTAGAGAAATGCGAGTTTAATAAATCTTCCATCGAATTTTTGGGTTTCATCATCTCCGATCAAGGGATATGCATGGATAAGAAGAAGGTTTCTACAATTCTTGAATGGCCAGTCCCTGATAATCGTAAAGCAGTTCAGAGATTTGTTGGTTTCGCCAATTTCTACAGAAAATGTATTAAAGACTTTTCCAAGATCATCGCCCCCATCACAGATTTAACCAGTTCTTCTAAACCCTTTGTCTGGACTCCTCAGGCTCAATCTGCATTTCAGAAACCTAAAGAGTTATTTGTTTCAGCACAGATTCTTAAACACCCAAATCCAACTTTGCCGTTTGTCCTTGAAGTCGATGCTTCTGAGGTTGCAGTCGGTGCCATTCTTTCTCAAAGGTTTGGAGCCCAAGGTTCTCTTTTTCCTGTAGCTTTTTTTTCTAAGAAGCTCTCATATTCGGAAAAGAACTATGACGTTTCCGACAGGGAACTCCTCGCAATTAAAGCTGCGTTTGAAGAATGGAGACATTTGTTGGAAGGGGCTATACATCCTGTTTTAATTTTTTCTGATCATAAGAATTTAGAATACCTACGTACAGCTAAATGTCTCAAGCCTCGACAAGCTAGGTGGGCTTTATTCTTCTCCCGTTTTAACTTCCATATTACCTATAGACCAGGAGCAAAGAATGGTAAAGCTGATGCCCTTTCCCGTATATTTTCTGAAGATGATAAATTTCCTGAACAAACCCATACCATTCTCCAACCTCAGAACTTCCTTTTATTACAGTCTGAACTTATGTCCAGAGTTAAAGAAGCTTCTTTTTTCACTGATATTTTCCCAAATCTGGAACCAAAGGATGGTTTTCTTTTTTTTAAGAATAAGATTTTTGTCCCTGAGAAACTTCGTGAGGATGTTCTTCATTTTGTTCATAGTCATCCTCTGTCTGGACATTTAGGTACAAGAAAAACTATTAATTTAGCCAAAAGACTTTTTTTCTGGCCCAGGATGAGTAAGGACTGTAGGCTGTTTGTCCGTTCTTGTGAGACGTGTGCTCGTTTTAAATCTTCTCATTGTCGACCCATGGGGCTTCTTCATCCGTTACCAGTCCCTGACAGGTTTTGGGGATCACTTTCAGTGGATTTTATTGTGGAATTACCTCCATCTCAAGGCTTTAATACAATCTTTGTTGTGGTCGATCGTCTATCCAAGATGGCACACTTCATTCCCATGATTGGTACTCCTTCTGCTGCTTCTACTGCTGAGGTTTTTATTAAAGAGGTCATCAGACTACATGGAGTTCCGGATGAGATTGTTTCCGACAGAGGGGTACAATTTACGTCCAAATTCTGGAAAGCACTCTGCCAGTCTCTGAAGATTAAACTTCTTTTTTCCACAGCTTTTCACCCTGAAACTAACGGGCAAACAGAAAGAACGAATCAAACCCTTGAACAATATCTTCGTTGTTTCACTTCCTTCCTACAAGATGATTGGTATCAACTTCTTCCATTTGCCGAATTTTCTTACAATAACTCTGTGCACTCATCAACTAAGGAAACTCCTTTCTTCGCCAATTATGGGTTTCATCCTCAAGTTTTACCTAACCTTCCTAGAGAGGTGTCGTTCTTCTTCTCCTCCAGTACCAGTAACCATTCAAGGAGTTGAAGAATTCGAAGTAGGTTCAATTTTGGATTCCAGGTATCACAGAGGTCAGTTACAGTATCTAATACGTTGGAAGGGTTATTCTCCTGAAGAGAGGTCTTGGGAACCAGCAAACAATGTTCATTCTCCTCAGTTTATTAAGCTGTTTCACAAACGCTATCCTGCTAAGCCTGGGCCCGTCCAGAGGCCGCGCCTCGGGGGGGGGGGCAATGTCAGTCCCTTGGTACTGACTTGCGCCCTGGCGAAAGATCGCGGCGTGTTTGCGCATCGGCGCGGTTGCGTCGAGTTGTGTGCGCGCGCGCGGGCGAAGGTTCGCGGGCGCGCGCACGTTTTTGACGCATGCGCACGGCGCGTAAAAGGACGCCGAGGCCTGCAAGTCACTGCGAAGTGATCTTGCCTCTGACACTAAGCGTTTTTTGAATTCTACATTGCTGATCCATTGGTTTCCTGATTATTGGCCTGTTTTTGACTCTTCTCTTGGACTTCCCCTGTTACCGCTGATTCCGTTCCTGACCCACGCCTGGCTTGACTACGATTCCGCTTACCCCTGTTTGGCTACCTCGACTTGACTTTCTACAAGTGCCTACCCAACATCTATTTACCGGCACCTCTGTTACTCTTCATCTGGACTTATTCCTGTCCCCACCCAGGCTCTAAGTTCCAGTGAGAGGCATAGGGGAGGCTATTATTTCATCGGACCCATTACGGAGCCTGATACAGGCCCGGATTCGTGGTGAGGCCACAAAGCCCTGGGCCTAGGGTGGCAACATTTTAGGGGCGGCATGCTGCCCAGCCGCATCCTAAGGAGCACTGGGGACTCCCCAGTGCTCCGCCGCTGAAGAGAGAGCATCTCTTCCTTAAGAATCCGGCGCTGTTACTTGTGGCCTCAGGGTGCCACTGACTACAGAGTAAGCAGATTCAGCAGCTGTAGCGGGTGGCTCAAGTGACCTGTGTTTTTTTGCATGCTGGAGGGGCTTAATAATGCCACTAGCTAATGGGGCTCCAACCAAAGGGTCAACTTCAAGGGGGATTAAATGCACACACTAACTTCAGGAGCAAACAGAAAAGTCTATAAACACTCAATTCAGTACTTTTGTAAATGTGCATAATATTTAGAAATCTGTTTAGCCAGGGAACTACTCTGTCATTAGACTGGCAGAATATGGAGTAAGATCAGTCTTGGTTCTGTTAGGCCCAGTGAAAGTACAACATCATACTGGGAAAATAAGTCATACTACTTTACTGCAATATGTACAATCCAAGGCATTTAGCACATAGATCTTTGAAAATTCTTAAAGGAAATGCTTGTACCTGTTGTATTACAGAGTCTGATACATTTTTTCTTGTTAATTCATGATGTCTTGTTTGTGTTATTTGCTTTTATTTAGTACTTGTCTGTACCACCATTTTTCCATGAAAAATGTAACCACCCAAACAAGAAAGAAAGATGTATCAAAATTGCTACGTACTGCATTTTATATAATGTAACAAAACAATGCTGATTATTATCTTACAGTAATTATAGCCAGTATTGCACATTTAGATTGCCTCATATACAGAAAAGGGAGAATTGTTTCATACTTAACGTAATTCTCCTTTCCTGGTCACTCTCCATATCAGCATTACACCCGGGAAGGCCCCTCCCATTCCTGCCCCTAGCTCAGATAGTCCCTCCCTCTTTTAACCTTTAAAGGTACCCCAGAAACTCACCTCCTTGTCTAGTACCAAGTTTAACCTTCTAGGGTGGGAAATGCTGATATGGAGAGTGACCAGGAAAGGAGAATTACGGTAAGTATGAAACAATTCTCCCTTTTCCTGGTCACTCCATATCAGCATTACACCTGGATATACCAAGCCATAATAATCTAGGGTGGGAAGAAGAAAACATATCTCCGACACCAAAATATGCCAAAAGGAATTTAATTTTCAGATACAAAAGCAAGTTGCGATCCTGCTGCAAAGGCATGATTGCTGGAGACTGAAACATCCAATGAATAATGTCTAATGAAGGTCTTAGCTGATGACCAAGAAGCTACTTCGCAAATCTGTGAAGTTGGGACCTCCGCCAATGCTGCCCAGGATGCAGCAATTGCCCTAGACGAATGAGCCCTCAAACCTTCCGGAGCTAGCTTGCCTTGAGACTGATAAGCTTTTGAAATGCAAAGACAGATCCATCTGCTGATCGTTGAAGTTGAGGCCGCTTGTCCCCTATGACATCCTGCAGGAACTATGAACAGCCTGTCTGAGATCCTAAAATGACTAGTCATTTCCAAATAGCGGACAAGACATCGTACTGGGTCAATCTTCTGCATCTCCTCCAGCACCGCATCATCTGACATGAATCTAGGAAGAATGACCTCCTTCTTTAAATGAAATGAAGAAACCACCTTTGGCAAAAAAGCTTTATCCGGCTTTAGAATGACCTTATCATGTAAGAATAAAATATGACCCGGACTACAGGAAAGTGCCTGTAACTCCCCCACTCTGGATGCAGAAGCAATAGCCACCAGAAAAAGAGTCTTGATCGTCAAACACCATAGAGAAATCGATTCCAATGGCTCAAATGGTTCCGAGGCTAAGGCCTTCAGGACTAATGGAAGACTCCAGACTACCGAAGCAGACCTCCCTGGTGGTCGCAGTTTGAGAGCGGCCGTAAAGAACCTCTTCACCATAGGATCTTCCGCCCAAGATCTGTTAGTTAACGCTGAAATGGCCGACACATGGACTTTAAGTGTTCTATATTGTAGACCCTTATCCAAACCTTCCTGCAAAAAGCCCAAAATATGAGACAGTGAAATCTCTACTGAATCATCCTGTAATTGTTTCCACTCCAAAAATTTTTCCCAAATTCTGTAATAAGTTGTAGAAGTAGAAGGCTTCCTAGATCTTAACAGGGTCTCAATTACACCTTCTGAAAACCCCAAGTCCTCCAGTCTCTTGCGCTCAGTCTCCAGGCCTGAAGAGATAAGCTTCCTGGATCTGGATGTAGAATCGGACCTTGACTCAACAGATCCTTTCTCCTGGGGAGAGGCCAAGGTGGAGCAATCGCCAACTTTGACAATAGCGGGTACCATGGTCTGCGCGGCCATCTTGGAGCAATCAAGATTAACTCTGCCTTCTCCTGAATAACCTTCTGAAGGGTCTGAGAGATGAGAGGAACCGGAGGAAAGGCATACATCAACTGGAACTTCCAGTTCTGTAGGAGAGCGTCCGCTGCTTCCGCTCTGGGACAAAACCTTCTGGAAAAGAAAATTGGACACTGGGTGTTGCTGCTTGATGCCATTAAATCGATCTCTGGGAGACCCCATCTCTCCACCAGCAACCGGAATACATCTTGATGCAGGGACCACTCGTGGACCGACAGAACATTCCGACTCAGAAAATCCGCCTTCTGATTCTCCACCCCTGGCAGATAAGCCGCTGTCAAAAGAACTAGATTTTTCTCCGCCCAAGAAATAATCGGCTGAACTTCCATAAGTAGAGACCTGCTCTTTGTTCCTCCCTGTCTCTTGACATAAGATACTGCCGAAGTGTTGTCTATCAGCATCTTGACAGAGGACCCCTGAAGAACATGGGCAAAAGAAAACAGGGCATTCTTTGCTGCCCTGATTTCTAGTATGTTGGAAGGTACTCCCTTCTGCTGTGACGACCACAGACCCTGAATCCACTCCTCTTCCAGATGTGCTCCCCAGCCCCACGTGGATGCATCTGAGACTAGAATCCTCCAGCTCGGTTGGACTAGAGGGAGGCCTTTGCAGAGATTCTCTATTGACAGCCACCACCTGAGATATTGGTTGAATTCTGGAGAAATCTGAATCTGTTGATTCCAATCCTTTGTCAGTCTGTCCCACTGATCCAGAAATAACCATTGCGCTGGTCTCATGTGCCACCTGGCCCATCTCGTGACTGGGATGGTTGCCGCCATGGAACCTATCAAAGACATTAGTTCCTGGGCTGTGACATGTGTCCTCTCCAGAACACCTGCCGTCTGACACCTCAAAGCCTGGGCTCTCTGAAGAGGAAGTGACACTATTCCCCCAATGGTGTCGAACATCGCTCCTAGATATTGCAGTGTCTGTGATGGAATAAGCTGACTTTTCTCCCAATTTATTAACCAGCCATGGGCTTGCAGACACTGCAAAACCCGGTCTCGGTGGAGAATGAGAGTCTCTTTGCTCTTTGCCGACATCAAAATGTCGTCCAGATAGTGCCATATGGAAATCCCCTCCAATCTTAAGGCTGCTATCAGGGAAACCAACACTTTGGAAAAGACCCTTGGAGAAGTTGATAGACCGAAAGGAAGGCACCGAAACTGGAAGTGTCTTCCTGCCAGTGAAAAGCGAAGAAATCGCTGATGTGCCTGTATGACTGGAATATGAAGATACGCATCCCGCAGGTCTATGGACAGAAGCCAATCTTCCGGCAAGACTGCCGCAATGATGGAAAAAATTGACTCCATCTTGAACTTCTGATACTTCAGATGTTTGTTGACCTCCTGAAGATTCAGAATCGGTCTCCAACCTCCTGAACTCTTTTCCACTAAAAACAGGGTAGAATACACGCCCTTTTTTAGTTCTTCTAGTGGGACTGGAACCACCGCTCCCACTTCTAACAGCCACTGAACGTACTGATCCAAAGCCTTTCTTTTGTCTTTGGAAGCCGGGTAGGTGATATTATGAATCTGTCCTCTCGTGGGACTGAAGTAAATTCCAGATGATATCCTCTTCTCAGAATGTCTAGGACCCATTGGTCTGAGATGGTATCTTGCCAGAAACGAATAAACTCCCCCAGCCTGGCTCCCACTCTTCCCTCCGCCAACGGATAGTCAGGAAGATTTCTTAGGCTGTTGAGTTGGCCTGGACTTATAACCTCTTGGAAAGGCATACTGACCCCTCTTCCACGCAAAGGGTTTGAAAGACTCTCTATTTCCTCTAAAGGAATGGTGAGAGGAGCCTGCCACTGCCGCACCACGAGAACCAAAAGACCTAAAAGGTTGAAATCGCGGTCTCTTCTTCTCCTGTGGCAAAAACTGGCTCTTTCCTCCTGAGGCCTTAGTAATAACTTCATCCAACTTAACCCCAAAAAGACGAGAGCCTTCAAAAGGGAGAGTACACAAACTCATCTTGGATGAAGTATCCGCTGACCATGACCTGAGCCATAGCGCTCGTCTAGCGGCAACTGAAATAGCCATTGAGCGGGCAGACAGTCTTGTAAGATCCACTGCACCTTCGGAAATAAACCCTGCCGCTATCTTCAGCTCTGCTAGACTTGCTGAAATCTCCTTAACATCTGCATTCTCATTAACCGCTTTGTCGATGGATTCTATCCAACAAGACATGGCTTTGGCTACAGATACTAAGGCGACTGCTGGCTTACATGCTGCTCCAGCCACCATAAAAGCCTTTCTCAGATCCGATTCCACTCTTCTATCCATAGGATCTTTTAAAGCAGAACAATCATCGATTGGCAAGGTTGTCTTTTTGGCCAAGTGGATGACCGCGGGGTCTACTGATGGAGGTACGGTCCAATCCTTAACCTCCGTCTCCTTAAAAGGGTATAGTCTAGCAAACCTGGTACCTGGAGAAACAAAGGAGACCTTCTTAGCCGCCTTCTGCCATTCTGCCTTAATTAGATCCGCCACCTCCCCAAACAAAGGAAAGGTCTGACGATTCCTAGATGGAGTAGGTAACACCTTGGGAGCTTTGGAAGATTCCACTTCATCCTCTACTCCAAGTGTGAGCTTCAAGGCCTTGATAAGTGGGGACACTAAAGCAAAATCAAACGATTCATGCAAGGTTTCGGAATCATCATCAGAGTCTGTAAGGATCTCTACCATACCGGTAGTCTGGCCCTCTTCTTCAGAAGAGTCCTCATTCGTGCCCCATGTCTCATGAATGGACACCTGACCTTCCTCTAAGGTCTCTCTATCTCCTCCAGCGGAGTCAGAAGCTGACCTGCATAGATCCTTCCAGCAAGTTTCACAAAACTTTTTGCCCACTAGAGGTGGTTTGAAACATCCCACACATTCGGACATAGGTGTCCCCTTAGTCTTGCGCTTTCTCTGAAGAGTGTTATCAGGCAAGCTAAGAACAAGAAAAAGAAAAGAGAGAGAGATAAGAAAAAACCAACCAGACAGAAATTAATCATAACCTTAAGGAGGGACTTACCTAGCTTGAAAGGTAGAGGCACCTGAGGCTGAATGATCCATCTCAACAATCCCAACACACACAGCTAAAAAACAAACACCAAAAACTAGATTACACTAACAATACAAGTCCCAATGACCCACTTGTCCAAGCAAACACTCACCTAGTAGATAGGACAGGGCGAAAAACTATCCACAGTAGAACAGCGCAGCCACTTCCCTGAAGGAAAAACCCAGACTCACGCCTCACTATAAATAAACTCCTCCCGAGTAATCCTGCCCCCAAGATGGCCGCCGCTGGATCTAATGTCCTGACTGAGCCGCCATCTTGGAAGAGGCAACCACTGCGGCTATGCTAAAACTAACCCTCTCACGGGGAGGCGAGCGCATACATCGCTGATCCGCCTACCCTACCGGATACCTCAAGGGCTCTCCTCACTTCCCCCCTCCCTCCATTGCGCTAGAGGCGCAACCTCCTAATACGGCAGATCCCTGCCTGTGCGCGTCATAGACCGGCGCCACTGCAGAGGGAGAGCGGTAAGGAGTAGCCGACAGGGAAGGAGAAACCTCACTTCCCCGCCTCCCTCCTTTGGGCTACACGCGCAACCTAACCTGCTAGACAAGCAGATCCCTGCCTGTGCGCGTCATTGACCGGCGCCACTCTGGAGGAAGAACGGTGCACGATGCAGCCGATAGGGAAGGGAAGAGAGGGGAAAATCTGGAGACAAGCTCCGTCACAATAAGAAACTGTTAGTACAAAAGAAAGGGTCAAGTGAGGGTCGCAATGAAACCTCAGTGCGGAAAAGACCCCCTTAAAGGGGACCAATCTACAACAGGTGTAAACCAACCAACCTTAACTACGGATCATCTGTGACAGGAGCAACTTCCCAAGCCACCCACCTGACACGCCTCTGGGAAACAGAAAAGGTGACTATATAGTTCCACTATGTGTCAGCCCTTCTTTCACCAATCCCTCTCCAAACCTTCACAAGGAACGGAGGAAGGGCTCCCTCACTCTACCTATATGTTCTCCTGCCATGGATTGCAACCGGAACAGGGAACTAAGCCAGCCCTCCTGCTATAGACAGAAACAGAAAAGAAAAAGACAAGGAGGTGAGTTTCTGGGGTACCTTTAAAGGTTAAAAGAGGGAGGGACTATCTGAGCTAGGGGCAGGAATGGGAGGGGCCTTCCCGGGTGTAATGCTGATATGGAGTGACCAGGAAAGATAATTATCTTTAACAAAATGTTGTCTGCGTTCATTACATTCAAACCTAGTGGGACTTATTGACTGGGACCCTTACATGTGGGGTCCAAATCTGCAATTCTTTGCAGATTTTCAAAATACAGTTGTTAGCTCCCATGTGTAAGAGCGCTGACACTTCTGTAGACACCCACAGTAACCTATGTGCAATTAGCAATTCAAATCAATCTAATGAAGGTAAAACAATGAACAAAGGTACCACATTTCTGATTGGTTACAGCACTTGGGCAAATTTAGCCAATGTTAGTGAATGCTGAACATATTTGTTAAATATGGCCTCCTGAATTTAAGAGGAACTGGCTGGTAATCAATTAACACATTATATCTGTAATATTAACATTTGGTTATTATTATTATTTTTGATTGATATGTACTATTGTACTATTAAAGAAGCTGCAGTTGTGGGTCGGACTCATCATGAAGAAGCGCAGTGAAAAGTATCCTCCTATGTCAACAAAAGGCATTTGATAAATACTACCTCATTCTCTATCTAGTGAAAATGAAATGTTCATTTCTAATACTTGCTGAAAACCAACGGAGCTCTCCATGCAAAAAAAGAGCTCTCCATGCAAAGGAGCTCTCCATGCAGGTGAAACAAGCCATCCTTAAGCTGCAAAAACAGAAAAATCCATCCGAGAAATTGCTACTGTCACGGCCGGCACCCAATACCAGAACAGGTGCCAAGTACCCTGGTCTCGGCTCGGCTTCACCAGTAGTGTGACCACCGTTGGGCTTCGGGAGGAGCCCTCAGCTTACTTGGGTGGCACCTGGATTTAACGAGGGGTGCAAGGCAAGATGTTCTGGCTAGCAGAGGGGCATGGCAGGTAGATAGTCTTTTGGGCCGAAGGTCACGGTACAAATGGAGCAGGCAAGAGAATCGTCAGACAGGCTGGGTCGAGGCAGGCAGATATCAAGAATTGTCAGGCAGGCAAGGGTCAAACCGGGTAGTCAATCAAAGGGTTAATCAGAAGAGGTAGTGGGTAATCAGGCAAGGGTCAGGATCCAGAAGTCAGAATAGTCAAAAGCCAGGCAGGAGTCACAACAGGAATCACAAATAGGTTCAGACAAAAATAGCTTAAGCTCAGAAGCACCAGGCACAAATCCTATCACGGGCAAGGTGCTGTGGAAAAAATGGCCTTAAATACTTTTTGAATTTCGCGCCTTTGCCGTCAGTGCGCCTGCGCCTTTAAATACAAGGGAACGCGCCGTTGGCGCCCTTAGGGAAGAGCCGGCGCCAGAGCATACACGCTGGCGTGGCTAGAGGACAGGATGGTGCGGCGGGCGTCCCCGCCGATGGCGTGGCGGACGACCCCGCCGCACAGGTATTATTACAGCTACAATATTAGGAGTGGCAAAATTTGCAGTTTGGTCCATCCTGAGAAAGAAAGCACTGGTGAACTCAGCAACACAAAAAGACCTGGATGTCCACAGAAGACAACAGTGGTGGATAATCGCAGAATCATTTCCATGGTGAATAGAAACCCCTTGACAACAGCCAAACAAGTGAACAACACTCTCCAGGAGGTAGGCATATCGATATCCAAGTCTACCATAGAGAGAAGACTGCATGAAAGTAAATACCGAGGGTGCACTGCAAGCTGCAAGTGTCACGACCGGCACCCGATACCAGAACAAATGCCAAGCACCCTGGTCTCGGCTCGGCTTCACCAGTACTGTGACCACCGTTGGGCTTCGGGAGGAGCCCTCAGCTTACTTGGGTGCCACCTGGACTTAACGAGGGGTGCAAGGCGAGATGTTCTGGCTGGCGAAGGGGCATGGCTGTTAGCAGAGTCTTTTGGGCCGAAGGTCACGGTACAAATGGAGCAGGCAAGAGAATCGTCAGGCAGGCAAGGGTCAAACCGGGTAATCAATCAAGGGGTCAAGCAGGAAGAGTTGTCGTAGGCAAGCGAGGGTCAGGATACAGAATGTAGAATAGTCAGGAACAGGCTGGGTCAAACACGGGTAATCAAACAGACTAGAACAGATCAGATCAAACGCACAAGGCTCAGGAACCACAAGAAACAAGTTCTTATCACGGGCAAGGTGCTGTGGACATGATGGGCTTTTTATACAGTTTGAATTTCTCGCCTTTGCGCGCTGACGTATGACGTCAGCGCGCCTGCGCCTTTAATTGGAAGGAGACGCGCCACGCGCGCCCTATGGAAGAGCCGGCGCCATCGAAAACACGCTGGCGCGGCTAAGAAGAAGGAAGGTGCGGCGGGTGTCCCTGCCGGTAGCGAGGCGGACGACCCCGCCGCACAGGTACCCTTACATTACCCCCCTCTCCAGGGGGGGCCACTGGACCCCCAGGCCTCCCAGGAAATTTTTGATGGAATTGCTTCCTGAGACGGTCAGCCTTGATGTCTTTAACTGAGACCCAAGAGTTCTTCTCGGGCCATAGCCCTTCCATTTAATCAAATACTGGAGCTTACCCCTAACCAGGCGAGAATCAAGGAACTCTTGGATCTCAAATTCAGGTTGACCCTCAACCAGTACTGGGGGAGGAACAGATGACTGCCGGATTTGTGAAGCTGGTTTGAGAAGGGAGACATGAAAGGAATCAGAAATTTTAAAATTACCAGGTAACTTAAGACGAACAGAGGAAGGGTTAATTATAGCAGTGATGGGATATGGACCAATGAATTTAGGACCCAGTTTGAGAGAAGGCACCTTCAACTTGATATTCTTGGTAGATAACCAGACCAAATCTCCCACTTTATACTGGGGTGCCTCTCTACGGGATCTGTCAGCAGCCCTTTGTTGAGCTGATGTAGCTGCAGACAGAGATTCATGCACTTGAGACCAGACCTTAGAAAATAACTCAACAGAGGAATTGGCAGATGGTACAGGGGAACCCGACCCAGAGAACGAAAAAGCTTTGGGGTGCAGACCATTGACAATAAAGAAAGGGGATTCCCCAGAGGAAGAATGAGTAGCATTATTGTATGCGAACTCTGCCCAAGGTAATAGTTCTGCCCAAGTGGACTGGTTGTTAGACACATAACACCTGAGGTACTGCTCCAGTGACTGATTCACCCTCTCAGTTTGGCCGTTGGTTTGGGGATGATAAGCAGTGGAAAAAGATAACTCAATCCCCACCAAAGAACAGAAAGCACGCCAAAACTTTGAGACAAACTGAACCCCCCTGTCAGAAACAATATTTTCAGGAAAATCATGTAACTTAAAAATGTGATTAACAAACAAATCAGCCAAGGTTTTAGCAGAAGGGAGGTGTGGAAGGGGAACAAAATGGCTCATCTTGCTAAACCTATCCACCACCACCCAGATCACAGTTTTCCCCTGTGAAGGGGGCAAATCAACAATGAAGTCCATCGAAAGATGGGACCAAGGTTTTACTGGGATGGGTAAAGGAATTAACAAACCCTGGGAAGATTTTTGAGAAACCTTGGATCTTTGGCAGACTGGGCAGGAATTAACAAAGGCCTTCGCATCCAGTTTGAATGATGGCCACCAAACATGACGGGATAACAAGGACACCGTTTTAGAAATGCCAGGATGCCCTGCCATCTTAGAATCATGAACCTCTCTCAATACTTGCTCCCTTAACTCCTGTGGTACAAACCATCTCCCCAAAGGGGTATCCATAGGAGCAGATGCTTGAGGGAGCAATAGAGAAGAAAGGTCAGATTCAAGGGTTGCAATGATAACTTCCCTGGGAATAATGGGAGTACACTCACTAGAGTCAGAAGAAATGGATTCGAAACTCCTAGAGAGTGCATCCGCCTTGGTGTTTTTAGTCCCAGGCCTGAAAGTCAAAGAAAAATTAAACCTTGTGAAAAAAAGAGCCCACCTAGCCTGCCTTGGATTAAGGCGTTTAGCAGACTCTATATACAATAGATTTTTGTGGTCAGTATAGACCGTCACCAGATGTTTTGCACCCTCCAGGAGATGTCGCCATTCCTCAAAGGCCCACTTAACTGCCAACAACTCCCTGTTACCTATATCGTAATTCACCTCAGCAGGTGAAAATTTCCTGGAGAAAAAGGCACAGGGATGTAATTTGTTGGTAGTCGGGTGCCTTTGAGAAAGGACTGCCCCAGCTCCTACCTCAGAGGCATCAACCTCAACAACAAAAGGTAGTGCCGTATCGGGGTGTCTGAGAATGGGGGCTGAACTGAATTCCTTTTTGAGGAATTCAAATGCTTGAACGGCCTCAGGGGGCCACATGCTGGGGTCAGCACCCTTTTTAGTCAGATTAGTGATGGGGGCCACAATGAGGGAAATTTTTTTGATAAACTGCCGATAATAATTAGCAAAACCAAGAAATCTTTGGGTTGCACGTAACGAAAGGGGTTGGGTCCAATCCAGGACTGCTCTCACTTTGCCTGGATCCATTTCTAGACCCTTGCTGGAAATGTTAAACCCCAAAAACTGAACAGAAGAAACCCCAAAAGTACATTTCTCTAGTTTCGCATAAAGATTATTCCCCCTTAGCCTTTGTAAGACTTCACAAACATGATTTTGATGTTCCTTCATGTTGGAGGAATAAATAAGAATATCGTCTAGGTAGACCACTACGAAGATCCCCAGCAGGTCCCGGAAGATGTCATTGACCAACTCCTGGAACACTGCGGGGGCGTTACAGAGACCAAAAGGCATAACAAGATACTCGTAGTGGCCATCCCTGGTGTTAAATGCAGTCTTCCACTCATCACCCTCCCTGATTCGAATCAAGTTATAAGCCCCCCTAAGATCGAGCTTGGTAAAGACTTTTGCATTTTTAACTTGATCAAAAAGTTCAGAAATTAGAGGGAGAGGATAGCGATTTTTTATGGTAATCTTATTGAGCCCCCTATAATCAATACAGGGGCGAAGACCACCATCTTTTTTCCCAACGAAAAAGAAGCCAGCCCCCGCAGGGGAACTAGAAGGTCTGATGAAACCCCTTTCTAGGTTTTCCCTTATATACTCCTTCATTGCCTGGGCTTCGGGCAAAGAAAGAGGGTAGGTTCTACCACGAGGAGGAGTGGAACCAGGAATAAGGTCAATTGGGCAGTCATACTGCCGGTGTGGAGGTAGAGTTTCAGCAGCTTTTTTTGAAAATACATCAGCATACTCTGCGTATGCGGCAGGTAACCCTTCAAGAGAAGTAGTTGCCACCACTGAAGGAAAGCATACCCCACCACACTTGGGACCCCATTGAACAACCCCCTTTGAGACCCAGTCAATCAGAGGGTTATGCCTCTGGAGCCATGGTAATCCTAAAATTAGGGGAGAGGAAGCACCCTCAATGAGGTAAAAAGCTATCTCCTCACAGTGCAGATTGTCAGTACACATAGAAAGAAAAACAGTTTGTTTTGAAACCACACCTGACCCTAAAGGTCTTTTATCCACTGCCGATATTCTCATGGGGGTAGTTAGAGAAACCAAGGGAATTTTGTATTTGGCTGCAAAAGTAGCATCCAGAAAGTTTCCCTCCGCCCCAGAATCCACAAATGCGGACACCTTGACAGAGCCCGTAGGCCAGGTTAGTTTAACCGGAATCAAAACCTTGGAGGCAGATTGGGGAGAGGAAACTCCTGCACCCAAATGGAGCTCCCCTTCTCCATTTAGGCTTCGGAGTTTCCCGGCCTCTTAGAACATTGGTTCAGAAAATGACCCTTTTCACCACAGTATATGCAAAGACCCAGGGAACGCCTGCGTGCCTTTTCCTCAGGAGTCAGGTGGGATACGCCTAATTGCATAGGCTCCTCCTGAGGTAGAGACACAGAGGGGTTAGAAGATTTGACATTGGTTACTACATTAGATCTTAAATTAGTAACCCCCGAGAAGCTTGTACTCCTCTCACCCCTTCTCTCCCTTTGCCTTCTATCTACCTGGATGGCGAAGGACATGAGGTCGTCCAGGTTAGAAGGTAGGGGAAAATTAACCAAACTATCTTTTACAGAATCAGATAACCCCAAACGAAATTGACTCCTTAGAGCCAAATCATTCCACCCAGTCTCCACTGCCCACCGGCGGAATTCGGTGCAATACACCTCCGCATCCCTTTTCCCTTGGCGCAACTTACGAATCGCGGTATCGGCAGATGATGCATCGTAGAGAATGGCCATGCTGTTAAAGAAAGCGTCTAGGGAATAACGAGCAGGGTCAGAGGAAGGCAGCCTGAGGGCTCAAATTTGGGGGTCACCCAAAAGCAGGGTCATTATGAACCTTACTTTCTCCTCATCAGATGGGAAAGAATGAGGAAAGAAACTAAGGTACAGCTTACATGCCTCTTTGAAAACAAAAAATTTAGTGCGATCCCCACTGAACCTTTCAGGGAACACAATTTTTGGTTCATGGGGTTTCGATGAGTTACCCCAATTGGCAGAGGACACCACAGGAGGTGTTGGAACAGGAACAGGTTGCTGCTGCGAAGCTTGCGTACCCTCCAGCTGTCGGGTTAGATTGTGAAAACCCTGTAGGAGGTAATTTTGCTTCTGTTCATGATCCTCCAAGCGCTGTAACAGTGTAGTAAGAAGCACTTCGGTGGTAGTTGGAGGAGCAGCAGCGGCAGCAGCTTCGTCGTGACTTTCGTCCTCCATGGCCCGTGATAATGTCACGACCGGCACCCGATACCAGAACAAATGCCAAGCACCCTGGTCTCGGCTCGGCTTCACCAGTAGTGTGACCACCGTTGGGAAGGGGCACGGCTGTTAGCAGAGTCTTTTGGGCCGAAGGTCACGGTACAAATGGAGCAGGCAAGAGAATCGTCAGACAGGCTGGGTCGAGGCAGGCAGATAACAAGAATCGTCAAGCAGGCAAGGGTCAAACCGGGTAATCAATCAAGGGGTCAAGCAGGAAGAGTTGTCGTAGGCAAGCGAGGGTCAGGATACAGAATGTATCAGGAACAGGCTGGGTCAAACACGGGTAATCAAACAGACTAGAACAGATCAGATCAAACGCACAAGGCTCAGGAACCACAAGAAACAAGTTCTTATCACGGGCAAGGTGCTGTGGACATGATGGGCTTTTTATACCGTTTGAATTTCGCGCCTTTGCGCGCTGACATATGACGTCAGCGCGCCTGCGCATTTAACTGGAAGGAGACGTGCCGTGCGCGCCCTATGGAAGAGCCGGCGCCAGCGAAAACCCGCTGGCACGGCTAAGAAGAAGGAAGGTGCGGCGGGTGTCCCTGCCGGTAGCGAGGCGGACGACCCCGCCGCACAGGTACCCTTACAGCAAGCCACTCATAAACATCAAGAATAGAAAGGCTAGATTGGACTTTGCTAAAAAAACATCTAAAAAGCCAGCACAATTCTGTAAAAACATTCTTTGGACAGATGAAACCAGGATCAACCTCTACCAGAATGATGGCAAGAAAAAAGTAAGGAGAAGGCGTGAAACAGCTTATGATCCAAAGCATACCACATCTCTATGGCGGAGGCAGTGTGATGGCTTGGGTGTGCATGGCTGCCAGTGGCACTGTGTTTAGTGTTTATTGATGATGTGACAGGACATAAGCAGCCAAATGAATTCTGAGGTGTTCATACATACTGTCTGCTCAAATCCAGCTAAATGCAGTCAAATTGATTGGGAGGTGTTTCATAATGACCCAAAACATACAGCCAAAGCAACCCAGGAGTTTATTAAAGCAAAGAAGTGGAATATTCTTGAATGGAAAAGTCAGTCATCTGATCTGAACCCAGTTGATCATGCATTTCACTTGTTGAAGACTAAACTTTGGACAGAAAGGCCCACAAACAAACAGCAACTGAAAGCCGCTGCAGTAAAGGCCTGGCAGAGCATTAAAAAGGAGGAAACCCAGAATCTGGTGATGTTCATGAGTTCAAGACTTCAGGCTGTCATTGCCAGCAAAGGGTTTTCAACCAAGTATTAGAAATGAACATTTTATTTTCAGTTTTTTAATTGTCTAATTACTTTTGAGCCTCTGAAATTAAGTGATTGTGTTAAAAAAAGGCTTTAGTTCCTCACATTTCTATGCAATTTTTTTGTTCAACCTATTGAATTAAAGCTGAAAGTCTGCAGTTCAACTGCATCTGAGTTGCTTCATTTAAAATTCATTGTGGTAATGTACAGAACCAAAATTAGAAATAAGTTGTCTCTGTTCAAAGATTTATGGGCCTAACTGTAGTTGCACCCGGACCAATGTGATTGATCTGGGTGCAGGCAAGATAAAGGGGCTGATTCTCAGCCTGCATAGTCCCTGTATGGCATTAGCCTTACATGCTAATATGCTGTTGCATTTTCTTCAGTAAGGAAATCTGTTGGACAAACCTTGGTTCCAGAATTACTACAGATTTCATTATGATTTAAAATACATTTAAGTAAAAATCCCTGTGCATTTCTTATGCATTTCTTATAAAAATCAAGATCTAATTTGAGTCTTTGTTAGTGGTATGACTCCCTAAGCAGTTTTTTGCACCACAACATTTACTGCTGCACATAACTGATCTATGAGTGAATTACAATGAGAACATAATATTTGTATAAAAAAAGAGGAGATTAGTAGCTGCTACTTGTAACTTGGACAGAAACATATTTCTAGCCTAAATGTTATCAATCAGGTAGTCCAGCCCATAGGATAAAGAACTGTATAACAAATGAAGAAAGCAGGCTGATGAGATTTAATTTTAAATTACTTGTAATACACATAGCACTGTCCCCCCAAGGACTCCAAACTAGGCTTCCCCTATTATAGTATCTGGGTCATCCAAGTCACAGAAACACCAGGTGTATAATATAAAATGGTTAAAAATAAATAATTGGTCGTGTGCTGCTTGAAGTAATATAATATATTATATGCTGTATGTTATACTATTGTGTTATTTTTTCTCTATTATATAATATATACTGTATTTTATACTATTGTGTTGTTTTTTCTCTAGGGAACCATTGAATCCTTAGCAAAACATTTGGACAATATACTAAACCAAATCCTAATTTGCATATTTAAATCTGAGCAAAATTTAAAAAGATGTATTACCTTGATTTAAATATCACATGTTATAGGGGGTAATAAGCCTGAAGGCAACCATACAAGGGCATGCTTTCCACCCAATCAGACCACAGACCAAATGGATGAAAGCATGCAAAGGGCCACACATGGTAAGTCTATAGCAGGAAATGAAGAGTAGCTGTTGCTTAACTTTCCTTATAACCTGATGCACTATGAAGTGGTTGACATGGTCTAGTACTGATCCACAATACACTGATAATGGTTAGGATGAGCGATCCACCATGCTCATACCAATATTGGTACATGTATGGCCAGCTTGATCCACAAAAACAGAGTAGGCAAGAAAACTGCAATTTATAGTTTGTTATACAGCGGTATTTGCAATTTTTTTTACATTATTTTTTTTACAATCACCTATCCTTCCATTTTATGTTATTTTAACCTGTATGATTAGGCCACTCGAGACAACCAAGTTGCTACAAATCATACCATAATCTGGTTCAATGCAAGGCAATAATTTACAGGATGCCTAGTGCATTGTAGTCTGACTGGCCCCTCCTCAAATAAGATAAAAACTTTCTTGTGACTAAATTGAATGAATTTAAAGATCCCAGCACATCGATTGGCTTTAAAGGTAGAACTACATTGGAGTTTTTATTTCGATACCTTCCATTCCGATGTGAGAACTGCAGGCGTAACGTCAGATGCTCAGAATCTAAGGTAAGTAATAGGAATGTCGGACGGTGTCGCTGCGTGCATCCGACATGACATGACTGTCGGATGTGAATGCGGAATGTTGCGTCTTCATCCGACAGTCGTGTCGTGCCAGATGCACGCTGCGACAATGTCCGACATTCCTACTTACTACTCACTACTTACCTTAGATCCAGCGCATCCAATGTGACGCCTGCGCTTCCTCGCATTGCATCGGAACAGAAGGTATCAGATGTCAAAACGCCCGTATAGTTCTACCCTTATGCTGTTGATCTAGAATAAAGCATTAAGGACAGCAGAGGAAAAATAAACAGCAAAATGAAAAAGTACAGAAATAGCTTAATGTATACAAGAACCCCTTTGATGTTGCCACTCAGTGCAGACACATTCATTACCATTTTATACAGCTTTGAAGTAAACAGAGGCAAAGGCTTCTACTGTTTCTGCATCAAAAATACTCTCCTCATTGTCTTCTCTCCACTAACCTGTGATCTATAACAGGGATGTCTACTTGTAAGAAACCCAAGATATCTCCCAGGACTGACAATACAGTTAAACTGTTATGGCAAACAAAGCCTGGAGGTACAATGCCAATGCTAATGCTAGCATCATCATACACATTTGCTTATGTCTCTTATATTACCTCCAGTGTGGGCAACTTATTGTAATTTCCATCATAAATAAGAGAATGTATGTTTTGTATAGCATTAAGGACCCATAAAAATCCCACAACCCTAATATGGTTGACTCTATAAGGCAGGTGGAAAGAAAGGGTAAATAATAAAGACAATCAGATGATGTCCTAAAATGCTTTATGAAAAACAAAGCTTGCTGTAAAGAACAGATTACACTCCTTTCATCAAAACCTATGTTAAAAAAATGTTAAAAAAATGTAATTAATATTATAAATATACAGCCAGTCACTCCACTGTAAAATAAATAACTCAAATAAGCACACTTTTTAATGGCTTAGGCCAGTGGCATCTTCTTTACTAGCATATGTATGCCAAAGGAAAGAAGGGCAATATAATTATGTCCATCCTGCCTTGTGCATGTTCTGGCAATGTGCATGGAGTGCATTTGGCACAAAACAAAATGGTGTATGTGCAACTGTCCTTCTATATGAAGAAATTGATTTTAAAATTAAAAAATGCTGAAAAATTGTACATCATATTTAATAAACAAGCATAAACTAAATACACACAATTCAACTACATTAAAAATACTGATGTGGTAAAAATATATTTATACACAATCAGCACAGATGGGTTTCATTTAAAGAAGAAGGCCCAAATTACCTGTCTAAACTTGACCCCAAAACCTATTTAGTCCTTACTTCCCTTCCAGTATTTATAATTACAGGACAGCAGTGAACCTATGCCATGGGAACAAATATCGCAATAAATGAAACAGAAAACGAAGAAGAATGTGTTTCTAAAGGCTTCTGACAAGCTGCTGGGAGCACAGATTATATCATGCTAAAGGTGCCTAATATCAAACTTGAATTTCAGCTCTTTTTTTCAGTGCCTGTGAAAGCTGGCATGATGATTGGCAGCATACACTGGCATAGAAATGAAAGGAATATTAGGAAATGCCTAACTAAAAAAAAAAATCAGTTTGAAGAACAGGATATTTTCTCATATAGACATCACCATGTGTGTACAACTCGAGTTCTACGCTATGCTCAGAATATATCTACATTTCAAAGATTTCTATCTGTGATCTGAAAAAGAAATCAACAATATTTAAAGATTCTTTCCAAAATTACATCTGGTTTACGGCTACTTAATGTGGGAAACATGTAAAGACTTAAAGCATTTAGTGGAATTTAAGCCTGAAAGAAATAGAGCTTTCCTGAATGCCCTGGTATTGCTCTATTTAACGGGTATTATTTGTTGGAGCCTTGTGCGCTTGTTTTATAGTAAAACAGATTACATTATCAGAGCAGCAGTGTCGGCTCATGTTTACATGGCCAGACTAGCTTCCCAGACAAGTAATATAGAGGAATGTCACTAATGGCCTCTCTGATATCACCTATAATAGGCTGCCTGTATCTCTGACTTATAAATAAATGTACGCTCATAAAAGGGTTAAAGCTTTATTGGTATTGGACACCAGAACAGATCCAAGAGCCAATCAGCAGCTACTCAGCTCAAGTTCCCTCCTAGTCCTGAATATGCCAGCTGTTTCCCTAACCTACCATATCAGACACCTCCAATACTGCACAAGGGACAGATGGAAATTGTTAGGGAAGCTGGGGGGGGGGGCATTTAAAAGCATAGTGAGTGAATATAATGCAAACATTTGAACGATCCTTATAAACAGAGTCCTATCCTAAGACCAATACAAATTGTTCAACTGTCCCAAGCTTTACAAGCATATGCTACAAATCACTTTTTACAAGCATTTCCCACCTTCTTTCCTGCCAACCCCATGAGCTGCAATAGGGGTCACATATTGCAGCAGCCAAAAGGTAAACCAAAGGTCACCAAGGTTCTAAATAAATGAAGGAGACAATGGATATGAAGCAAGGACTGCACTGATGAGAACAGCTAAAGAGTTGCTAATTGTGCACTGGGTCTGCATCTCCATAAAGCAGCGCTAAATATGCACCAAGGTGAGAGAAGTTGCTTAAGAGGGAAATTTGATTTAACCTGTTTGGGAGGATCAGACACATTTGTGTTAAAGTTCATAAGAACACAAGAAATAGAGAGCATTCGCTTGCTGGAGAGACTCCTAGCCCCAGGTTACAAATCAACGTGAAAAGCAGCTCAAGCAAGAACCAGCAGTGTACTTATTTCAAAAGAGCCTCATTCTAGTGCCTAGCTCACCGCTTACTAACTGATTAGCATATTCTGAGCCAAACAACAGTCACCGTCCCCAAGGGGCACACTTATCAGCCTGCGCATTTTAATACACATTCATTAATGTGGTGCTTTGCGTAGGAAATTATTTACTGGATGCAGGTATTTATGACTCTGAGCAGAGATATTTAACCTGACTATGCTGTTCTTGAAATCCAAAGTCTGGTAAAGGATGATGGGAATTGTAATTCAAAAATAGAGGGAAAGCTACAGGGAAAAAATTTCAGACCTGGCCCTGAATCAGATGCAAAATGGCAGAGAAGTCAAAGGAAATTTCTAATCTGCAGTGATGATGCAAGGCCTCTTGGTCTAAGAGAAACATTGAAACATTGTAGTCCGACAGGTCTCCAGGAAAGCTAGACAATAATGGAGGAATGTAATATGTGTCGTTAATGCAAAAAATGTTCGCAGACACCTATGCAAATGTTAGCGACCATGTTTGACCAATTAAACACCTCAATGACATCGGGCAGGACTACACCGCCGATTACGCCGCAATCCGACACGCTGCGCAAAATCGCAGGCGTCACGTCGGATGCGACGTAAATAAGGTAAGTAATTCAATTGTCGCATTGTGTCGCTGCATTGATGCACGCTGCGTCTGCATCTGACAGACGCATCGCATCAACAATGCAACACATTCCAGCACTGCCATTACTTACCTTGTTTCCGTTGCATCGACGTGACGCCTGCGATTCTGAGCAGCGCGGCGGATCGCGGCGGAATCGCCCGTGTAGTCCTGCCCTTCCTCACAAATTTTGGATCCAAATAGCTGTTTTATTTAATGAAACTCCAGAGCAGGTGTTAACACTAATCTTTGCTTAGAGATAATGCTCAAATATTTGCCAGCGACAAAAATCACCATTTTAATTGCATTCCCCTTTAGCACTTCACAACAGCCAAAAAGGGATAGCCAATTGCACAATATTTAATTCACTGGTTGGATAACTGTAAAGCTGACTGTACATACACACATTTGGTAGGATAGTTTTGTATATATCAACAATATTGCCCAACCACCTAAACATGTATGGCCAGTTGGGGGCCATACATGTCTGGCTAACCCCTACTTCAATACTCCCAGTGGTTGGTGGGTGGGCTGTTTTGTCTGCAAAGTGGGACGCAATGGGATGTCAGTATACATGACGCCTCAACATGATGCCACGAGGATTTCCATTGCACAAAGCAGACAGAATGGCCAGCGACCACTTTAATTATAGCCGTATTACAGCTAGGGTAGTCAGAGGCAAAATAAATTATTTTAAAGGATTCTAACAGAATCCCTAATCTTACTGGGATACATTTTGGTACCCTTTAATGGGATATGCCCATTCAAAATGCCAGATGTAGCACAAATCACCTAAGTTACTCCACCTTGCACACATCTGGTTCCTTAATTTAGGAAAGGAACTGAAACAAAAAAAAAATACCTAATAAAAAAATTAAATTTTGCCTCAGAAAAATTTGCTTTTTTGTTACTTGGTGTGGACAGACCTAAGATAGGTAATCAACATGAAATCCAAAAATCGTAGAAGTATTAGGCAAATACAATAAAGGTTTCAGCTGATATATGGATGTTTTGGATGACATTCTTCTCTGAGAATCAAGGAAGATATAAGCAACACTTTGTTACAGGACCTTGTTATAGCCTACCAAGAAACAAAATGGTCTTAATTTGCCACATAAAACATTAAAGGGGTTGTTCACCTTTGAATTAACTTTTAGTATGACGTAGAGTGTGATATTCTAAGACAATTTACATTTGGTTTTCATTTTGTATTATCTGTGGTTTTTGAGTTATTTGGCTTTTTATTCAGCAGTTCACCAATTTGCAATTTCAGCAATCTGGTTGCTAGGGTCCAAATTACCCTAGCAACCATGCACTGAATTGAGTAAGAGACTGGAATATGAATAGGAGAGGTCTGAACAGAAACAGTTGTAATAAAAATTAGCAACAACAATAAATGTGTAGCCTTACAGAGCATTTATATTTTGATGGGGTCAGCGACCCCCATTTAAAAGCTGTAAAGAATCAGAAAGAAAAAGGGAAATTACTTAAAATATATAAATAATGAAGAGCAATTGCAAAGTTGCTAGGAATTGTACATTCTATAATATACTAAAACTTACCTCAAATATGAACCACCTCTTTAAAGTTTTTAATTTATGCTTCCTTAGATCACCCTGATTTTCCTTAGTGGTGCAGAGTCTTATGTGACATATCATTCATGTGGCTGGCAGTAGCAGTAAAGAGAGAACAGCACCAGAAGAAGCAGCCTGTGGGGTCTGCAACTTCTGTTAGCTATTTCCATATTAATAACTGGAACAGTTCTGATCTCTTCTGCACTGTATATTGGAAAACATTTTACAGCTTAAATCCAAAACCCATTAAAGAGAAGAGAGGAAGAGTCAAGTTTATTATTTCCTGCCTCTGCACACTTTCTCCTTGTTCTATCCCAGGAACAACAGCTTATTCAGAGCTGCACAACATAATTTCCAAAAGAACTAAAGAGGAAATGCTGGGCTTAGGCCCGCGGGCAGCAGCAGTGAAAGAAAAGAGCCTTGTTCACTTTAAACCACTCACAACTTTATTATATGTGTAATGTGGAAAGGGAAGAGATGAGTGGTGGGTGCTGGAATATATCAGAGCATTGTGTGTTTACCACCTAGATTCATATTACTGGATGTGTGCACACACTCAACCACAGAGGAGGTTCTACATGTCTGACCATGTGGCAGAGATAGAGCAGACATAACAGAAAACACATTGGTAGGAAGGGTTGCTAAAGAGAGTGCTGCTAACTTTTTGTTTTATTTTTTGGAACCTACCTGTCATGTCCACTTGAAGTCAACCACATTTCATTGTTTTTTCTGGCACAGAATATGTTATTGCTTAGCTCTGTTTTATCATGTGTAGAAAGTCACAGCTAATCTATTTTAGCATTCGTGTTAGCCCACAAGTAGCACCACAAATACAGTGTGCAAAGCCTTGATCTTAATAATACACTCTCTGACATATAGACAGGTTTCATCACATTTGTGACCCAAGATTTGTCTTAAAGGGATACTGTTGCGTGAAAATATATTATTTTCAAAACATAGCTATTAGTGCTGCTCCAGCAGAATTCTGCATTGAAATCCATTTTTAAAAGAGCAAACAAATGTTTTTATATTTAATTTTGAAATTTGTCATGAGGCTAGACATGATGTCCATTTCTCAGGTGCCCTAAATCACGTGACTTGTGCTCTGATAAACTTCACCTGCTTTTTACTGCTTCACTGCATTTTGGAGTGAAATCAACCCCCTCCCTTCCAGCAGCCTATCAACAGAAAAATGGGAAGGTAAGCAGATAAAAGCTCTCTGACACCTCTGTTGAAGGATCTGGCTGCTTGAACTGGACTAATAGCATTGCTGCTACTGTCCTGAATTTTAGGAAGTGGATGAACAGACAAAACTGCCCATACTGGCTCCCAATAACTTAGGGTGGCTTCAGCTAAAATACACTATGGAAAACTGTCCCATGTACCATTAGCCTCAATATGTTTTTACAGTATAGGGGATATAGATACAATATATACACACAGTATGCACCTGCAAATAATGGTACACTAGCTTCTATGAACAATAACTTCAAATCATAAATACAATATCATAAATGCATTATATGATGAAGGGAAGAAGTATTGGCATCCAAAATACATTACATACAATGAGAAGCAGTGGGAATTTTTGCCTCATATAAAATAAGAGAGGCAGTAGGAACTTTAATCCCAAATACATTAAATACAATGAGAGGCAATGATTGCTGACACCCAGACCCCTTACCTTTCCAAAAAAATAGGTGAAGGCTGGAGAAGATTTTATGATCGTAGAGATCAAAATGAAGTCTGAAATCATTTGCATTGCTCAAAGTGGTAGTTGCAGACTTTAGAATAGCACCAAAGCAGGAAAAAAAGTATAAAAATCATGACAAAATTAATTTAAAGAAATATGAAACATTACCATTATGAGTGGCAAACTCAAATCAAAGACCTATTCTTGATGTGTGGTAATAACAAATATACAGTAGAACCCCCATTTTACGTTTTTCAGGGGACCAGAAAAAAATTGTGTAAATCCAGGAAAATGTAAAATCAGGGAAATGTATTATGCATAATCTATAGTTGGGTCCACAAAAACCCACTCCATGTTTTGGACAGTGACAATAGGTATAGTTCTAGATGTAAATGTCTATGTGTACAGAATGCATTACATTTATTATTACATTTTTTAACAGAGGCTCGGTACAATGCGCCCCTGCATATAAGGGTGCTGGTCAACAACCAGCATAGATATACTGTAGTCATTTTATATGAAAGGTGTGATCTGCAAGAAGCTGAAATTGCATTTGTTGCCTAAAGTGACCAGATTATGAATGCAAAGAGTGGAACACTGACCTGTCCTTTTATATAGAGCGTATATATGTAGGCCTATAAACTTATATTTTTAGGATGTTTTTTTTTTCTTTTCATTTTTTGGTCTGGTTTGGAAGTGTTGTGGGGGGAACAAAAGAATCCAAGACTATGCCATGACAATTCAGAAAGCTGAACACCATGCAGCATCCTATATAATAAAGTTGAAGTGTCTCTGCGTCCAGTCCCTGTGTCCGTGGGATTGCGCTACTGCGCATGTGCCCCACGGACCGTCTCTGGCGAATTAGCCAGAGCCAGCCGCTATAAGTTGGCGGTAGAGTCTGCATTCCTATTGTAACACGTCACTTATTTCCGGGCGCATACAGTCCAATAGGCAAGCGATGGAGGCGGGGCATGGTGCAGCGTGCTTACGCGAGACGCAATTGAATAACGCTGGAGGTGAGGGGCGTGCGGTTGAGTTTTGTATTTTTTTTTCAAGGTTCTGGTGTCAGGACCGCGTGAGCCCGTGAGGAGCGGAGGGTTCGGTTCTGCGAGCCACAAGGTGAAACGAGGGTGCCAAAATGTAAATAAAGGCAGGAATGGGGTGGAGTTTATCTGTAAATGGGACTCCGCAGGGATGGGTGAATAATATTATCTCTTATCCGCGTGGGATCACGGAGTTGTTGTTTTTATGTTCTCTGTATTGGGGAGTGTAATGTGCTGCGGCTCCTATGGGATAGATCGTCCTGGAGACGGACAATTCATTAATAATGAGGAACCTTTGCTACTTCCTCCTTAATCAGGACCGGAAATGGGTCCTCAGCATCACAGGGGCCCCTGGATTATAGGTGGGGGGGTGACAAAGGTACAAATGATTTATAACGAGTAACAAGTGTTCTATTTTTACATCCCTCCAGCTCTTGCTCAACTGCAAGTCCCAGAATCCCACCAACACTTTATAAGGGGTTGTTCACCGTTAAAACTTTTAGTGTGATGTAGAGCGTGATATCCTATATAATAAAGTTGAAGTGTCGCTGCGTCCAGTCCCTGTGTCCGTGGGATTGCGCTACTGCGCATGTGCATGTTCTAGCGCCCGTTAATATAACTTAATGTCTAGTTTTTAATAAAATGCAAGTCTTTAATCTGTTTAACCTGTGATCCAAAAAATTCACGCTACAGCACTCTAGATGATTCTGTTGGTAATCTGTTTAACCTGCTACCAATTAGTAGCTATAATAAATGCCGCATGTCAGGCCTGTGGCAGATCTTAGAAATATGTTGACTCAAGATATTTTTTTCTTTGAACGTATATTAAACACCAAAATATTGTAGCAACAGCCATGTTTTCTATTTTATCTGGCATTTTTTTTTAAATCTCTGAAGGCCTTATGTGTAGTGCAGGTGTCACATACAAAATGGTTTCTTCTCACCTGACATGCCACTTTTGGTGTCTTTGCCTCACTAAACCTCTATCGTGCTAATGTTACATTCGGAAATAAAATTATTTTTGCTTTAGTATATACAGTCGTAATATTAATTATTATTTATCCTGCCTTGACTGAAGTCTTATGACTGAGACAGTATGTTAATGTCCATTTAAGCGCTATAGCACATAAGGTTTCATAGGCCCGGACTGGCAATCTGAGGGTTCTGGCAAATACCAGAGGGCCTGCTGTACGTTTCTACTACTTATTTGGCTGGTGAGGGTTGTTTGGCCCTCTGTGCACCTGAAATGCAAGGGTCTATTTTAATTCTCAGTCCAGACCTGTAAATGTCTGTCCAGCTGACACAAGGTCACCCATTTCGATCAGAAGAAAAGAGGTTCCGCCTAAATATTCAGGAGTTTTTTACAGTGACAGCTGTGAAGATGTGTCTGTCCAACTGACACGAGGTCACCCATTCCAATCAGAAGAAAAGAGGATCCGCCTAAATAAATTTTATACATTAGATAGCTTTAAGAAGGGGTTGGATGGCTTTTTAGCAAGTGAGGGAATACAGGGTTATGGAAGATAGCTCACAGTACAAGTTGATCCAGGGACTAGTCCAAATGCCATTTTGGAGTCAGGAAGTTATTTCTTCCCCTCTAAGGCAAATTGGAAAGGCTACATATGGGTTTTCTTGCCTTCCTCTGGATCAACTGGTAGTTAGGCAGGTCAAAAAAATTTTAAAAGGTTGAACTTGATGGACGTGTGTCTTTTTTCAACCCAACTTACTATGTTACTATGTAGTCAATTACCACAAATTGCTTGCCATTAGCTAGAATGGGATATGCACAAGTAGTTCAGGCATCATAACTGCTTAGTGCATTTCATTTTGTGCATTTTCAAGTGTTTTTGACACTGCAATCAAAATGAGTTTGACATGGCCATAACCATGGCATGTATTGCCATTTATTTTGAATACTGGTACTGGTTCTGCTTTAATCATAGTCCAGTCTGTGCATTCTGTTACCAAGAACTCAGCAGAACCCCACACAGACAAGGGAAGAACATACAAACTTTATAGAAACAGTGCCTTAGATATGAACTCAGGACCCCAACGATGTAAGGCAACCAAGCCAACCAATGCACTACTGTAATTTACTGCTGTGCATTTTATTGGCTTCATATATACTCTAAGGCACCCTTATATGCTGCTGCAAACTTGAGGGCTAGTTATGCTGGTTGCCTGGATACTGGCAACATGAATAAAAGGAGGGCATCTGCCTCTGGGCTGGTAAGTAAGCCATGGCTGAGACCTCTATGACCCTTGTACTGTTCCAATGGATGGAATGCTTTTTGCTGTGTCTGTGCAGAGACAAAGAATACAACAAACCATTTCAGCTGGGTACATATAGCAAACTTCTGAATGTTTCAATTCAACAATTGTATTTTTCAAGGTAGACTAAGGATAAAACGAGGCTTGCTCTTCCATAAAATTATGTAGTGCATACATACATATAGAGAAAATGTTTCAACAGTTTTGTAGTTTTCCCCTCCCTGTTCCAAATAGGAACATGACCTCTGTACGAATTGAAGATAAAGATTGCAATAAACAACACTAATATATATATATACCACAAAACACTAGCTTTGCAAAGTTTCTGTATGTACAGGACAAAATCTGCCCTTCTCACTTTCTTCAGCAAGGAATGAAGAATGGGCACAGGGGAACCTGATTTTTGTAGTATGTAATAGGTACCAGCACACCAGGCACACATTATTGGCTGTGTTGCAGTAAATCATGCAGCCACAGAGGGGTTACCATGAGCCTCAACACACCTATGGCAGTGGTACATTTTGTACCAATAAGGTTTACTGCAGACTTCAGTTGAAATTTAAAGGCAATTAAATAATAAAAAGATTAAATCAACAAAAGCATAAAATAATTAAAATTAAAAACTTATAATTGATGTCAAGTATTCACCAAAATATAACTATTAATAGTAATTGTACTGCAATTGACTTTTAAAAAGTTTTTTTTAGTGTCCACATAAGGTGTAAGAACAATTGTAAAATGTCATAATACCTGGACCACCCAGTCTTAACTAGTTTTCAAAATGTGTTCATTATTTTCATACTTTTGTATTAGAATGACTTCAAATCCATCTGCAATTGTGATGTATTACTTCTGAATGCATTCTTCCTACCTCCTCTTCTGTAAACTAGCCTTCCACTGTATCTTAAGCTGGCCATAGACGCAACGATCCGATCGTACAAATCGTGGATTCGTACGATTTTCGGACCGTGTATGGAGAGTTCCAACATTTTTTGTCCGGCGTAGATCAGTCGTTTGATCGATCGGACAGGTTAGAACATTTCTGTCGGCTGCGGGCAGGACCGCCATCAGAAATCGCAGGGCCCCATACGACAAAATTTCCTGGGCCCCCTGGGCTGCGCCCACCGCAAGCCCCACCTACAGGTCCGCCCTCCCCACCACACAGTAAAAAAACAAAAAAAATATTGGTGGCTAGGGTTTGCACATGTTAATAAAAAATAAAAAGATATTGGTGGTCAGGGCCCCTCATAAAAAAACATTTGTGGCCAGGGCCCCCCCATTAAAAAATATTGGTGGCTAGGACCCCACATGAGAAAAAAAAATTGGTGGCCAAAATTGGTCCAGGGCCCCCTCGCACATAATAAGAAAATTGGTGGCCAGGGCCCCTTAAACGTCCATGCCTTCCCAACTTCAGCAGCTCTCAGAAAGATGGGGGGCCCAGCTAATCAAGTAAGTGTGGCATGGCCGGGCCCCTCTTACCCTCGGGCCCCCTACAACTATCCCCCCTGTCTCCCCCCCTGATAGCTGCCCTTGCTGCGGGTAATATCTCTGCGTGTATTGCCGATCGTACGATTTTCAGTGGGAGACTGTCACTAGCACTTTGTCTATCGTACGATTGCTGTCAGGGGCAGAACATCGGCTGATCTGTTCTTTAACTACTTTATTTGGTCGGAATGGTAAGACTTTGATCTGAATGGTTAGTGACAGGTCGGGAGATGGGAAAGTCCGATCGTACAATGATTCGTATGATCGGATCTATGGCCAGCTTTAGAGGCAGTTACTCTAGTTAAATCTATTTGATTCAAAGCATTAAGATGCTGCCCCCCTGAACTTTGGCTCAGCTTGTGTTCAGTTATTAATACTAATATGCCTGTGCAAACAAAGGACAGACCTTACTTTTTCTGTATAGTGTCTCTTTTAAAGCAATGTTCCGGTTATGGTTCAAACTAGAGTTACTATATAATTCTATGGCCAGGGCATACGGAGCTGAGGGTTGTCCAAACTTCTGTATGTTTTTTTCAGCAGGCTCCCTTCCCCAGCTTCAGTGCAGGTACATGGAGTGGAGGTTGGCCCGACATTTTCTGCCGACCCCTACTGTGCTCCTCCTGCCTGCACACAAGTGGAAGCTGTACTTTTTAGTGCAAATTGAGGGAACTGGGGATGGAAGCTGGGGAAGGGAGCAGATCTGCTTCTCTCAGCCTGCAAAAAAATATGCAAGCTCAGAGCAGCGTACACTCTGGTGCCCTACAACTTAAAAGCCTCAGTTTTATGCTTAATCTCCAAAAATGGCCACTACAGATTCAGCAGCTTAATGGCCAGGACAAAATATAAGGCCTGCCCAACTTCTATCTGGTCAGGGAATGGGCAACACATCTTATGGGCAGAATGAAAAAGTCCTCTCCTCATCATCCCAGGTGGACAAATATGTCAAAGATCTGCTAAATTGGTAACCCTTCCAAAAGAGCACAGCTTTACATGTATGGCCATCTTAAAATGGGCATCAAGGGGCTAGCACTATTATATCCCATAGTTGGGCACAGTGTGCAATGCGTTTATGGTGGTAACTGATATGAATAATGATGAATTTCTCTAAAGTGCTTTGTAATATAAGAGCTATATCAACAAAAGTTAATAATAACTGATTGCAAAACCCTTTGTTAGGGGGAAAAAAAAGAGTAAAACAATCTGTAACAGTATGTAGACTCAAAGGCAAATAACTACATAATAGTGACTATAGGGTTTAATTTTCTTTTTCAGATAGCTATCATCAAATAAAAGCCATATGTGTTTTGTCTTTAGATGGTTTCATGAAAGCTGAGCCAAAAAAGCTGGTAAAGTAACTATTTTTGACATCTGAAAAGACCTCTATGCTGCATCTCATTGGGATGAAAACAGCTACTGAATTGGATTTTTTGGCTATGCTTTTAACACAATTTTAGAGCCTTGGATTGGCTGTTGTTAAGGCACTTGGACTGACTTATTATCATTGGCTACATGCTGTAAATATGCTGTCTTTTAAGGACCTTTAACTCATTTATGGATATTTGGCAGACACTGCTACCCCCCCCCCCCATACATTTATAGTTCACTCCTGTTTTCAGCAATGATAAGTTAGCAAACAATGTTTCTAGAAAGTTTAGTAATTTCCCTCCAAAAACACTGTAATCTAGCCAGCGCCATTTCTAACAGTGAAATGCCAATCAATAGCAAAAAAAAGTCAGGGCTAATAAAAATATCATTGGAAGAATAACAAAATAATACAATAATAAATTTAAATCAACAGAAAGGCTTCCATATTTAATCAGAATACACTCTATGAAGTGCAATAATTCAGCAGCTCTAAGCAACATGAGGGGTTAAATAGCTGAAGTTTTTATTCAATGAATACTGTAAAAGTGCTGCATTCCCCATTCCCCTTGTGCTGCTCACCCTGTACCCCTTGCCCTTTCCTGGATGATGATCTCCTTTCCCACACTTAGCCAAAACATAGAACACACTATTTCAAGAGTTACAGCAAGCAATAAATATAACTGATCATTCTGAGAAATTGTTTATAATTTGTGTTTTTGGAGCAAGTTGCTGAGAAGCCTGAATGCAGCCTCATTCACCCCCACTCTCTGACTTCCCTGAACCCCAGTTCCCAAGGAATACTTATAAATATGACTAAGCATCTGCTTTTGCTGAATTTCCCTGTCTGCTTTCAGATCAGACTGCTGGCCTACAGCCCACTACATTCTAGTCTTGCCTAATGTGAAACCAGGGATATTGACTAGGCAGCTAGGACAGGTCCAAGATGAATAGGATAACAGAAACATTTGCAAATAATGTAAATGCTGTATTATTATTTTTGCCCTGTATCCACCAGCATTTACAGGAGTTTGCATTATGCTTATTCGCACATAAATGACCATGCTCTGTACCTAGGCAGGAAAGTAATTAATGTCATATTTGACTGGTATGTTGTGTCCTTGTCCATTACTGCATAATTGCATTCTACTGAATGAAGCTGTGCAGAACCTCAGAATATCCATGCACTATAAATAAATGGTAACTAGAGAAACCAATTGCAGTGATGTTTACAAAAGTGTGTTTGACCAATATCTCTTTACATATAGATCTCTCCCTTCCTGTCTGTCTGCATTATGTTAGCTTGAAACTATGCCTTATGCAAGATGACCTGACCTTTCCTCTCCATTCTGCCCTTTTTCCTAACCTAATGTCTTGCACATGATATTGCCTCTAATCTAGTCAGTGTAATTTATATATAAATACATGAAAACTGACATGGGACTAAATTTAAATTCCCCATAAGGCAGGTGATACCTTGCTAGACTTGATGTGCTCTCACAGCTGGTTTCAAAGACCAGAGTCACTTATAGGGAGCAGGATATGTGGGCCTTGTGTTCTGCCTACCATTACAGCCCAAAAGTGAAGACCTTTTTCTATGTCCTTACCTTTAGCTTCATAATGTACTCTTTAGCTTTAAAAGGTGCCAAAAGGTTCACTTATGAGGCAGTAATTACCCTATTACCATACATAATAGCCTGGTTGCCCTATAGGTTTTCAGCTTTTTGTGCTAAGATTAAGTTAGACAGTTAACCCAGAAAAAAAATAAGCAGCCCAATTTTCCACAAAATAATGGGAGAAAATAATTTGGCCACAACAACTGTCTGTATTTTTTCTTTTCATAACATGTTAATATGAAAAAGGTGCACAATTGATTAGACAGCAAAGAAGAAAAGGGTCTTTCCAGTAGCTAAGGTGTTATCTAGGAAAACCGTAAGCCTATATTGCCCCCTAATGGCTACATAGAATTTCTCTACGAATATGAATATAGTTGAGGGGGAGGGACATTATAAATTATGTTACTTTGATGTTCCTCCTTAACAATACCATGTTTATTTTTTACAAAATCTATAACAATGACATTAAAAAGTATAATCAAATTCTACATTAGGCAAACAATTGCTGCATTATAATTATACCTGCAGCTTTGCTTGCTATTTCCTGCATTTCCAGTCTATTAGTTTAAGTCAGGGGTCCCCAACCTTTTTAACCCATGAGCAACATTCAGATGTAAAAATAGTTGGGGAGCAACACAAGAATTAAAAATTTTCCTGGGTGGTGCCAAATAAGGGTTGTGATTGACTATTGGTAGCCCCTGTGTGGACTGGCAGCCTACAAGAGACTCTGTTTGGCAGTACACCTGGTTTGTATGCAACCAAAAAAAAAGGCCAGCAATTCAAAAATAAGCACCTGCTTTCAGGCCACTGAGAGCAACATCCAAGGGGTTAGGGAGCAACATGTTGCTCTCAAGCTACTGGTTGGGGATCACGGGTTTAAGTCATACGTAAGGAACAATTTTGGTTCTTCCTTTGCTTTAGAAACAGGTATGAGTAATAATTATTGTCAGCTGAGACAGAGCTGACTGATGAATCAGCTTGTACTAAAAGGATTTAACAGTCTGACATAAGTCTTCACTGGTATGTACCCTTCATTTTTTGAGACACAGCCTAGGGGTAAAACTGCCACCTCTAGCTTAAAAAAGCTAACCTTACCTAACTGCATCATCAGAATTTAAATACAGCAGTGTGGGGGCTGCTGTACTGCTGTGATTTGTGAATCTCGCTATGAGAAGATATTTGCTCTATAAACGAAGCCAATTTATGATCTGTTCCTTTTACCAAAGTAAAACAATATTTTACCACTTATAATGACATCAAGGGATGTCTTGAATACAGCAAAGCACATGTTAGGGCTCTTACTGATGAGCGGTTGTAGCTGCGCTCCCCTGCGTTCCATTTTTCTGCGTTCAGCCGCAAGGGAATGCAGGAATAGATGCATTACATTTTTTCCAATGGGGCTGTACTCACACAGGCGCGTGTAGGCGCGGAACGTAGGTTGAGACGCAACATGCTGCATTTTTCCTGCGTTCGGCACCTACACGCGCCATTGGAAAAAATGTAATGGGTCTATTCCTGCGCTCCCCTGCCGCTGAATGCAGAAAAACGGAACGCAGGGGAGCACAGCTACAACCGCTCGTCAGTAAGAGCCCTAAGGCTAAAGCCTACAATCATTAACTATACAAGGACTGAGAATCTGAAAGCAATGGAAGTAACTCAGCAGAATGCATTACAAAGACCCTTATTCTCCTTTAAGTGGTTTCTACTGCCTTTCCAAAACCATCTATCTTCTGATTGCTGCATACATGGTATATTATATTTCTACTGCCTTGGGCACCGAAACTGAAAGGTTGCTTTAAAGTAACTATAACAGCTGCAAATTATACAGGTCTCTACATGTTACCTACATGTTGTGTCGACTGTCTGTATGCAAGTGACTGCTGTCAGGTTAAAAAAATCCAACCTGTTTCTCTTGTCTATATAGAGTTGCACAGAGCTGCTGGGGTGGGTTTAAAGGATAAATAATATAGAAGTAAATGAGTTGCACAAGAAAACTAAAAAGATAAATATGTTACATATTATATGGGTGTGCATACTACTTGGGTACACCTCTGTATTGATTTTGTTTCTGCAAACATAGCCGTTTAATAGGAACCTGTAATCTTCCACTCTTTCACTGCTGGTGAACTATAATTCATAGTATGCATTAGTTAATAAGGACGGCAGAAACATGGCTGTTTCAATAAATATGGGAAGAAGTATAAAAAGCATTGCTTTACTAAGACAGAACTACTACGCTTCCTGCACCATCATTTAGAAGAGTTAAAGTGGCCATACACGGGCAAATTTAAACTGCCGATATCAGTCCTTTAGACTGATTCGGCATCTTATTTGCTCATGTGTGGGGGCCAGTGTCGAACTGGCCCACCTGGATACCAGGAAAACTCTTGGTGAGCCCAGGTGTCAGTGGGCCTCTTGCTTCTAACTATTTGGCCTATTTCATGGTCATTCCTTATTTCTTTATGGGAACAAAGAGGTTTAATAATGAAAGAATAGAGTATATGTAGAGAAAAAAGACTAGGACAATAAAGAGGTTGAGTGAGGAGAAGAGGTATAATAATTTGGAAAGTGGTCTCTCAGCCTAAGGTTTCCTGGTGGGCCCCTGGCATCCCAGTTCGACACTGGTGGGGCCTCCTAACGGGTCCTCCCAATAGATATCAGGCCAAAAATCATCCAGATATCAATCAGTCGTTTGATTTTTTTCTACGATCCAGGACCACATTGGCTTGTTGATGGGGCTCATCCGACCCGTCGGAGCCCATTCGTAGTATTGTAATCCGATCGTTTTGCCCCGGGGCTGAATGTTCAGGTTCATCCAATATCGCCCACCCGTTTGTGGGCATATCGGGTTACGATCCACTTATTTGGCAACCTTGCCAAACGAGTGGATCTTATAGTGTATGGCCATCTTTAGAATCACTAAAAATTAAATATGCACTGTACTGACCTGTTATTTTCTACATCTTTTATGACAGTGTTAGGTGGTTTGTTTACAGGTTCAGTGTTGGATGGTTTGTGCAGCAGGGCAACAATTCAAAAAATATATAATTTAAGAATGAGGGTATTGTCACAACTACTCTATGTACATTTACCATTAATATGTATGCTGTATATTGGTTGTTGGAAGAAAGAGCCTCCTGAAATTTCTAGATATATATGGCATAGAAACCATTGCAGGCAGTGGCAGAAAGTAAGCTATGTATTATTACATTCCATTAAAAAGGAGAATGATTCCATGATGTGTACATCTATAGTAGTAATGCAAAAAGTGCAGTCTTGCAAAAATGCAGAGAGCATAGTTTATAAACAAAACCCACATGCAATTAAGTTTTATGAGATTATCCACTAGAGCAGAATTATAAACATATTTCACATTAATTAGCTCAGTGAGACCCACAACAAAAACATTAGGCCCAAGACCAGCAGGAATCAACAGCAAGTGAAATGTTGAAGAAAAGTTCATTCACCTTTTACAAATTTTGCCATGTCAGCTCTACCTATATGTTAATCTATGTTTCCCCCCTCCATACCCTCTGCATTTTTTGTTCATTTACCCCTGCCTTCTATTTATAATTGTTTAATGTCTGTCATTGCTTCTGTATCCTCTATGCCAGTTCCAAAGTTAGGATCTGCTTTTTACTTTGTCCCTTCCCAGTTATACACAGGGGAATCCACAAGACAAGATTTCCAACAGATTCTCAGAAAGTCAGGAGAAGAGGTAAGCATGCCATTAGCAAAAGCTCAATTTCACATAGAACAAATAATTTTATGCGATGAAATGGCTGGAAGTTGATGCAGAATCGATGTGAAGTGAAATCTTTGGGGGAGAGAAAGCCTTTTGAGAAACATAATTGAGTAAATGAAGTCTAAGTGTTCATTATACAGATGACTGCTTTTGTCACTGTGTCATTTGCATACTTACAATTTCTGTCTCCTATTGATTTCTTCTTAGAAGTCAGATCATTCTGCAACAATTTCTGAAAGCACCAATGATTAATCATGAAACTATGTTATCAGGCTCATTAAGGCTCAGGAATTTGGAAGAGTTGCTGAGCTCTTGATTTGTTGACATGAAACCCTTTCACCTCCATGTGAAACCTAGAATAATATAGTATATGAGACATCTGCATTTGGTCCTTATTGACCAAATATACTGTACTGCAGAAGGAGAATGCAGATATCAGAAAGCAAAGATTACAAAAGAGCAATCTGTAATTACTCCATGAAACAATGGCTCTGATAGTCACATTGCTCTGACATATTGTGGAACCCATGCTTGGATTGGCCAAAAGATGACTTTGGAATGCGGCTCCTACATAACCAAAGTTGCCTTGTCTCACACAGGTAAGATAAAATATTTTTGTTGATTTCTAGGTTTAAAGCTGATCAATATAATATCCAGTGGTTAATTTGCAAAACCATTTCACTATTCATTTTATTGTGTCATGTGCAGGCACAATAAAATTATACAGTAAGCAGAGTTGTAGAGCAATTTTGGGTATGTGGAGTTGGAGTCACCAAAAATGTACCGACTCCAACTCCTAATAACTTATTAAAGTTATAAATACAAGCACTGAAAATAATCAAATCAAATTTTAGAGCTTCTATGAAGGAAGATATGGCAGAAGCAATTCTGTTACCACTGGCAGGAGCTAGTGGCGTGGGGGGAAGAAAAGGGGCAGTGGAGGCTAATGAGGGAGGAAGGTTTGTGACAGTCAGGAGGGAAATAGGGGACAGAAGGGTAGGGGGGCTGGTCCACAGCTTGTCCAAAACAACAAATTTGACATTTTGGCTGAAGATGCTGGGGAGGAAAGCTCTGAACTGGCGTGTATGGAGCAGACTGACTTTCATTGCACCCTGGGAGGCAGTGGCTCGAATATGGGTGGTGGGGGGAGTGCAAGGAAGGAAAGGTAGGTTCTAGGTATAGGGGATTCAATTATTAGAAAGGTGGATAGGGTAAACTGCTGTAAAGACCCTTCATGCCGAACAGTCTGCTGCTTGCCTGGTGCTAGGGTTTGGCATGTGGTGGAACGAGTGGACAGATTATTGGGAGGGGCTGGGTAAGACCTGGCAGTCTTGGTACACATAGGTACCAATGACAAAGTTAGAGGAGGTGGTGAAGTCCTCAAGAACAATTTTAAAAAACTAGGTGTGAGGGTGAGGACGTCCATGGTAATTTTCTCAGAGATATTACCTGTGCCAAGGCTATGCCATGGCTACAGGCTCTTTGCTAGGGATTAGCTGCACCTCAATGATGATGGTGTAGCTGTTTTGGGGGAGAAGATGGCTAGACGGTTGGAGGAGATTTTAAACTAGGCGTGGGGGGGAGGGTTCAGTAAAAGATTCAGTGGAAGACAGGTTAGAATGATGATGATAGTGGGCAAAAGAAGGAAAAATGGGGGAGGTGATTTTGTTGGGGGTACTGTTAAGGATAGGGAGGACCACATGTCATTTGTTCAATATGGTGCCAGTATTAAATGTATGTTTGCAAATGCAAGGAGTCTAACTGGTAAAATGGAAGAGCTGGAGGCGCTGGTGGGAAAATATGATGTGATTGGTGAGGCTGAAACATGGCTGAGTCGCATGACTGGACAGTTAACCTTAGCGGCTATACTTTGTTTGGAGGGACAGAGGCAATAGAAAAGGAGGAGGAGTATGTCTGTTTGTTGGGCAGGATTTAAAAGCTTATATAAAGGAGGAGGTTATGTTAGAAAATGAGGGGGCAGAAGTCTAATGGGTAGAGTTCTTCACCAACTGTAAAGAGTCCAGCAAATTAATTTTAGGGGTATGCTATAGACCCCCTAATGTAATTGAGGAGAAGGATGCTAAGCTCCTGATGCAAATACTAAAGTCTGCTAGTTTGGGTAAAGTAATGATAATGGGAGATTTTAATTACCCAGATATTGACTGCAGCAACAGTACTGCCAGATCAGTTAATGGGAACAAGTTTATAAACTTATTGCACGACAATTTTATGGCACAAGTTGTTGAGGAGCCAACCAGAAAAAATGCTATTCTGGATCTAGTAATCTCAAATGAACCAGAAGTCATTGAACCAGAAGTCATTGAACCCCTGTGTAAAAGTGACCATAATGTTATATAATTTAATGTCTGGTGCAAAAAATAAATATACACTGGGGCAACAAAAACCATGAATTTCAGAAAAGGTAATTTTAGTGCCTTGAGGGCTGCCCTTCAGAGCATTGATTGGGGCATTAAGTTTTCAGCTAAAAACACAGAACAGAAATCGTTGTCATTTAAAATGATATTAAATCATTACTGTTCTCAATGTATTCCCTTACAGGAACAGTTCAGTGTGCAAATAAAAACAGTGTAAATACATAGTAACATAGTAAGCAAGGTTGAAAAAAGACACATGTCCATCGAGTTCAACCTTTTTGCCAGTTGATCCAGAGGAAGGCAAAAAAAAAAACATCTGAAGCCTCTCCAATTTGCTTCAGAGGGGGAAAAATTCCTTCCTGACTCCAAATCGGACTAGTCCCTGGATCAACTTGTACTATGAGCTATTTCCCATAACCCTGTATTCCCTCACTTGCTAAAAAGCTATCCAACCCCTTCTTAAAGCTATCTAATGTATCAGCCTGTACAACTGATTCAGGGAGAGAATTCCACATCTTCACAGCTCTTACTGTAAAAAACCCCTTCCGAATATTTAGGCGGAACCTCTTTTCTTCTAATCGGAATGGGTGACCTTGTTTCAGCTGGAAAGACCTACTGGTAAATAAAGCATTAGAGAGATTATTATATGATCCCCTTATATATTTATACATAGTCATCATATCACCCCTTAAGCGCCTCTTCTCCAGCGTGAACATCCCCAATTTGGCCAGTCTTTCCTCATAGCTAAGATTTTCAATACCTTTTACCAGCTTAGTTGCCCTTCTCTGTACCCTCTCTAATACAATAATGTCCTGTTTGAGTGATGGAGACCAAAACTCTACGGCATATTCTAGATGGGGCCTTACAAGTGGAAGAATATATATACAGTGGAAGAATGACCCCCTCCTCCCTTGACTCTATGCCCCTTTTAATACAGCTCAATACCTTATTTGCCCTTGATGTTGCCGACTGGCATTGCTTGCTACAGCCAAGTTTATCATCTACAAGGACTCCAAGGTCCTTTTCCATAATGGATTTGCCTAGTGCAGTCCCATTAAGGGTATAAGTGGCTTGAGTATTTTTACATCCCAGGTGCATGACTTTACATTTATCAACATTGAATCTCATTTGCCACTTAGCTGTCCAGATTGCCAGTTTGTCAAGATCGTGTTGCAAGGATGCCACATCCTGGATGGAATTAATTGGGCTGGATAATTTTGTGTCATCTGCAAACACTGACACATTACTTACAACACCCTCCCCTAAGTCATTAATGAACAAGTTAAATAAAAGTGGACCCAATACTGAGTCCTGGGGGACCCCACTAAGAAACTTACTCCAAGTAGAGAATGTCCCATTAACAACCACCCTCTGTACCCGATCCTGTAGCCAGTTTCCTATCCACGTGCAAACGACATCATTAAGGCCAACAGACCTTAGTTTAGAAAGCAGTCATTTGTGGGGCACAGTATCAAACGCTTTGGCAAAATCCAAATATATCACATCTACTGCCCCCCACTGTCCAGAATCTTACTTACCACATCATAAAATGCAATCAAATTCGTCTGACATGACCTATCCTTCATAAAGCCATGCTGATTGTTGCTCATAATGTCATTCACTAGGACAAAATTTTGAATGTGATCCCTTAACAAGCTTTCAAATAATTTGCCCACCACAGATGTCAAGTTTACTGGCCTATAATTGCCAGGCTGAGATCGTAATCCCTTTTTAAATATTGGAATAACATCAGCTTTTCTCCAATCCATAGGCACCATACCAGATGACAGTGACTCTGAGAAAATCAGAAATAAGGGCTGGTCTAAAACTGAACTAAGCTCTCTTAGAACCCGGGGATGTATGCCATCAGGCCCTGGAGCCTTGTTTACATTCATTTGTATTAAAGCTTTTTGAATCATATCCTGAGTCAGCCACTGACTAGATTGAACTGAACCATTCGTGCAGTTATAAAGTGAGCTTGTGAACCCAGACTCCTCTATTGTATACACTGAAGAAAAGAACTAATTTAACACATTTGCCTTTTCTGTATCTGTTGCTGGTACCATTATTTAATGGAACAACACTCTCAACCTGCATCTTTTTACTAGTAATATATTTAAAAAACTTTTTAGGGTAAGTTTTCACCTCCACCGCAATTAACTCTTCATTTATTTTCTTAGCCTTCCGGATTGCTGATTTACAACATTTATTACAGTGTTTATATTCATTAAATGCAGCTTCTGTCCCTACAGATTTGTAGTTTTTAAATGCCTTTCTCTTCTTTCCCATTAACTTCTTTACTTCTGTATTAAGCCACACCAGATGATTCTTAGAGCTTCTACGTTTAGTCCTTAAGGGAATAAATTGAGAACAGTAATGATTTAATATCATTTTAAAGGACAACCATTTCTATTCTGTGTTTTTAGCTGAAAACCTAATGCCCCAATCAATGCTCTGTAGGGCAGCCCTCAAGGCACTAAAATTAGCTTTTCCAAAATTCATGGTTTTTGTTGCCCCAGTATATTTTTGTTTTTTGCACCAGACATTAAAAGATATAACATTATGGTCACTATTACCCATGTGTTCAATGACTTGCACATTTGCTATAAGTTCTGGGTCATTTGAGATCACTAAATCAAGAATAGCATTTTTTCTGGTAGGCTCCTCAACAACCTGTGCTAAAAAATTGTCGTGCAATAAGTTTATAAACTTGTTCCCATTAATTGATCTAGCAGTACTGTTGCTCCAGTCAATATCTGGATTATTAAAATCCCCCATTATCATTACTTTACCTAAACTAGCAGCCTTTTTATTTGCATTAGGAGCTTTGTCTCTTCCTCCTCACTTACATTAGGGGGTCTATAGCATACGCCTACAATTAATTTGCTGGATTCTTTACAATTGGTGAAGAACTCCACCCATACGACTTCTGCCCCCACATTTTCTAACATAACCTCATCCTTTATATGAGCTTTTAAATCCTGCCTAACATACAGATATACCCCTCCTCCTTTTCTATTGCCTCTGTCCCTCCGAAACAAAGTATAGCCACTGATATTTACTGCCCAGTAATGCGACTCATTTAGCCATGTTTCGGCCACACCAATCACATCAAATTTTCCTTCCAACACCAGCAGCTCCAGCTCTCCCATTTTACCAGTCAGACTTCTTGCATTTGTAAACAGGCCCGGACTGGCAATCTGTGGGTTCTGGCAAATGCCAAAGGGGCTGCTATAAGGTCCCATAGAAAGTCAGTATTTAGTGGGCTAGTGGGGGCTGTTTGGGCCTCTATGTGGGCTGATTGGGCCTCTATATACCTGAAATGCCAGGGCCTATTTAAATTCTCAGTCCGGACCTGTTTGTAAACATACATTTAATACTGGTACCATATTGAACATATGACATGTGGTCCTCCCTATCCTTAACAGTACCCCCAGCCAAATCTCCTCCCCCATTTTCCCTTTCTTTGCCCACTATCTCATCTAACCTGTCTTCCACTGAATCTTTTACTGAACCCCCCCTACACCTACTTTAAAATCTCCCCCAACCCTCTAGACATCTTGTCTCCCAAAACAGCTGCCCCATCATCATTGAGGTGCAGCCCATCCCTAGCAAAGAGCCTGTAGCCGACTGAGAAATCAGCCCAGTTCTCCAAAAACCCAAAACCCTCCTCCCTACACCAATCTCTCAGCCACACATTAATCTCCCTACGCTCCCGCTGTCTCCTTAGTGTTGCTCGTGGCTCAGGTAATATCTCTGAGAAAATTACCTTGGAAGTCCTCGCCCTCAGCTTTGCACCTAGTTTTTTAAAATCATTTTTGAGGACTTCACCACCTCCTCTAACTTTGTCATTGGTACCTATGTGTACTAAGACCGCTGGGTCTTCCCCAGCCCCTCCAAATAATCTGTCCACTCGTTCCACCACATGCCGAACCCTAGCACCAGGCAAGCAGCAGACTGTTCGGCATGTAGGGGCCTGTAGATAGGCAGTGCAAAATAAAAAATGTTTCTAAAATAGTTAGTTAGCCAAAAATGTAATGTATAAAGGCTGGAGTGACTGGATGTCTAACATAATAGCCAGAACACTACTTCCTGCTTTTCAGCTCTATAACTCTGAGCTAGTCAGCAGCTTGAAGGGGGCCCGCATGGTACATTTGAGTTCAGTGAGTTTGCAATTGATTCTCAGCATTAAGCTCAGATTCAAAAGCAACAGATATGACCCATGTGGCCCCCCCCTCAAGTCTCTGATTGGTTACTGCCTGGTAACCAGGGTAACCAGTCAGTGTAAACCAAGAGAGCTGAAAAGCAGGAAGTAGTGTTCTGGCTATTAGACATCCAGTCACTTCAGCCTTTATACATTACTTATTTTTGGCTAACTAACCATATTAGAAACATTTTATATTTTTGCACAGCCTGATTTACTATCGGTCGCCGGCGTAACTTCGCTCCCTAACGCCTGGCGAATTTGCGCTCTGGCAAATGGACATAACTACGCAAATTCACTAAGATGCAGATTTAACCAAATGTTGCCTTCACCACCTCAGACCAGGCAAAGTGCAATAGAGTAGATAGGACTTCCTCAAAAAATAGTTGAACATTTTTCTAAGTCCCAAAAAATGCTGGCGACTTTTCATTTTTCAAGGTGATAGGCTGCAAAAGATCATACATTTTTTCTGGGGAATCTGGCTTCCTACCTACATTTCCTAACATAAGGCACATAAACTATACACTGGGCTCATGTGTATGGGCAATATAACAACTCTATTTTATTTTATTAAGCTTCCCTGGGCTTGTGTAGTGCAACATCAGAAAATGAAGCGCCATGTATGTTTTCCCATAGTGATCTACTTTATTGTTGGTTTGAAAACTTTTGAAAATTTTTGTCCGCAGTTGAGCAGATTTAAATGTGGGTGATAAATCTCCATGTGTGCCACTACCCTTTGGGGCACATTTACTAAGCTCGAGTGAAGGATTCGAATGAAAAAAAATTTCTAAGTATTTTTTTGGGTACTTCGACCATCAAATAGGCTACTACGACCTTTGACTTCGATTAAAAATCGTTCGACTATTCAACCATTCAATAGTCGAAGTACTGTCTCTTTTGCGCTAAATCCTTCGAATTTGATATTCGAATTTGAAGGATTTAAATTCGAGGGTCGAATTCGAGTGTTTATTAACCCTCGATATTCGACCCTTGATAAATGTGCCCCCACATGTAGTAAACTGTACCAGTTCAGAGTCTGCACCTGTATTACTGAGCTGCCACACTGTATCACAAGAGAGAGGAACATTACACTTTAAGCTTCAATTCTAGAAAAACAGTCAAAATAAAGCAGCTCAGTAAACCAGGTGCAGATTTTGAACTATTACAATTTACTACATTAGTTGATACATTTCACAGAGTATCTGTGGAACATTAGCAACTATTGCATCCATTATAAAAGCTGCCTTTAATGAAACTCATGGATTCTGCTCATCTTATCAGCAAGATTAAAATGTATCAACAAATTTATCAATTTACAACATAGTTACATAGTTAAATGGGGTTGAACAAAGACAGAGTCCATCAAGTTCAACCCTTCCAAATTAAAACCCAGCATCCATACACACACACACACACATCCCTACTTTCACATAAATCATATGTACCCATATCTATACTTACTATTTAGTATCACAATAGCCTTTGATATTCTGTCTGTCCAAGAAATCCTCCAAGCCACTCTTAAAGGCATTAACAGAATCAGCCATCACAACATCATCCGGCAGTGCATTCTGCAACCCCACTGATCTCACACTTCAATATTAGAAAAATGGGCACAGATTAAAAATAACTAAACTGAAAATATATATAATAATATATTTTATAATATATAAATATAACTAAACTGAAAAAAGTGACTAACCCCTTTAATGTTTAAGACAAACCCTAAGAATAATGCTACATAAAAACATTATATAAAAGGAATTTATACATTAAAGGGATACTGTCATCGGAAAACATGTTTTTTTCAAAATGAATCAGTTAATAGTGCTACTCCAGCAGAATTCTGCACTGAAATCCATTTCTCAAAAGAGCAAACAGATTTTTTTATATTCAATTTTGAAATCTGACATGGGGCTAGACATTTTGTCAATTTCCCAGCTGCACTATTAACTGATTCATTTTGAAAAAAAAAAAGTTTTTTCCATGACAGTATCCCTTTAAGGTACATGTCATTATTTAGTTACATTCAAATGATATCCTAAGAATCCTTTCAATCACTTACTCCATGCAAGTCATACAAGTAGTGGGTACCCGTCCCTTTGGCATAGCCAGCAATTCTTGACTTTATGGGAGAATTAATGTGATAAGCCCATTATTATAAGCATTTAAACATAAGGGGGCAGATGTATCAAGGGTCGAATATCGAGGGTTTATTAACCCTCGATATTCGACTGGCGAATTAAAATCCTTCGACTTTGAAATCGAAGTCGAAGGATTTTGCACAATTCATTTGATCGAACGATCGAAGGAATAATCGTTCGATCGAACGATTAAATCCTTCAAATCGAACGATTCGAGGGATTTTAATCCATCGATCAAAGGATTATCCTTTGATAAGAAAAAACTTGGAAAGCCTATGGGGACCTTCCCCATAGGCTAACATTGGCCTCGGTAGGTTTTAGGTGGAGAACTAGGGGGTCAAAGAAATTTTTAAAGAGACAGTACTTCGATTATCGAATGGTCGAATAGTCGAACGTTTTTTAGTTCAAATCGTTCGATTCGAAGTCGAAGGTCGTAGTCGAATATCGAAGTAGCCAATTCGATTGGTAAATGTCGAAGTAGCCAAAAAAAACATTCGAAAATCAAACTATTTTTCCTCTATTCCTTCACTCGAACTTAGTGAATGGGCCTCAAGGAGTCAAATCAGCTATACACAGTTAGTTTACATGGAGAAAAACTTTAATTTTTCACATTTGTGAAAAATTATCTGAGCCAATAAGGTCCTTGGATGATGTCACAAACCACTGAAATTAGATTATGGTTATACTAGATTTAATTAATAACACATATTAATAAAGCACAAATATATAATTTATTAATTTAGAGACAAATACACCTTCAATTTTGTCACTAGATATCTGACCTCTTTAGAACTCTGATAATTGCCTTGTTGCTTTGCATACCCAAGCTGTTGATGGCCAAACATCTTTTATATCTACCTGACACTTGCTGCTAACTGGCATTCAAGCTAATGTTTAGCAGCATAGCAACCTTTATAATTCCCATTTAGTTACTTCAAGCTAAAGGAGGATAAACCCAAAATTAGAATTTGCTTAATGAAGCAATTGTATTTCTAACAAGTTTCCCATTACGTAAACATTATACATTACAGTATTTTTTAAAGGAGAAGGAAAGCTCCAATCCAAGAGGGAGGCCAAATATTAGCGCACCCCCAAGGACAGTAATGACGTACCCGATACCCTGGAATGGTGCTTCTGTTAGATCCTTCTGTCTTCGCGCGTGCATACATATGCAGAGTTAAAAGTTGGACTTTAACAACTACTGTGCCTGCGTCAGCCACTGGATTTTTAAGAAAGAAGAGGGGAGTAAGAGGATTGCTCACTCACAGTGCCATTTTCTACTAACAGGAGCATTTTGCCTGGGCTACTGGGCTATCAGGTAAGCAGGCCCAGACTGGCAATCTGTGGGTTCTGGCAAATGCCAGAGGGGCTGCTATAAGGTCCCATAGAAAGTCAGTATTTAGTGGGCTGGTGGGAGATGTTTGGGCCTCTCTGTGGACTGATGGGGCCTCTGTTTATCTAAAATGCCAGGGCCTATTTTAATTCTCAGTCCGGACCTGCAGGTAAGTCAGTACAATCTGTGGACTGCTAACATTTGTGTACATTTATTTGTAACTATAACTACATCTGAAAGCAGTATCTTTCTCTTCTCTGCCTGGTGGTTTTGACTTGAACTTACAGTATGTGGCAGAAGTTAGCTGACAGGAACAGACCAGTGAAGAAGCATGGAAAACTTCCTTTTAGTACTTTATTTCAAGCAGGGCCGGGCCCGAGGAAGCCAGCCTGCTGCGTCACCCCACACCCCGATGCGCACACAAAAGTGCACAGGTGCGCAAAGAAAGGCGCACATTTGCGCTCTTTGCAGGACTTGTTCAACCGGACTAGGGTTAGGCTTAGGCTTGCCACCCGGCCGGTAAAACACGTGCCACACCGACAAGTAGTTTCCCTGGTGGTGTAGTGGCTTACCCGTTGGCATGCGCCTGACATGCCTTTGGTGGGGACGTCCACCGCATGCGTCTGTTCCCTTCCAGTGCGGGTTCTCCTATGTCGCGCGCGGCCACGAGCTTCCGGGTTTATTCGTCGGCGTGATGACGTCATTACGCAACGGTGTGAAATCCTAACTATTTAAAGGGGCTTTGTAGTTAAACACATTGCCCGTTGTTAGGTTCAATTAGTTTGTTCCTAGTGCTATTCTTTGTGTAACGTGCCTGATATTCTGTGTATTGACCCTTGCTTTGTCTGACTACTCTAAACTCTGTATCCTGACCCTTGCCTGGCTCTTTATTCTTAACTCTCCTATCTGACCATTGCCTGCCTTTTTATTCTACGCTCGCCTGTCTGACTAATTCTACTCTGCTTGTGCTGGCCCGGCCTGCCTGTTCCACTCTGAGTTGTCTGTTCTGCCTTCCAAGTTGTGTTCTTCCATCCAGTATCCTTGGTGAGACGATCGTGCCCCTTTGCTAGTCCAGAACCTGTAGCTTTGCTCCTCTCTTAGTAAGACCCGGCGGCATCCAATTAGCTGAGGGCTCCTCCTGAGGTGAAAGGCGGCTGTTAAAGGCAGAAGCAAGAGCCAAGACCAGGGAGCTTAGCACCGCTTCTGGATTTAGGGTGCCGTTCGTGACACCGGTATTACAAATTTACGCAATGTAGCTGCCGGTTAATTTGTAATACCGTTAACAAGACCCCTTGGCCCGCCCCCAATCCCCTGGATTGTCCTCCTTCTGGCGATCTATGCAATGCGGCCAGCCCCCTTTTACACCATAGTCCACCCCTATTTGTTCCCAACCCCTGCCAGCTAGTAAAAATTTTAGGAAAAGGTGCCAACCCTAGGTAGGCTGCAGGGAAGGTACATGCCTGATGCCCCAAAGCTTTGCACCCTAGGCAAATGCCTCTTCTGCCTACCCCTAGTTCCAGCCACGATTTTGAGAGAGAGAACCAGCAGTGCAGAAAGGTAAATACTGTACAAACACTGCTTTCAGTTGCAATTGCATCTGCAGGTAGAGGACTAATACAGAGCCATATAACCTGTGGTACAAGAGGAAAACACACACTTTCTCACTGTATTTTACACACTCTCTCTCACAATCACGCTCTCCCGTTCTCTCATACACTCTCTCTTTCTCACAATCACAGTCTCTCACACATCCTCTGACACTTCTATCACACTCACTCTGAGCTGAGTAAGGTCTGGTACAGATGGGCATTTAGCAATGCACTCACAAGACTAAAAAATAAGGTGAGGAAATGTAATTTATTTAAGGTAATTACATCTGCAAAGTGAGTGCAGCTACTATTGTTTTTATACATATATATATATATCTATATTCACATGCAATGCAAAAAAAAAATCATACTTGCTACAAACACAACACCACCGCGTCCCAAATCATAACCAAACGTCTCCCATTTTAGGAATAATAAAATTGCTTTAGACTGACGCGTAACACTAGACATTATCATATCAATCCATTCCAACCCAGCAGTTTTCTCCCAGGAAGGAAATTTTATCTGCTTACACCTCAAGTCTGAGCTGCCCTCCGACCGCTCCGTGGTGCTACGTGTTGTTTCCGCTTCTGCGGCACCACAGCAGCTAGTGTTTCTGTACACTCTATCCAGCAGATTCTTATCTCGTTGGTAAGGAACGCTTAATGTATACGTCAGAGAGAGAAGTAATCCGGAAGTACGCGGCCGGTAAGAGTGCAAACAGCTTATGTGGATTCAGCTGTCAGTTGTGGACTTTTCCCTTTGTAATGACTCTTTGAAAGGGTCTCCTTTAATCAGCCATTCCTGTACCACATAAGAACTTATCCTACCCCACAGTACTTTTATTTATATACCAACCTAAACCATCGTTGTGAGACCAAATTATACTACTAGAACATCTGGGTTCATTCTGTTTTTTGGAAAAGTTTTTATTGTGAATGAGCGATTTACAAAGAAAGAAGACTGTTCTAAATGTCATTATTTTCGTGGCATTCATGTAACACAGTATTGACCAAACCTTATAGGTGACTCAGCAGTGAAGCAGCCATGGCAGCATCCAACTGGGGACTTATCATGAACATAGTCAACAGTATTGTGGGGGTCAGTGTGCTGACAATGCCATTCTGTTTCCAACAGGTAAGTGTGACATATTCATATTTATGTGTTATGTGTGTTGTATGTTGTAGAATAAAAGGCTATTCCGTGGTCATATAAAGGTGCAATACTGCAGGCAGGACCGCCGTCAGAAATCGCAGGGCCCCAACGACAAAATTTCCTGGGCCCCCTGGGCTGCATCCTCCGCAAGCCGCACCTACAGGTCCGCCCTCCCCACCTACAGGTCTGCCCCCACCACACAGTAAAAAAACAAATAAATATTGGTGTCCAGGGTTCCCACATGTTATTAAAAAATAAAAAGATATTGGTGGTCAGAGCCCCCCATAAAAAAACATTTGTGGCCAGGGCCCCCCATTAAAAAATATTGGTGGCTAGGACCCCACATGAAAAAAAAAAATTGGTGGCGAAAATTGGTGGCCAGGGCCCTCCCACACATTATGAGAAAATTGGTGGCCAGGGCCCCTTAAACGTCCATGCCTTCCCGAAGTCAGTCAGAAGTATGGCATGTCCGGGCCCCCCTTACCCTCTGGGCCCCCTACAACTCTCCCCCCTGTCCCCCCCTGATGGCTGCCCTGACTGCAGGCCAAATGCTTTTTATACAGGTCACAAGCATAAAGTGGCAGGTTTTACAGGTTATTCATGATTTTTGTGTATTTTATATCTATAAATATCATGTGTATTCAAATCTCTATGAATATGTAGTATGTAGACCATATGTCAAACATGGCCTCCCCAGCTGTTGTAGGCTTCCTGTTATGCAACTGTGCTTTAAAGGCAAAACTACATGGGAGATTTTGATCACATTTTGTGGGTCAGATTTGATCTGAACTTGCCACGCAACAGGACAAGATTTGTAGGATCCAGCAAAAGTTGATACCCTTAAAGCTAGAATGTAAAGTCGGATCAAATAAGGTCAGATGGTGTAGTTTGTTCATGCACCATCAGGTCTTATCTTGTTGGATGAAGATGCGGTAGCATCTGACAATCGCGTTGATTCGGATGGAAATTTCCTATATAGATTACACATCAGATTTTTGTATCGACCCGTTATATATTTGACCCCTGAGACTATATTCAACTTGGAAAATGCAATCTGTGGTAATTATTTATAAGTGAATGTGAGTCTGTGTAACTGTGACCACATGGGGGTGGGGTGTCTGCTTTACTTGCCTTACTAGGCCTGCGTGCTTTTGCAAACACAATGTGCAATGAATTTTCAGAAGAACTCAGTCTTACTGACTTCTGTAAAATGTGTTCTTTGAAGGGGTACTTTGAGTGGGAGCAGAGCCAGATAATTTACAAAAAATACCAGGTCATGTCCATGGCTAAAACAAACTGGGGAGAACAGTGTGGTGAGTCCCAGAATATCATCTTCAAATTTAGAAACATAGAAATTCTGGATATAAAAAGTAATATTTAAGCATGGGTTTGTTCCCTTTTTTGTCAATTGCACCCTGAAAAAAAGCATAAATTGCACTCTAGTACATGTTTTAGGCACCAGTCACCAAGCACCAAATGTTTAGCGTAAGACTACATGGACGTTTTCGACGAGATCTGACGCACTGCAACAAAACGCCGGCTTCAAATCGCATGCAATTGAAATAAGGTAAGTAATGGAAATGTCGGATGAAGTTGCAGCATGATCTGATGTGACACGACTGTCCGATGCAGACGCAGCGTCTGCATCCGACAGTTGTGTTGCGTCAGATCAACGCTGCGACACCATCCGACAATAGTTAGTTTGTTAGTTAAATTGGGTTGAAAAAAGACAAAGTCCATCAAGTTCAACCCCTCCAAATGAAAACCCAGCATCCATACACACACCCCTCCCTACTTTTAATTAAAATTCTATATACCCATACCTATACTAACTATAGAGTTTAGTATCACAATAGCCTTTGATATTATGTCTGTCCAAAAAATCATCCAAGGCATTCTTAAAGGCATTAACTGAATCAGCCATCACAACATCACCCGGCAGTGCATTCCACAACCTCACTGTCCTGACTGTGAAGAACCCTCTACGTTGCTTCAAATGAAAGTTCTTTTATTCTAGTCTAAAGGGGTGGCCTCTGGTACGGTGATCCTCTTTATGGGTAAAAAGGTCCCCTGCCATTTGTCTATAATGTCCTCTAATGTACTTGTAAAGTGTAATCATGTCCCCTTGCAAGCGCCTTTTTTCCAGAGAAAACAACCCCAACCTTGACAGTCTACCCTCATAATTTAAGTCTTCCGTCCCTCTAACCAATTTAGTTGCACGTCTCTGCACTCTCTCCAGCTCATTTATATCCCTCTTAAGGACTGGAGTCCAAAACTGAACTGCATACTCCAGATGAGGCCTTACCAGGGACCTATAAAGAGGCATAATTATGTTTTCATCCCTTGAGTTAATGCCCTTTTTTATGCAAGACAGAACTTTATTTGCTTTAGTAGCCACAGAATGACACTGCCCAGAATTAGACAACGTGTTATCTACAAAGACCCCTAGATCCTTTTCATTTAAGGAAACTCCCAACACATTGCCATTTAGTGTATAACTTGCATTTATATTATTTTTGCCAAAGTGCATAACCTTGCATTTATCAACATTGAACCTCATTTTCCAGTTTGCTGCCCAGTTTTCCAGTTTAGACAAATCACTTTGCAAAGTGGCAGCATCCTGCATGGAACCTATAGTTCTGCACAATTTAGTATCATCTGCAAAAATAGAAACAGTACTTTCAATGCCCACCTCCAGGTCATTAATAAACAAGTTGAAAAGCAAGGGACCTAGTACAGACAGACTCCTGCGGTACTCCACTAACAACACTGGTCCAATTAGAAAATGTTCCATTTACCACCACTCTTTGTAGTCTATCTTTTAGCCAGTTCTCTATCCAGGTACAAATACTATGTTCCAGGCCAACATTCCTTAATTTAACCAGTAACCTTTTGTGTGGCACTGTATCAAATGCTTTAGCAAAGTCTAAATAAATCACATCCACTGCCATCCCAGAATCGAGGTCTCTACTTACATTCTCATAAAAAGAAATTAAGTTAGTCTGGCAAGATCTATGACAATGCATTCACTTACCTTATTTCCATTGCATGAGATTTGACGCCGGTGTTTTGTTGCAGCACGTCGGATCGTCCGAAAACGTCCATGTAGTCCTACCCTTACACTACTACTAAATATGGGTGTGGTTTAAATGACCTGGTCCAGGTTAGAGTTTAATTATTTGATTCATCTTAGCTTATGTTTGGGTATTTCCCAGCATTGTATGAATAGTTTTAAGGAAGCACCAAATCTAGAATTAGATTCCTGAATGCTGAATAATGTTTTTTTTGTATTTTTCTTTCCCTGCAGTGTGGCATACTCCTGGGCACTCTGCTTCTTATGTTGTGCACCTGGATGGCGCACCATTCCTGCATGTTCCTTGTGAAATCAGCCAGTGTTAGCAAACGCAGGACATATGCTGGCCTTGGTAAGAACCAAGTTATGCTCAGTGACAACCTGTTTTCATTAGGTTCATTCTATTGCAAACAAATCCTTAATAAATTAAGGATTCTTCACACTGTCACTGCTCAAAAAGATCACTGTAGATTTATGAGATAGTTCACAGGTCACTACGCTCTACAGTCATTGCCTGAAGTTAAATTTGCAGCATTCTCCTTACAGGCAATCATTGCATTTTCCCTCACCCTTTACCATCACAGAACTTCATTTAGTTACCATAGGCTTACTGCTAGGCACAAAAACATTTGTCTCATTTGTGTCAGAATATTCATCATAGAGAAAGCACTTGTGCCAAGCATGCTTATAATTTTGCAACTGTTTATTGTGACTGAGACAAAAAAAATATACATTGTATATTCAGCTATTTGAAGCAGGTTTCCTGCAGTATAGTAATGAGACAATGTTACTAGCTATTTTAAAAGCTGGCAATTCTTCTGCAGATGTTAGATGTTACTAAAAAAAATAAATCAAAAACAGCTTTGCCTAATGTTTACCGTATTTAAAATAAGGATAATGTAATTCCATGTAGATCACATTATTTGGACTGTAGTGACAAGCAAGGGGTATGTGTCTCATTTGAGGCCCATATAAGCTCCTTCACCCCTGTCACTGATGAGGAAGTCTCAAAGCTTTTGGCCTCTTCTCACTTTACCACCTGCCCGCTTGATCCAATTCCCTCAAAACTTCTCCGCAATACCAATCCTTGTCTAATCAAAGCCTTAACTCACCTATTTAATCTTTCGCTCTCAACTGGACTGTTTCCTTCTCAACTAAAACATGCTCTTGTCACCCCCATTCTGAAAAAACCTTCTCTTGATCCCTCCAATCTTGACAACCTCCGACCTATCTCTCTGCTACCTTTCTCTCTAAACTCTAAACTACTTGAGCGCCTAGTCTACAACCGACTAACCTCATTCCTCGATGACAATAACCTGCTGGACCCCGTACAATCTGGTTTTAAGCCACAACACTCCACAGAAACTGCCCTGACTCGACTAACTAATGACCTTTTAACCGCTAAAGCCAACAATCGCTTCTCACTACTAATACTGCTTGATCTCTCAGCCGCATTTGACACTGTAGATCACCCTCTCCTCCTCCAGTCCCTCCAGTCGCTTGGCCTTCGTGACAAAGCCCTGTCCTGGTTCTCTTCTTACATCAGCAATCGTTCCTTCAGTGTCTACTATAATGGAGTATCATCTTCTCCCTACCTCTTTCTGTTGGAGTTCCTCAAGGCTCTGTCCTGGGACCATTACTATTCTCCCTCTATACTTCCTCCCTCGGCAAATTAATAAATTCATATGGTTTCCACTACCACCTCTATGCTGACGATACTCAGATCTATCTCTCATCTCCTGATCTCAACCCTAACTCCGTCTCCTCCTGCCTGTCCGCTATCTCTACCTGGATGTCGCAACGCTACCTTAAATTAAACCTCTCTAAAACTGAAATGGTTCTCTTTCCTCCAACTAAGACCAGTAACATCCCGGAAGTATCCATCATAGTTAACAATTCCACTATCATCCCCTCTCCCCAGGCCCGGTGCCTTGGGGTTATTCTAGATTCTGCCCTGTCATTCACGCCTCATATCCAGTCACTTATTAAATCATGTCACTTCCACCTAAGGAACATATCCAAAATACGATCATTTATCACCCAAGACGCTGCCAAAATTCTTATTCACTCTCTCATCATATCGCGTCTAGACTACTGTAACTCTCTTTTAATTGGCCTCCCCATCCAGAGACTGTCACCTCTCCAGTCCATAATGAACACTGCTGCAAGGCTCATACACCTCAGCAACCGCTCTGCCTCGCCATTCTGTCAATCCCTGCACTGGCTTCCGTTACCTTTCAGAATCAAATTCAAATGAATGACACTGACTTTCAAAGCACTTAATAACTCTGCCCCACCCTACATCTCTGAACTCATCTCTTTATACTCACCCAATCGCTTACTACGCTCCTCTACTGACCTGCTACTCAACTCTTCTCTAATTACCTCCTCACATGCTCGCATTCAAGACTTTGCAAGGGCTGCACCCCTCCTCTGGAACGCTCTTCTCCCACGGTCTGTCCGACTTTCTCCCAACCTTTCTGCTTCCAAGAAATCTCTGAAAACGCACTTCTTTTGAGAAGCCTACCCTCACTCTGCTTAACTACCAAACGCAACACCGCATACAATACCACATTTCTCACCCACTTAATTCGATCTTGCCCACTCCCACACCTTGTGTATTACTTCATTCCCTTTAGACTGTATGCCTATGCATAGGGCCTGCCTCACCTTTTTGTACCTGTATTGATTGTGATGTTTGTTACTCCATATGTTCTATGTATGTAATTCATGTGATGTAGTTGTATAATCACATTTACTTTACAGTGCTACGCAATATGTTGGCGCTATATAAATACATGTTAATAATAATAATAATAATAATTTATCCTTCCTCTTTGACAAATATAAACCTTGTAAGATATAATTTATAGTCCAGTTCTAGAGGGACCTGTTTGTGAATTGTCTCCAGAGAAAGTCAATTGAAAATAATGTTGCACATATACAATGTTTTAAACTGATGTACTTTTTTTCTGCCCTTACAACATACAATCTAATTTTGGTCCCAATGCACTGGTGATACCTGCCTGATTTCCAGGCCTTCTTTAAACCTGAGTTTTGTTTTTTCAAGGCATTAACTAGCTTTATGACCTTCAGGCACTAAAGGAGCCTCATGCTTTTGTTTACATGTCAGGGGTAGTACACCTCATTTTCAACATGAATTCAATGAAAAGAGCCTGTGCTGAACATATTGTTTGCCTATTGTGGTTTTTTTTTTTTTTTTTTTTTTAAATCTATGGTTGTTTTATTTTGTTGAGTTATAAAGGGAAACTAAAACGTCTATATGTTGGGTCCTTGTGCGTGTACCAGTGCACAGATAACCCCCTTGCATAATGGATAATAATACAGTCACAACAAAGGGTGAAGGCAAGGGGTTTCCATTTTTTTCCTGTTTGCCTTGTATAGCTTAAAAATATCAAAACCATAGTTTATTTTGCGATTAAACTAAAAGGCTAAATGTATGTTCAGTACAAACCTCATGTATAGAACAACAGGGTATACTGTCCGTCTAAAAGCAGTAAGTGGGTTTACTTTTAGGGGTTCTAACTGTATTTGAGCTACACAGTTTAGATTTAGTTGTTTAAAAAGTACCCACACCATAAGCATTGGTAAGTATAAGTATAGACATTTAAGCATTTTTTAACATTTTAATTGTTTGCTTATAATTGACTCTATGAGTGATGTCCTTTCTGTAATTCAGAGCTTTCTACATAACATGTTTTCAGAAAGGTAACCCGTACTTGTGTAAGTATGTATACCGTATATAGATAACATATTTTACAATTTTTATTTTTACATAGTAAAGAAGACACTCACCAATAACAATTACTGCTTGGGTACCCAATTTTTGTTAGTGTCAACACATGAAATCCAGCACTGGATTTTTGAAAAAGCAAAAAAAAAAAAAAATTAAAAAAAAATGTTTTGTTTAGTGTTTATGAAATTGTACAACATACCCATAACCCCTTATAACCCCAAATAAATACTCTATAGGAGGACAACCATCAGGACAACCAAACTAGAAATGAATGAATATAGGGGCAAAAAAAAGATCAGGTGCAGGTGCCTTTAATAAACGGCATCAATAAGTGCAATATTTGTTCCCATTTCAGCATGACCACACTTGCAGCTGTATTTGTAAATCATAGTGCAGTGATACGCAAGCTTTAAAAGCTTTATCATTCCTTCACAAGTTAATTTTGCCATCACTATTAATTTGACATATCCAGAGTCGTCCTGGGCTTGCGGGACACTGGGATAAATCCCAGTGCCAAGATCTGCACCCTGCACTCATGCACTGCTGCGACCGGCCCGAAGATCACAGTGCGCGCGCACGCACACGAGCAGCGCATTTAGGGCGGAGGGGGTCCCTGAGATGGCAGCCCCGGTGGGCCTTGGGCCCCCCAGTCCGACCCTGGACATATCCATTTTCTTCAGACTTCCAAACATTGTGCCCTGTTTTCCTCCAGCTTCATGTCCCACAGCCAGTAATATTCTTCTTTCCTTTCTTCAGCTTTTCATGCCTATGGAAAAGTCGGGAAAATGATGGTGGAAACCAGGTAATACTAAAATATTTTTACATTGCTGTTTAGCTTTGAACGATTGTAATTTATTCTTACAGCTAAACCATTGTTTCTCTCAGGCTGAATCTGTAGATTCTGTCAGGTGCCAGAATAGCTGCTGTAAAACAGGGCTTAACTACAGAGGAAGCAGACCCTGCAGGTACAGGGGGTTCCAGGAGTATAGCAGGCCAGTAATGTGCTATTTCAGAATAGGTCAGCTTACCAATGTTTTGGGACTTTTAATTTAGGAGAATTAAAGTTTAACTAAAGAAGTAGGCTAGAAATGTTGTACATTATGTTTTTGGCTTATGTGCTAGCCCACTGCAACCACAGCCCTTTAGCAGGGAAGCTTTGTGCCTCTGAAGATGCCCCAGTAGCTCCCCTCTCACTGCACATGCTCTGTGCTGCTGTCAGTTACTGGGTTTAGGGACCAGCTCACAATATACAGAACACATCGAATACCAATGTCACAGTATAAGGTACAGAAACCAGTGTATCTAGCATCAGAATTTAATAATCAGCTTTGTAGTATCCGCTTATATTACAGGCCAATCTCAGAAGCTGAAACTTTAGGCGGGTGCAAAAAATTCAGTGTATAAAATATGGCATTTTTTAGCCATATTAGTTTTTAGGGTTTACTTATCCTTTAGTTTGCTGTGGAGCCAACTAACATCTACACCACTGCTGTAAGATGTCATAGGCAGTCACCATTTACTGATGACTCTTCGTTCTATGTACTTGAAATGCCAGGGCCTATTTGGATCCAAGACCTGGTTGCAGCTACAAGTTGACAGGCTCTTTTCCAGGCATACAGTTTTCCTACACAAAAGGGGTACAATTTGGAACTAAAGGAGAAAAAATGGAAGATGAGAATTGCTCACAGCAGTATATGAGAAGGAGTGTGCTGTCAGGCTTATAAGTTATAACATAGGGTCCTAGTGATTGTTACAGGTACACTAAGCAATTGAGTATGATAAAAGTCTTAAAATATTTATGTCTACATCATACTTACTGTATTTATTAAGATTTATTAAGGTTGGAATGGTAAATTAGAATTTTTACTTTTTTTTGTGTCAAAACTCACTAATTCAAATTTAAAAGCACCAAATCGAATGTAAATTTGAATGTGAGATTTATCCCACCTCGACAATGGAAACCGTTATAATTCACATATTAGACATCTAAAACCTGCCAAATTAATTTACAAGTCAATGGCAGAGGTCCATTGACCCATTTGAAAACTTTAATAGCCTTCCTGACATTAAAGTTCTTTTCGGAGGAAAATTGGATTCAATTTTCCCTCGTTTTGATACAGGGACTAGTCCAATTGCAATTTTGGAGCCAGGAAGGAATTTTTTTTTTTGACTCTGAGGCATATTGAAGAGGCTGCAAATGTGTTTTTTTTTTGCCTTCCTCTGCATTAACTAGCAGTTAGGCATGCTAAAATAGAGTTAAAAGGTTGAACTTGATGGACGTGTCTTTTTTTTCAACCTAACTTACTATGTTACTATGTATTCGATTCGCAAATAGAATAACATCAATTCGAAATTCATCCTTTTTTTTTTTTTAGGGTAAAGTTTTATTGATTTTACAAAACCAAAACAACACAAAACAACAATGTCATTACTGTTTTTAGCAATTTAGCAGATGATGTCAAGTCAAACATAGGTTTTAAGTAGCCGGATAGTTCTATCTCAAAATAAAGTAGTTATCATTATACAAGTAATCCTAGGTAGCATTGTATAGCAACTCTAAAGGGGTCAGTTATTCATCAAGGGAATCTTGGTCACACCACTTCCCCCAAATGTTGTCAAACTTGTCATTTGCCCCTCTAGTTTCTTAAGTTAGTTTTACTAGGGGAAGAGCTCCATCTACTAGGTTTCTCCAGAAGGCCACAGAGGGTTAGATCCTCCCATCCAGTGCATGATCACAGTTTTTTAGCATAGAACTTGACAGTTCGCAATCGAATCCTGGCCGCAGCAGTGGGTAATTTATTGTCTATTATTCCCAGCAAGCAGACTGCTGGGTCCACTATTTTTAGCGTGCCCAGTTCGTCTGCAAGGGTCTCCATCGCTTTAGACCAGAATTCCTGCACTGGAGGGCAGGACCAAGCCATGTGGAGAAAATCTGCCCCAGAGGATTTGCATCGTGGACAGCAGTAATCTTGCCTCTTGCCAAATTTCTTTAGCTTGAGAGGTGTTATATAGGTTTGGTGGGTTAATTTGTATTGTATGAGCCTGTCTTTTATTGATATTAGAGATGTAAGCATGTTCCGTGGCTTCCTCCCATTGGTCACATTCAAGTCCTGGGATAACCTGAGTCCACAGGAGGTAAGCTCGATCAAATTGTGACTGTGGGGGAGAGAGTGTGGAACTGCACCTGGAAAGCCTGTCTAAGTTTGAGATACCTATAGAAATGTATCTGTTGGCTGGAGACTCTATCTTGTAGTTCTTGATGAGTGGGAAACTTAAAATCATGCATAAGATCAGAAAGTTTTTTAACACCCAACCATGGCCAATAGACAAAGTCTTGTAACTCGCGGAAATGGCTTAGGAGTGAGTTGGCCCAGAGAGGGAGGTGGGGTGAGAGAAGCAGCCAAGAGTGATACAGGGTTTTTACAGCCGTAGACCATGCTTTGTGTGGTGTTAAGACAGTATCGGGTAGGGTGGTCATATCCAGATGATGTCTGTAGGGGTAGGATCCCAAGCCTTCTAGGGAATGGAGGATGGATGCTTGAAGTACAGTGTTGGGGTTATAGGGGTTGGAAGAAAGGCACCAGTGTAAATAGTAAATTTGGGACTCTAAGCAATATAAGTAGAAGTGTATAAGGACGACACCCCCTTTTTCAATGGGCGCTGTTAGTATTTCCCAGGAGATACGAGGAGTACTGTTGGCCCAAATAAATGGAATTATAGTTCCGTTTAGTTTTTTGAAGAAAAGTTGGGGTATGGAGAACAGGGTATTGTGAAACATATATATAGTAGTTTGGAGATATATATCATCTTAATGAGATTGACCCTACCCCAAAGCGTAAACGGTAGTTTGGCCCAACTCTTAAGGGATTGGGTCAGGATGTCCATTATCGAAATTCGACCTTTGATAAATAACCCCCTAAAAGTTAGTGTGCCAGGTGCAAAAACAAGACTCTTCTTGCCATTTTCTTCACAAGCTAAAATAGGTTTTACAAGATTTTTTTTCGTTTATATTAAAGTAATTATATAGCACTGACTGTTACTGATAATTACTTCAGATTCTGTATAAATCAGCTTGATGCCTTTATTTAGTATTTTCTTAATTTCTTATTTGCTATACGCAGTAACCTGGATCAACCTGAAATGTGATTTTTATTATGTTATTCTAGCTGCACTGAACAAACAACACAAATAACTGATTGGTTGCTAGTGGTTACTTGAGGCATACTTACACAATATTAATTTATGTATGTATGGTTTATATTTAGAAATGTTAAAAATAGGCAAAGATTTGTGCTTTAATTTAAGATTAATCAAATTGTAAATTGCATGTTTAATATGTGTATGATGATAATCCAAACACTGGGCCTTATTTATCAAGATAAATAGGGCACTATTGTTTGGCAACATAATTATTAGTAATTATTCTCTTTTAATTTATTAATAATAGTAATTATTTCTACAGAGCTGTCCTTAGGGGGTGGCATATAGGGCAGCTGCATACTTCCCAACATTTTGGAAATAGAAAGAGTGACAAAAAGATTTGCTGCATGGATCGTAGTGAATTTTTTTGACCACGCCTGTTTTGTGGCCACACCCCATAATTACCATGCTCATTTTACAAAAAGTTTGAACACATTTCTGTGGTTTTTATGTGTTGTTATAGTTTTGCTAATGAAGGTGAATTGCCCTTTAGGCTGCAAGTGACAGTTTCCCCAAGATACCTGCTTATCTTAAATTGTTACAAATGTATCAAAGTGCAGCTGCCACATTTTCTGAGCTCTCTGCCAAAAGCAAATTAAGTTTTAGAAGTGTTTTATCTTTTTATGGCTGTGAGATCAAAGAGAAAGTTAGGACATTTCTGTAACAATCCGGGACTGCGGGTTGAGCTGTCAAAATTTGGACTGTCCTGCGAAAAATGGGACAGTTAGGAGGTATGCAGCTTCCCTGAAAAAATGCACTTGAGAAGGACAACAGTTGAACATATTGATTTCACTGCTATTAAAGCTGTTGCATATAGCACAAATATTTGTAAAGCAGGTATGGGATCTTTTTTCCAAAAACCTGATATCCAGAATGCTTAGAACTACAGTACTGCTATTTCCCAAAATTGTAAATAAAATTATGCTTTTTTTTAGCATGATAAGAAGAATGCTTTCAGATTTGCTTTCCATCCAGCAAACCTCAAGTGGTTAACAAAATGTGTTCTTGTCTTGTGCCAGAAAAATGGCTGCTCTAACATACCCAAGCTGTTCTTTGCTTATAGCCCTGGTAATTTCTTGATCTAAGTATTGGTAATCTAATTAGCTACTTTGCATGAACAAAAAATTGAGTCACTTCAGTTTCCCTGTTGGCCATTTTTGGCTCAAGAAAAAACATATGATAACTGTTGTGCTTAAAACAATAGGTAAAAAGTATGTTCAGTCCAAGTTCTACTCACTGAAATTACTTTGAACAAGGAGGTATACTGCCTCTTTAAATCAGTTCTTACTACAGTCCTGAAGTTATAAAGTCAGTGCATAATGGAATGCTTTGGTTTTCTGTGCACTAAACTGCATGAAAAAAATATTCATTAGTTGGTCTCATTCCGTTCAGGTCGGTACCCACAAGAATAAAGAAAAAATAGAACAAGAGGTTAATTTACAAGCATAAGTATATATATATATATATATATATATATATATATATATATATATATATATATATATATATATATATCTCAACCATGAGAATAAAAATCTGATCTGTTTAGTGTGGGTAACAGCAGTGGTGAGATTTATCACATTTGTTAGTAAATCAACCCCAAAGGTTTTTTCCTTACATTCTTCTTTGGTCTCCTCTGCTGAGAATGAGATCAACTAATATAGGTATATGGGTATATAGCCATAGAGACCTGGTAAGGAGGTTTTATTTAAGATCTGAATTACCTGAATTGCTAAATACTTCCTCTATAATACCTGTGACATATTTAAATACTGGTTTGTTAAAGTCCTTGAGGCGTGGAGTTGTGTAGCCCAGAATTCATTTTTTTCTGAAACTAATGAAAATTTATACTCCTTTTGTTCTCTCGTTCAGTAAAAAGAGCCTTTCTTTGGAGAAGACAGTGATGTTTATCTTGTGATGGTGTAGACAGCTATGAATGACATCTGACATCTGTTTGTTTGTACAAACCTCCACTAGTAAAGCATTTGTAATTTTAGTGGATTATTAGATATTTGCTTGTCTCCTGAAGCTAAAATAAGCTTATTTGGCCAAACTTGGGTTTTTGAAACAAGGACATTGTTTTTTCATGTGCAGGCCTAAACGAAATTACATCTGAAGAATTTGTGAATTACCGACCTTACCCCTTCTTTTTAAAGTTGCAATTATATCTGTCATCTGACATTCTTTTCATACTTGTGCATTTATTTTGCAGTATGATTGGGCTAATGCTAGGAACCTGCATTGCTTTTTATGTTGTGATTGGTGATCTTGGCTCCTCATTCTTCGCAAGATTATTTGGGCTTGAGGTAAGTTGGTTTGAGACTTAGGGCAGGGCATGTGCCCATTTTTTGCAAGCTGACTTCCTCTCTCCACAAAGCTATCTGTTTCCCTCCCACATTATTTAGGCACACTAACGCCCTTAGTGCTCTGCACATCTTGCCTTGGTCTGTAGTAAATGGCCCCTAGAATGTATGAAATGTAAGATGGCCATTTTTTTCCCAATTCACTTAAGATTTCAAAGGGGCAGCGTATGACAAAGAAATATATGAAACTGCTGTTGCTGTTTTGGAAACATCAGCCAAAGACTTCATCTGAACTATCTGCCAAGGTATTGCAGTCTTTAGCTGGAAAGTCTCAGGTCCCAAGCATTCAGGATATTAGATCCTAAACCTGCTATATAATGCATTTATTGTAAGAGTACTTCTTTGTAATTTATGGTATATGCCAGTGAGTTGATGAAAATGGGTTTATATATACATCTTCATAGTGATACAGTTCAAATGCACTTGTTGCAATATCAAAGCACAAAGCAGTGCAGTGCAGTGCTTGGGTCCTAACTTTGATTTAAGTTTTATCTTCCACAGATATCTGTATTGGTTTCCTCTGGGTACTCCTGTTTTCCTCCCACACACACACAGAGCCAGTTTAACTGGCTTCAAGTGAAATTGACCATTGTGTGAGTGAATGTAATAGTGGCCTTCGACTGTAAGCGCCACTGGAGCAATAACTGATGTAATTGAACAATCTCTATAAAGTACTGTGTAAATGGATTGGCGGCTATATAAAAAACAATTTAAAAAATAATAAATATATAATGCCAGTGAAACATGGCATTAGAAAAGCACTAGATATCACAAGGTGAACAGCATTGTTCTACTTAAAGGAGAAGGAAAGATATAATTACTTGGGCGTGTCAGTTTGTTAGCCACCCCCCCAGTGATTATAACTAGGGATGCACCGAACCAGTATTCTGCCTTTTTCAGCAGGATTCGGATTCGCCTGAATCCTTCTGCCCGGCCGAACCGAATCTGAATCCTAATTTGCATATGTAAATTAGGGGTGGGGAGGGAAATCGAGTAACTTTTTGTCACAAAACAAGGAAGCAAACATTTTTCTCCCTCCCACCCCTAATTTGCATATGCCGAATCTTTTGGGAAGGATTCGGGGGTTAGGCCGAATCCAAAATAGTGGATTCGGTGCATCCCTAATTATAACTGCTTTCCTGAGACCCTGGGCCTGTTTGTTGAAAACAGCACAAGCCTAAGGTACTACTGTAGGAGTGTCATGTTGCCATCTTCCGCCCCAGGATCATAAGCAGCAAAGTAAAAAGCCAGCTTTTTCTTTCAAAGTTCAGCTTTTTATTGTATTGTGTATGCACACAGAGTCTGCAAGGGACCCCAAGGAGACAGAAGAAGATGGTAGCGTGGCAATCATAAAGTAGTACTCTGGCCCAGTGCAGTATTCAGGGAATGGGTAGCACTGACTTTTGAGTCTCAGATATGCCATTGTAATCTCTTGGGTGTGCCAAACAAATTGTCAGCCCCCACTTCCCAAAGATCATACCTTTTTTCTTTAGTGATGTGCTGGAAGACAAAATATTGCCCTGTGCCCAGTCCTAACCTGCTCTCAGCCATCGTGAAACTATGACTTTCATTCTTTAAGCGAACACTTATAGTTACATTATTGTAGGTTACTGTGAAGAAACAGAATCCTCTGGTTTATGGTTATATAGACCAAATTTTAGGAAAACATTGTTCATTATCATTGCTTACCCCCTTATTTTATTTTTTAGGTGAGCGAAGGATTCCGTGTGTTTCTTCTATTTTCAGTCTCCTTATGTATTGTGCTCCCCCTCAGCTTGCAGCGGAACATGATGGCTTTCATTCAGTCCTTCAGTGCTATGGCTCTTATGTTCTACACTGTGTTCATGTTTGTGGTAAGTAGAAATTAACCTAGGAACAAGGAGGTGTTAGTCAGATAATGGTATTTTAACCTTTAAATAAGTTGGAGGTCCTTTTTGAGGACCAATTATGTTCTATGGTCAATTCATAGATGACCTGCTGCTGATTTGGGAAATTGGTACATATTCTCTGGAGAATCTGTTAAATTATTAAAATTGTAATTATTTGAATTTAAGCTTTACTATGAACAAACATATTAATTATATTGCCTTTTCGGATATTACTTTAACAGGAAATGGAGATGGTTCTATTAACAGTAATACCTTGTTACATGCTTAGAGTTGGCACCCCCAGCATACCTTGAGAGCTCTACCATTTAGGCAATTTTCACATATAGGAGGAATTGTTCCATAGAGGCCTCCTTTAATGACTGTGAAAGAATTGAGGGGTAGACTTTTACAGAGATCATACCCTACTCCTGTTGTTGATGAGGCTTATAGGAGAACCTTTAGAATAGACAGAAACATTCTACTAAAATCCAAAAGTGGAGTTACCCATTAACATACAAGGAAGGAGAGATACTGTGTATTTTTCTACTGAGTTTAGTAGTGAATATTCACAGATTAGGAAGATTTTATGTAAATGTTTGCCCATCTTATACAGTGATTTTAAATTGAAAAAGGTACTTCATACAACTGATATTTAGGTTCAGATTTATCAAGGGTCAAATTTCGAAGTAATGGGAGTTTTTTTGAACTCCCATACCTTCGAAATTCAAATAAAAAACGAGCAATCAGAATTTATCCAAAAAAAATCAAATTTTTTTTTTCTTGGCCGAATAGGTCCGTTTTCGATCGAATTCGGAGCAAAGTAATAGCACATTCGAATCGTACAATTCAAAGTTTTTCCATACTCAAAACTTTCACCCTGCAGCATCTTATTTCCCACATAATATTAGGTATCAAGATAAATCCCCCCAAATATGAAAGCCTCGGGTCCGCTGAACAGTTTTATGTCAAATAGGTACTGAAAAATCAACACATTTACATCATTTTGGGGTGGGCAAAGGTAGAAAAGATTGCAGTCACCCCAGAAAACCATATATTTTTGTAAAGTACACATTCTCCAGAATCCAAATTGGGTATGCATGTCTTTTTACTCCAAAGCACAAAACGCAAACCTTTTCTAAAACTGGCGTTTTTGGTGACATTTCCTAAAATCACCTCAAAACTTCCACCCTGCAGCATCTTATTTCCTACATACTATTAGGTATCAAGATAAATCACCACAAATATTAAAGCCTGGAGTCCTCTGAACAGTTTCCTGCCCAATATATATAGGTTTACTTAAGCATATAAGGGCCCCAAAATGAAGACCCCCCATGTGGTCTGTCAATTCATGTACTGCAAAATCAACATATTTACATAATTTTGGAGTTGGGCAAAGGTAGAAAAAAGTACAGTCACCCCAGAAAAATATATATTTTCAGAAAGTACACCTTCCCCCGAGTCCACATTGTGTATGCATGTCTTTCTACTCCAAAGCACCAAGCTGCAAACCTTACCTTAATTTGGCAATTTTGGTGACATTTCCAAAAATAATCCCAAAACTTCCACCCTGCATCATGTTATTTCCCATATACTATTAGGTATCAAGATAAGTAACCACAAATATGAAAGCCTGGGGTCCACTGAACAGTTTTATACCGAATGTACAAAGGTTTATCGAAGTACATGGCATGTAAAGACCCCAGAATCTACCTTGTGCATATTTATTTGATGGCTTACTTTTACACTAATTTATCAGCACTGGCAATTTTATGTAGGATAAAAGGTACACAAAATTAAGGTGACCCCTGAAAACCATGTAGCTTTGGAAAGTACACATTCTGATGAATCCACAATGGTCAATTATGTCTTTGTACTCCAAACTACTCAACTGCAAAGCTACTCTAAAGATACTGGTTTTTGTGACATTTCTGAAACTCGCCTAAAAATTATGCAATTTATCACATACAATTTCTTACATACAATTGTAAAACATGCTAAATATTGATGCCAAGGGTCTACTGAACAATTTGATGGCCAATATGCATAGATCTACCAAGGCAGCTGGCATGTGCGTACCCCAAATTAAAATAGTGCATATGAATTTTCTCGGGCTGTCTTTTCGCCTTCAGTGAACAAAGCTCCTTGACTGGGTATTATGTGCCACATGACCGTCCTAACAGCACAAAGACACCCCAAAGCCATATATTTTTGTAAAGTACACATTCTGATGAATCTAAAATGGTAATTATGTCTTTCTACTCCAAACTACCATAGTGCAAAGCTACGCTAAAGGCAGCAGTTTTTGACATTTCTGAAAATTGCTTAAAAATATTGCAATTGGCCGCATTTATCTCAACCCAATTTCTTTTTTTTTTACATATTCTTTATTTGGTTTTTCTTTTTTCAAAAAGGTAAAACAAAGACAATATACAGAAAGAATAAAACATAAAATAATAAGAATAATAAAAAATTATATCAGAAGTGTGACTCCTGGTTGCATTCACAAGATGTATGCATAGTCAATGCAGTCAGTAGTACATAATATTTGACATTATCTCTGGAACAATATAAGTAGAACCCATTAACTTCCTTTTAATCAGTTGCGGCAAGGGTCCTCAAAACAATAGAAAGACAAGGGTGGATCAGTACATAACAATCTAACAAATCCTAATAATACAACAACATCACGATCTATCATCTAGTTCACAGAAAAAAGAAATTCACATATGCAGATATTACCTATCTCACTAAGGAACATCATACAGCAGCCAAAGCACGGGTATAATTCAGGGATGATTTGAATAAGGTCCAGGATGCCCAGGTTTCTATATACTTGTTGGGGGATTTGGTTGTGTATGAGAATAACTCTTCCATACGTTGTATCTGATTGAGTTTCGCTACCCATTCAGCCACTGTAGGCGGTCTAGTACTCTTCCATAATCTGGGAATGACAGTTCGAGCTGCCGCTATTGCAAATGCTACAAAGCCCTTTGGTACAATTTTCAACTGTGCAGTGGGGGAAGGTATCGTTAGCAGTGCTAAAGAGGGATCAGGTGGGATATCTACCCCAATAACTTGAGAGATGAGCTGGAAGACTGATACCCAAAAGGGTTGCAATAAATGACAGCCCCACCAAATATGTGTCATATGCCCTTTCTCCACGTTACAACACCAGCATAAATCGGACACCCGGGGTAAATAATATGCAGGGTCGTGGGGCACCTATACCACCTGGTGAGAATCTTATAGTTAGTCTCCTGTGCTTTGCACGCAGTTGCCAGTTTGTGAGTAAGGACAAAGGATTGTTCCCAGTCTTTGACACTGAAGGAAGTATTAAGGTCTCTCTCCCAGTGTGCTTTAAATTTAAGTTCTTGGGTACCTTTCAGCTCCAAGAGTATGGAGTACACCTGCGCTAGAGTATGAGCAGGTTTCAATTTAGCTAAACAGAGATCATCAAATGCTGTACCATCCGCCAATAGCAAGTCTTTCTCTGGGTGTGTTTGAAACCAGTGGGTTAATTGATGGTGCATAAACCTTTGTGCAAAGGACTGCGTGAGAGTCTCTAAAATATTTTCTAGAGGGGCCACTCCTGTCAAACTTCTCACCTTTATAAAGGGGTAATTCTCCCTCTGTCGTTTAGCCAAGAAACCCTTACTAAGCATACCTGGCGGAAACGCTGGATTTCCAATCAGGGGTGTCATTGGCCCTGTCCGAACCGATAAGGGTATTAGTCATATGAGTTTGTCCCATGTCAATAATATATTGTGTATAGTTATAGGTAACATCGAAGCGTCCTGCCGATCTTTGGGAATAATCCAAGTTAACGCCTCTAAAGGCTGCTTCACCTGAGACTGTTCTATCTGAATCCAATCTTTTTGATCCCAATGGTGAAAACAGTCTACCAGTCTAGTGCAGGTTGCTGCTTGCCAATAAATATATAAGTCGGGTAAGCCTGCTCCTCCATTCTGTTTGCGCCTGTGCAATACTGACATTTTGATTCGGGGTGACTTGTTAGCCCAAACAAATTGCGTGATGAGCTTATTGGCTTTTTGCAAGATAGTCATTTTAGGCGGTGTGGGGAGGGTCTGGAAAAGGTAGAGGAATTTTGGTAGGATTATCATTTTGACAAAGTTAATCCTCCCAAACCAAGTGATGTGTGACTGGTCAATCCTTTGTAGGTCTGCCTTAATTTGGTTTAGTAATTTGGAATAATTGAGTGTCGCGGCCGTGGAACTGTCGTGAGGGACCAGAATCCCGAGGTATTTGAGGGAATTAGGTTGCCATGCAAATGGAAAATTTTGTAAATCGGGTTTGGACAGAGAGACATTTAACGCTTCAGATTTGGTCATATTAATTTTAAAATTACTATAGAGGCCGAATCTGTCCAATTCTTGCATGAGTGGAGGGATTGATAGAAATGGGGATTTCACATAAACTAATAGGTCATCTGCAAATGCAGCTGCTTTAACCTCCCTTTCACCTATTTTCCCGCCCTGTATCAAATTATTATTCCTGATTGCAGTTATTAAGTTTTCCATTGTTAATATATAGAGCAGGGGGGACAAGGGGCATCCCTGGTGCGTTCCATTCGTGAGAGAAAAGGCTTCTGATAGAGTTCCATTTATCCTGATCTTAGCCGTTGTGACTGTATATAATGCCATTATTTTAGATATAAATGATTGCCCCAGACCAGTCTGCATGAGAGATTCCCTGAGGAATTTCCATCTTACCCGAACAAAGGCCTTCTCCGCTTCTGTTGATAGCATGATAAGTGGGATTTTATGCCTTTGGGCATATTGGAGAACGGAGAAGGTCTTGATGGTGTTGTCTCTCGCTTCCCGTCCCAGGACAAATCCCATCTGATCAGTGTGTATAAGCGTGCTCAGTAGGGGTTTCAATCTATTGGCCAGCATCTTGGCATACAACTTCGTGTCAACATTCAATAAGGATATGGGACGGTAGCAGCGCAGTTTGTCGGGTCTTTACCCGGCTTGCGCAGTACTGTTATGGTCGCTTCCAGGAAGGACTGGGAGGGAGGCTTCGTGTCAGAAATGGCATTAAATGCTGGGAGGATAACCGATGCTAGGGAGTCCCCTAAATGTTTATACAGCCCTATGGAAAAGCCGTCCGGCCCGGGATATTTCCCCTGTGAGGTAGAGGAGATGGCCAGTTTTAGTTCCTCCTGAAGGAGGGGCCCGTTCAGTGCCTCGAGTATTTCTGGATCTATTAAACGCGTATGGGTGGTTGCAGCTATGTAATCCTTTAACTGTTGTTCATCAGGGAGGGGGTCCGCCTTCAAGTTGTATAATTCAGAGTAATATTGAGTAAAAGTCTGAGCAATCTTATTGGTATGGTGGGTGGTTTGCCCCTCAGCTGTTTGAATGGTCTGGATATAATTTACATTCTGCTGCTGTTTATACAATTTCGCCAATAGCTTACCACATTTATTGCCCCAAGCATAAAATTTCCCCTTGCCCCTCTCTATGTATTTGTGGTATTGGAATTGGGCCAAGTCCTTAAGCTCCTGCCTGGCTTGTTGAAGTTTACCGTATGTTTCTGCATCAAGGTCAGCCTTGTGAGTGGTCTCTAATAAATGGATTTGTTGGAGTAATTGACTATACTTCAGCGTCCTCGCCTTCTTGAGTCTAGAGCCGTGTTTAATAAGAGTGCCCCTAAGCATACACTTCATTGCCTCCCATCTCGTCAGCGGGGCTGTGTCGTCCCCTTCGTGGTCTCGCTGAAAATTTGTTATTGTTTGTTTCCGATCAGACATACAGTCCTGGTCCCTCAATAAGGATTCATTAAGACGCCAGGTCCACTGGCGAGCTGGGAGGTCGGGAATTTTTATGTCTATAAATACGGGGTTGTGATCGGAATTAGTTTGCGGTCTAATGTCTGACAAGGAGACCCAGTCTAGAATGTGATGGGACACTAAGATATAGTCAATTCTGCTCTATTGGTTGAAAGGGGGGGAGTAATATGTGAAATCCTTGACAGTTGGGTGTTGGATTCTCCAGGGATCAATAAGCTGGTACTTATAAAGAACTTTTTTGGCCTGTCGTAAACGGTGGAATGAAATACTAGACTTGCCAGTCGAAGTGTCGAGGCGGGGGTTGAAAGCCATGTTAAAGTCTCCTCCCACATTGAGCTGACCTTCTATGAACCCCTCTAAAAGCAATAACATTTGTTCAAAAACTGCGTCTGCCCTGTGTTCGGAGCATAGCAATTGACGATCGTTAGAACAGTCCTCTGGATTTCTATTTTGATGGCTTGTATGCGCCCAGTGCCATCTATTTTCGTATCTTTCACAGTGCAGTGACAGTTTTTATGTATCGCTATAGAGTGCCCCTAAGCATACACTTCATTGCCTCCCATCTCGTCAGCGGGGCTGTGTCGTCCCCTTCGTGGTCTCGCATTTAGCGACCGGGTTATTATTACAGAACCAGTTCGGGAAGTATTTGTTGGCTATCTTGGGCCTATGCCCTACCTTAAAATGAGTTTCCTGCATTAGGAGTATATCAGTCTTATCTTTGTGCATCTCATAAAGTATTTGAGATCGCTTCTCAGGTGTATTGAGGCCTCTGCAGTTTATGGATGTTATCCGTAATCCCGCCATGAGGACGTGCTGTGAGGAACGAAACCGTCGAGGCCCAACACACCTGTAGCGAATTGTATTTCAGTGAAGATTGTGATCTGATCCGGAAGGAAGAGAGAAAAAGAAAAGGGGGTGCAGTTCAAGAAAACACATATCAAAAAGACAAACAAATCTAACTGTAACAATATTCTCGTATTCGTGGGTACCTGTCCCACATGTGTCCTGGAGGGGGGTCTGTCACCTGCCCTAAGGGCCGCATAGAAAACTCTGGTGTCGTAGGGGGTCTATGGAAACTTAGACGTAATTGGACGGGTGCCCAAAAAGAACAGGGGTTGGAAGACATAGAGAGCAGTAATCTACGTGCCTTGTGGGGCATAAGTGGGGTAGCGCCCCATTAGCAGTATCGCCAGTGCAGAGTAGGGTGTTGCCTGGTACGGTACCTTTAATGGCGTCGTTAGATAAGTTTCCCACAGAAGGCGTTCCGTCGCGGCCGTGTCCGGCTTGCCAGTCTGCTCCGTCTCCAGAACTCCACGCCGATGCACTGCTGTCCGGTGTGGTACGCGGGGCATCCGCCTGCGTACCGTGTATTTGTACTTGGATAGTCATCTGCCGCTTACAGCTGTCGGCTGGCGGAGAAGGTGCAGGTGTGGTTATTATGTCTTCCTCGTTCATTTGCCCCACTCTGGTGGCTTCGTCATCAAGGCCTCTGGTCCAAGATGGCCGCCGCGGGTCTGCTGAGAAGTCGGTGCAATTGTCTTGTGCACGGAAGAAAGATCCGATATTACCTCTGGGAGAGTTCCCTTCAGGTTTCTGCTTCGTTTTATGTCTCCGCTGCCTAGTCATTGCAGCTCAGGCACCCAGAAATAGGATTAATTAGACCCCTTTACACGGAGCTCCTGTTACATGCATGCTACCCGGTTCAGCACTAGGCTTCGCCCCCCCCTCAACCCAATTTCTTACTTACAATTGTAAAACACCCGAAATCTTAATGCCAAGGGTCTACCGAACAGTTTGATGCCCAATATGCATAGATATACCAAAGCAGCTGGCATGTCCGGGCCTCAAATAAAAATAGTGCATATTAATTTTCTCGGCTGTCGTTTTGCCTTTTATTGAATGCCACAAGACTGTCCTAACAGCACAACGACCCCCCAAAACCATATATTTTTGTAAAGTGCACATTCTGACAAATCCAAAATGGTAATTTATGTCTTTTTACTCCAAATTACCATACTGCAAAGCTATGCTAAAGGCAGCAGTTTTTGACATTTCTGAAAATTGCTTAAAAATATTGCAATTGGTCGCATTTATCTCAACCCAATTTCTTACTTACAATTGTAAAACACCCGAAATCTTAATGCCAAGGGTCTACCGAACAGTTTGATGCCCAATATGCATAGATATACCAAAGCAGCTGGCATGTGCGGACCCCAAATAAAAATAGTGCATATGAATTTTCTCGGCTGTCTTTTCACCTTCTGTGAATAAAGCTCCCTGACTGGGTATTATGTTCCACAAGACCATCCTAACAGCACAAAGACCCCCCTAAACCATATATTTTATAAAGTACACATTCTGACAAATAAAAAATTGCAAAACTGTATTTCTACTCCAAACTATCATACTGCAAAGCTACGCTAAATAAAACATGACGAACAACAAGGCAAGCATAAAACTGTAAAATCACAAAATAAAATCAGGAAAATCAATGAAATAACGAAATAACTGATCCGACAGTGTGGTTAGTGTTCAGAATGTTTGATCCAATAGTCACGCTGTGGTATCTACAGTTTTTAGGAGAAAAATAAATAAATAAAAAGTAAGAAAAAAAGTGTGTGTTTGTGTATGCATGTGTGTTTATGTCTAAAACTGTGTGAATGTGTGTATAGATGCATGTGAGTGAAAGAAAAAAGCCTGAAAAGAAAAAGAATAAAGCTAACTTAGTAAAATGTGTATTGTGTATTATTACATGCATGTATGTGTAAATGTGTGTAAAACTGTAAAATAAAGGCTACTTACCATTAATGAAGTCCAGGAGGGTCCTTGGCAGCCATCGGGATCCTAAAGCAGTGTCTACACAGAAGGAAGTCGCAGGCTGACTGGAGGAGGCAGAGAAGATGCAGCAGACACGTGTCTGCATAATTGTAGGTGGGTCCTACAACGATTGAGTTGCAGGACCCATCTGACCTCCCCCTCTGCTCCCCCTGCTCATTGCTTGGGGGTTGGGAGAACACTGGAGCCCTCTGCAGAAGCGGACGCTAATGCAGAGAGGAGCCCTTTCCAGTTCTTGGCAGTTGGGGCTTTTCCCTACAAGAACGTAGTACCTACTTTCTTGTCAGGTAAAGGGTTAAGTCTATATATATAACCCGTCTAACTGCTAGTTGATCCAGAGGAAGGCAAAAAAAAAAACATTATATATATTATAGGTATATATTTATACATAGTAATAATATCACCCCTTAAGCACCTCTTAACAACCCCATTTTGGCCAGTCTTTCCTCATAGCTAAGATTTGCCATACCTTTTACCAGCTCACTTGCCCTTCTCTGTACCCTCTCTAATTCAATAATGTCCTGTTTGAGCACTGGAGACCAAAAGTTTTTGTTTATGTCCCATCTTGAAGTCTCCTTAACTTTTAAGTCTCTTTACTGTGTTCTGTCTGCAGATTGTGCTGTCTTCTTTTAAACATGGACTTTTCAGTGGACAGTGGTTGAAACACGTGAGTTACATTCGCTGGGAAGGTGTTTTCCGCTGCATTCCAATCTATGGCATGTCATTTGCTTGCCAATCGTAAGTATCTGCTCTTTCTGCTACTGTTTGATTGGTTAATGTGATGTTATTCTGATCAGTTATAGACCATACAATCATGGATCAAGGATTGTGCTTTTTAGTTGGCCGCTTTGCAACTTTGGATCTTCATTAATGTGTTCTTCATAGCAGGGCGTATGGAAGAATAAAGTTATCTGTATGAAAAGAAACATGCAGGCATATGCTCACCAAATATCAGTATTCCCAAATATTTTTGTACTATAACACATATGTTAGCCCTACATATAATGTGGTTGTTAAAGGGGTTGTTCACCTTCAAACAACTAGTTGATTTCAGATATATCACCAGAAATTTTCCAATGATTTTCTATTTGTTACCATTTTTCTAATATTGAAGAGTAAAGTGACATTATTCACCTTCTGAAGTAGGGTTGCCGACCCTGTAAACTGTTCTAAATGGACACATTTAGTTGATACAGTTATTATCTTTGTCCCAGCTGTGCAGAATCTCTGGGTTTCATTACAGGCAGTTGTTAGAATTGATACAATAGTTGCTAATACTCCAGAGATGCTGCTGATAAAAATGTATAACTGTTGCAAAATCATAACCGTTTAGTCTGCTCCTGAATTACTGAGCTGTCAGACTGAAACACAGGAAGGAACAGGACAGGAAACAGGAAGGAACATTTAACTTTAAATTTTGGAAAAACATTAAAAAATAAATAATGGAAAGTAATTGAAAAAAGTCATTATTTCTGGGGAACAATCTAAAAACAACTGAATTGAAAAAAATGTTTGAAAGTTGAACAAACCCATCTTATAAACACTTTTTTCAGTTAATCTGTTTTCAGATTTTTCTCCAGAAAAAATAAATTTTTTTATTTGGTATTATTCCAAAACTAAAGTTCAAAGTTTATTGTTCCTGTATCTTGTATTTCAGTCCAGCAGCTCAGTAATCCAGGTGCAAATTCTGAACTGTTTAATGTTTCAACATTAGTTGATACATTTCTCAAAAGTATATGTGGAATGTTAGCAAATATATTATCAATTGTAACAGCTGGGATGTAAACTCAGGTATGTTGCAAAGATAGGAAATGTATCCACTAATGTGCTGTATCAAGTTACAAGTTTAGAGAGTCAGTGACCCCCCCCCCATCCCAGAGCTGCTTTAGAAAGACATATAAGAAGGTTAAAATGAAACTTTAAGCTTCAAAATTGGAAAAATGGTCACAAATAGAAAGTCGTTGGGAAAATGTTTATTTCTGGGGAACTATCTGTAATCAACTGAACTGAAAAAAGTGTTGGAAGTTTAACAACCCCTTTAAGAAAAAAATATAATATGTAATTTGTACGCAATCTTCTTCCCAAATTCTTCCCAAATTTATACCCCTTAAAAGCAAGCTTTCCTTTTTGCAGTTCTGTTATACACTTTAATCTCCCTAACATTGTCTTTCTCCCAATTCTTGTCTCTTAGCACTTTCACTAAAACACACTACCCTGGGAAGTTTGCTGACATCTCCTAGGGGTAGATATATGAAAAACTGAACTGAGTAATCTAGAATATTTTCTGTACAGTTTAAAAACACTTTTCAGAGCTAGTAAGATCATCCAAATGTGACCACTTTTGCCACTCATAAAAAAAGATAAGACAAGTTGATAAATTGGGACCCAGCCTTCAAATCCAGTTTCTCAAACAACAATTCACAGAAACTTGAGTAGAATCGATATTTCACTGACGCTAAGGATTTGGAACTGATTCTTAAAGTGATAGCAACACTTTTCAACTTTATCAGTAACATGTCAAAATCAATTATAATAAACACTCCCACTCTAATTTTACTTCTGAAATGCATTCCACTGCCTCCCACAACATAGGAGCTGAATTGGGGGTCGGTGGTGAGGTAGCAGGATAACATTTCAAATTAGGAGTAGTGACGCATATCTTATTAAAGGCAAAGTGACATGTTTTTAAAATATGGCAGTATTGTTATCCTTTAAATGTAATCTTTGCCCAGTTTTCTAGCTTTATTTAAGATTGTCTTATTCTGTCCTGATCCATTTACTTTATGTCTAACCTGCTGTCCTGTGGCACATTTATTTTATATAGTTATGATTTGCTCCACAAGATACAGTTAGGTCCATAAATCTTTGGACAGAGACCACTTTTTTTCTAATTTTGGTTCTGTACATTACCACAATGAATTTTAAATGAAACAACTCAGATGCAGTTGAACTGCAGACTTTCAGCTTTAATTCATTGGGTTGAACAAAAAGATTGCATAAAAATGTGAGAAACTAAAGCCTTTTACACACATCATCCCTTCATTTTAGGGGCTCAAAAGTAATTGGACAAATTAAAAAACTGAAAACCCTTTGCTGGCAATGACAGCCTGAAGTCTTGAAATCATGGACATCGCCAAATTCTGGGTTTCCTCCTTTTTAATGCTCTGCCAGGCCTTTACTGCAGCAGCTTTCAGTTGCTATATGTGGGCCCACTGTATCCCTGACCTCAACCACCTACTCACATGGGTTACAGAGTACAGAATAAATACACTTGGCCCTTAATTACAATGGGCTAAGCACATCTTAGTGACTGCACTATGGTATCACCAAACTGAGCTGTTGCCAATAAGTATTATTCTGTCTGTTATTTGCAGAACAGAATGCAGCAGCTTTCAGGATGTCTAGGGCTGGAATAGGGAATGGTACACATAACATATAAAAATGTACATTAGTCTATTAAAGTGCATTTTTATTGTAATTGTTTAGATTTTCTTGAAACTTTTCTTTTAAATGAGCTCCATTACCCTTCCACCCTGGTCACTTACATCAGTGAGCAGCTCATAGATTTTCTAACACTTTGATAATGAATTAGTAATATCACATGCTGGCTTTAAAGGCCAGGAGGTCACAAATTAAAGTTGTGCTGTGGAAGAGTTTAAGCAGTAAAAATTATCAACCAAAAAGTTTCTTTAGTGGGAGGATGAAAGGGTCACAAGAATTGACATCCATTATTTTTTCTTTTAGTACATCCCAGCTCTTACAATTAGTTTCATCCTATGAAGTAAAAAAAAAAAGGGTTGGTGCCTATTGGAGTCTGTCTACTGCCAGCTCAAGTACAGAATCTTCCATAAGTAGAAGCTAAATATATTTTTATGTTTAAACTGAACTTGTATTGCTATACCATATTCTGCACACATCTGTTGATTTGCACTTGTTTTGAGATTTCCATTAAAAGAGACCCTGCATATAATGTTTTTTTACTTATTCGCACCATATACCAGCACTAGAGCCATTTTTTTAGTCCTGTGGTTAGCTCATCTAAAAAATAAAAAGGCTTTATTAAAAGCTACATCAAAACACTCTTTTGAGAAACACAAGGTAAATAAGTTACATGCAGGCATGGGTATTTATTGGAGGGTGTAGTTTTCATTTTTTTGATAACATTTTTTAATGTTACTGGTCCTTTAAGAAGGGGTTGAGAAGCATTGTAAGCAGCTTAGCCGCTTGTATGCCCTACATTTCAAGTAGGGTTAAACCCCTGCCAAGAAGACAGTCCAGCTGTCAGACAGAATATGGAGGTAAAATTTTAAAATTATGGGGAACTGCATGGTCATACATGCATTTTAGTCACAGATGCCAGAATATTGACTGGTTATTGTGTACGGACTGCAGTCTATAGGAATTATTTTACTTGCCCGCTTGATGCCACACAGAGAAACTAAAGGTGCTCTTATTGGCCCGTGTATGGGGCTTGCTGGCCAAACATCAGATCAGCCAAGCTTAGTTCAGTATGTGGGTGACCAAAAGGGGCACAGATCAGTTTATCTGGTGATATTACCAAATTAGCAGATCTTTAGGTACGGTATATGGCCAGTGTAAGTTGGTAGTAGATGTTTTACATTGTTCACTACCCAGTTATAAGTCTTTATAGCTTATAGGTACTGGGTATTATTCTTCTGATTTGAGCATAATTCGGAGCTCCACAAGAAGGTAAAGGATGTGATGTACAGTCAATATAAGAAAACTAACCCAAAAAGTGAATGTCCTTAAAAAAACCAAACTATAGAACAGAGAGTAAAACAAAATCTGGACTTATTGCACCAGCACAGCCCTTGTTTGTTCCAGATGCAGTTGCATATGAAATCATTAAAAGAGGAGACCACTCTCCTTGTTAATTCTCAGCATAACATAAAAGCATTTAAAGTTGTACTCTCTGTAACTCACGTATGGTTTCCTGTACCTATACTGCACTAAGACCTGTGTTTTTATTTCACCCAGTCAAGTCCTGCCAACGTATGACAGCCTGGATGACCCATCCGTTAAAATAATGAGTTCCATCTTTGCTCTATCCCTAAATGTTGTGACCACATTCTATATAACGGTAAGAGCCTTAAAAAAAGATAGAAAGGGAAATCACAGTATTTCATTCAAATGACTTATTAAATCACTGCTCTATTGTCTCTTCTGATGCCGATTGGATAACATAAATGTTATGATTGTAGTTCACATTTTAAAGATATAAACCATATAAATAACATTTTGAGGAAGCTGTCACAGAGATAGAGAATTGTAACCAAACTCCTTTTTCTCACCGCTGCTTGTACTTATTACCCACATCCCAGTTTTGTCTTTAGTTAAACTGTACACAGTTGTCAAATCCAAAGGGTCAAATGCAAGGATCACAAGATCATGGGATTTTGGTCAACACCTGCTGTACAAAATTCTTGGCCCCCTTTAGATCATTAGTCATTCTGCCATAGTTATATGAATATGTACAACAGCAACTAAGAAGCTGTGCCTCTAGCAATATCTAGGAGAGAAAATAGGTGTTTTTCCAAAATTCCACCCTAAGCTGTCTTCAGGTTAGCCCCCACAGCCACTTCTCCAGACCCCAGACATGCCCGACATTTCCCCGGACCCCCAGAAATTGAGACTGAGAAGGACTGTAATATTGCAACAATATTACCCAGGGCCGGAACTAGGGGTAGGCACAAGAGGCACGTGCCTAGGGCGCAAAGCTTGGGGCACCAGGCACTTACCTTATATGCAGCCTACCCCTAGTCCTGCAACTGTTACCACATTGAAACGTGTGTTAAATAAGAAACACAACTTTTGCAGCAGATTTCTGCGTCTGATTGGAGTTCATTACCACACCACTTCATTGTATACATTGAAAAGTAGATGCGCTTTGTGAAGTCGAAGTGCTTTGCGCATGATTAAGCCTGCGCCCCGCTACGCATGTGCGTCCTCGGTTGCGCACAGTTACGCACGATTACGCACGCGTGTTCTCGAGTACACGCGGTTGCACACGCGAGTCCTCGGTTGTGCGCTATTGCGCACAGCTGCGTTGGGGACCTCAATTGCCAGGCCAGATGGGTTGCCTGGGGCAACTGACAGACCTGGCCCGACACTGATATTACCAAACACATACAGCTAACAATGTAAAATTATTTAATATGGTTCAACACATAAGGGGCTATAATAAGATACCGATGACCTAATGCAGCTGGAAGAGAACCTTTTATTAGACTTGTCTAAATAAAAATTATGCCACCGCATTAGATTTAGGTCTGACAGATGTCTTTAAAACTTTTCATGATATAATATTTTTTGCTGACCACAAACATCTGAATTAATGGAATTCTCAGTAGCTATAGGACTGGCTTGGGGCTTTTAATTTCTGTCCCTGAGCAAAAGATTGTTTTTGTTTCTTTTACCTAGGTTGGCTTCTTTGGTTATGTTAGCTTTCCTGAAACCATTGCTGGGAATGTGCTTGTGAACTTCCCTTCCAATCTAGTGACAGAGATGATCAGAGTGGGCTTCATGATGTCTGTAGCAGTTGGTTTTCCAATGATGATCCTGCCCTGTAGGCAAGCCCTGAACACCCTTTTATTTGAGCAGCAGGTGAGTCATGGCAGAACTGTGAATATAAATATAACAGAGTTTTGCAAGAAAGCAATGAGAATTAAAAAAACATTTCTTGATATGGTTTGTCCCTAAACTTTACATTTCATTTTGTGTTTGTACAGCAAAAGGATGGGACATTTACTGCAGGAGGATATATGCCGCCATTACGATTTAAAATCCTTACACTGGTTGTAGTGTTTGGTACGATGCTGGGTGGCATACTCATACCAAATGGTAGGTAAAATCACATAAAGTATTTAGAGAGATTGTTAGGGGAAGCTGTGGTTGTTGAAGCTTGCTGTTCACCAGTCAAAGGGTAACTAGACAGATCATTTGCTTTTGGCTACACATACATGGCTGATACAGGCCTAGATTTGTTCTGTTAGCAGGTTACTCGTTTACATCTGCTGATCCAATCATCTGGCAAACACATTTTTCTGCATGTGTCATAGCATAAATTGTGAACACATACATTGTAAAACTAGTATCATTTCAAGGCAAATATAGACATAGAAGTTTTATTTGTAAGTCTGCTTACAACTGTATTTTTATTATTTTTATCATCATTATCTTCACTGCATGTGATTCTTACCACTTAAAGGAACAGTAACACCAAAAACTGTCTTAAAGTAAATGCAATATATTGTAGTGTTGCCCTGCACTTCTAAAACTGGTGTGTTTGCTTCAGAAACACAACTATAGTTTATACAAACAAGCTTCTATGTTGCCATGAAGGCAGCCATTCAAGAACAGGATACGCAATGGATAACCGATAAGTTCGGAAGAATCCCATTGTATACTATAGTGCTTATCTGCTGTGTATCCTGTGCCTTTTCTCTTTTTTCAGCTTTGAATGGCTGCCCCCATTTAGAGGGACAGTGTACTTCCTTGTTCCAAATTGGCTTGAATATAACTTTTTGACCATTATTTTAATTAGCAATTGTGCATGGATTTGTTAATTCTTGCATTATACATTCTGCTTCCTGTCCTGTAAGTCCCAATTCATGAAATAAGAAGGATTCGTTACCTATACTTTGCTAGGGGGGTACTCCCAGAATGTATTCACAGTGTATCAGGATACAAACATATGTGAATCAAACATCTTTAGCTGTTCCCTTTCAGCTTGTTCCAAAACGTTTAGTCTACATGTGTTTGTGTCCTGATGTACACTTTGGGAACACCCCACTGGCCAAGTATAGGTGACAAATTCTGGCAGTGGAGAGGCCATGGAGTATATCTTCAGGATTTCCAACAATTTAGTATATTGCTACTGTATGCCTCCAATGTTTGCTGAGAAAGTTTTCTCTGTCCCATCTAAAAAGGAACCAGACACAAAAAGCTATATAATAAAAGTCATTTTCAAATCAAACATGAATCCCTAATTCTTTTTTAAACTTAGGCTAATGCCACACAAGGGCTGTGTAAAAAAGCTGGCAGAGAATCAGCCCTTACACTGGAAGCTCCCCGTGTAAAGCTTCCATACCTGTTTTAAGCTGTTTCGAAAATATCAGCTGTACCATCCCAGTCTCCTTCACTAGGCCAGACACATTAGATTCACTTTTATTCTTCAATTCTTTCATGTTGCTGACTCCTGCACATACCCCCTTTCTCCTTATTGTGTAGTAAAAAAAATGTGTAAACATTATCATCAAATGTCAAATTTGATAATAAAATAAAAAAATTATCAAATCTTCCACTGAAAGCAATCTATTGCGGGGGTGTTGCTTAGATTACAGATCAAAAATGGCTTTAGATTACAGATCAAAGATGAGTACAGCAGAGCTGATAATAAACCAGTAAAAACAAGGAATTGTACTTCAAACCAAAGGTTTATACGAGTGCAGGTTTGAAATACAAAACAGAGTACAGGTTTGAAATTTAGGAACCAAATAATCTTAGCAAATTTTGTTGAATGTCTGACAAGTAATGCATAAACTAATAATAACTATAATAACATAACTAATTCATTTCTCACTCAGTGGAGACAATTCTGGGTCTTACGGGAGCAACCATGGGAAGTCTGATTTGCTTAATTTGCCCTGCTCTCATCTATAAGAAGATCCACAAGAAAGGTCTTGCGTCTCAGGTAACACAACATCATCAATAGACCTTGTCCATTAAATTTCCTAGTGCATTTTGTTGTTAGAAGATTGTATTCAGATTAGGAAGACCTCTCCGCAACTTCCAATGCAAAACAAAGTGGAGCATTATAACAATATACGGTAGAGCAACGTTCTTAAAACAAATTTACCACTTTGAACCTTTGAAGGCCAGATGTTATTGCCGGCCCGCCAACGCCTTATAATTCTGCCAACGAGTTGTTAATTATGGCAGCCAGGAAGCCTCAGCTAGCTCGGTTAGGAAGCTGAGTGAGGAGGAGGAGGGAAGTGAGAATCCACGCAGGCAAACGGAAGTTGAAAAGTACAAATGTCTATTGTGGAGAACACTAAAAACACTCTCTCATTCATGGAGTCTCATGATTTATTGTTCTTTCAGTCACTTGTGAGAGACTGATCTCTGGTGCCTTGATCTGCAATGTATCTAGTCCAGTGGTGGTTTTAGGGATGCAATTAGTAACTCTTGTTATTTCTTAAGTTTCCATGCAAGAACAGTCCTGATTACACTTTAATTATTTTTGCACTGACTGCTACTGTATAGGCAAAAGAAATATAGACCTGAATATACTTTAAGTATACAGTACAGGAAACCATATTTAACTAATCAAGTTTCCTGTTCTAAAATGCTGAAATGATAACTTGTTATTGTATTTTTCTATAGTGTGGTCCCAGTCTAATGGAACAAATGTTTTTCCTGTCAATTTAAAACGACAGTGCTTCAAAATACAAAAATGCTTTAATGTATTAATATAAGCTTAGATATAAGCTGTTTTTCACCTGGCTGGTAAAGTTATGTTTAGTTATACGCCTCATTTCCTTGTCATGAATCTGCATTCTGTGTACTCGGGGCCTTAAGAAGTAAAAAGTAAAAAATCAAAAATGAAACACTCTTGTGTTTAAATCTGTATTTAGACTGTATTATCCTTGTTTCTCCTGTTATAATACTGCACATAGTGGCTAGGTAAACAAGGTCCCCCTGGGTTTTTTTTCTTGATCTTATTCTAGTCATTATACATTAAAAGTCCATTAACACTGTCTGCCCAGCAGTTGTAAATAAATATAAAATAGCCTATAATAAGCGTAGTTCTTTTTCTTATATAAAAATGTTTTTTAAGCAATATAGTCAGTTTTTGTGGTTTCAAATCCGCTTTTATTTGTTCTTTTTTATTTGGCTGTGAAGTATAGGTGGTCTCTGACAAGCACCCACAGGAAAACTCTAAAAGTAAAAATATCCCAGTCTATTTGCTAGTCTATTTGCCTTTAAATTAACCATTTATTAAAGGTTACTCTTTTCCTCTAAAATGCTAAAGAAAGTTATTAAAAGATACGATTATAAAAAGTACGAACAGAAAAAAAGTGACGTACTAAAAAATACAAATATCTATAAAACTTCTAAACATTTTAATTCAAAATTTTCAGATAATTACTAGTGGGAAAAAAACTGAAAACCTCAAAGTCTGAATGGTTACTAATAAAAAAAACAAAACAAAAAAAAAAGTCCAATAGAATCAGTGCAGCTCCCATTGACTTCTGTAGGACCTTGACTTGGAGAAGTTTTATACTTAACAAATCTTAACAGATCTCAAATTTTTTGAGAAATAAGAAAAAAAACACATTTTTATGAAAAAATATGAGTTGTGAAAAATAAATAAATTTTTTAGTAAATTGGCCCATAGTGTGACATAGACCAATTTATATACAATTTTATTTATTTTTAAATTATGTTGCTTTTTGTTCAGCAACTCTCTAGTTTAGAAGTAAAGAGGCTGTAAGATTAATAGGAGATGGACAAAAGATGAGTAATGAAAAATTACAATAAAAATAAAAAAGGAAAACTTAAAAAAAGTCCATGAAGATTTCTTAAAGGAACAGTAACACCAAAAAATGTAAGTGTTTTAAAGTAATGAAAATATATGTACTTTATTTATTTTTATTTTTTTACGTTATTGTTCGTTTAAGAACATCCTTTAACTTACTAAAGCTTAAAAGTGAATTATTTGTTTAAGGCTGACACCCCTTCTACTACTTTGCTTTTTGAGAAGTACAGGTATGGAACCTATTGTCCAGAATGTTTGGGACCTGGGGTTTTTCATATAAGGGATATTTCTGTAATTTGGATCTCCATACCTTGTCTACTAAAAAAAAATGTAAACATGAAATAAACCCAATTGGCTTGTTTTGCCTCCAATAAGGATTAATTATATCAGAGTTAGGATAAAGTACAAGTTACTGTTACAGTAATATAGAGAAAAAGCGAATACTTTTTTAAAATTTGATTTATTTCATTAAAATGGAGTCTATGGGAGATGGACGGCACATAATTCTGATCTTTCTGGATAATGGACTTCCGGATAATGGATCCCATATACGTACTGATCTACTCAGAATTGTTCAGCTGAACCAGTGAATATGGCAGCACCAGCAAGTAATAATTATGAGAGTCTGCATTCTGCCATTTTCAGTTATCTCCCAGTCCTAAAAATCTAACCATACAGATATACATATTGCTCCTTGAATAGGTAACTCTACGTCATTATGTTCTCCTTAACCATTGTAGAAATATAAAGTGAGCGTGCAGCCAATTATTAGCTGGTTCAATTTCCCTTTAAATGCTACAGAGTTGTGTTTTGTTCCAGTTCATTTGCGGTTCCTTGTAACTGTGTAATAATTTGAGGAATTACACTGATTGAATCTTGTAGGATGGGAGAAAGAAGCTTATTCTGTAGGTTATCTTTCATGCTAAATTATAAATATATGCCATATAATTTGATGGTATAAATGAATGAAATGGCAACGAAGGGCATTTATTTGTCTCTGTGTGTTTGTTTCTTATGAGAATTTTGCAGGCTGTGAGAGCTTGTCAAAATCGCTTAGATTGTAGGGTTTATCATGCAGATTACTCAAACAACATGTCCTGGTCAGGAGGCAGCTAATGTGGTTCTCCCAGCAGGCACAGCCTTTGGAGCTGAAAGTGCCTTTGTGTTACAGTGACCTTAATTTCCCTACACACACACACGCATGCGCATACACGCATGCCCAGGAGCAGCTGAGCTAAGACTGTAGGGCTCACAGAAAAAAAGGCAAACAGGGAAACATTACACAATGTTTGGAAATCTAGGTCAGGTCACAGCTAGAGGAGCATGTCTAGGTTATACCTCAGGGCAGGGAATGCCTCCCAGTTCCCTACCACTCTTGAACTGGGCTATAAGGGAAAGACATCGAAATTATTCTGTTAACCCCTTCATCCTACAGATCAGCTATAGATCATGTAGTGAAAAAAATGCATGATCATTCAAGGTTGCTAAGCCAAAGGGACTGTCCCCCAAAGTGAAGACAACCGCAATCTAAGGACCAGCATTGTTACATGTATATACTGTGCAAAGTTAGCCATGGCCCAGGAAATGTATGGGAAGAGCTGCTTCCTGTTTATAGAGCTGAGAACCACAAACCAGTAATAAGGATGGCATTCAGTCATTTGTTCAACAGTCACATCTGTGTTTAAAGGGGAATTTAAACCCAAATGTGCAGTTCTGCCCGAGTTTCTCCAGAAAACGCAAAATTACAAGCATAGACTCCATTTTAAAGACCTTCAAGAACTTTTTTTCAGTTCAGTTTGTTTCAGGTAGTTCCCTAGAAATAAAGACTTTTTCCAATTACTTTTTATTTTCTATTTGTGACTGTTTTTCTAATTAAGTTTTTCACATTCTAAAGCAGCTCTGAGGCGGGAGGGTAACTCTTTCTTCAATTTCTTGGTGTTTGAGTTTCAAGACATATCATATAATGTTGTAGTGCTCCAGAAGATATTCTAGAAAAACTTAGGGATGGAATTCCAGTGGTAAGGTTCTGCATGATAGAAAGCTTTAGGACAGGAGTTTCCAGTGGGTGTGAATGTTGTGAAACAGGCAGCCATGATAGGAATTTTACCAGTGGATGTACCTGGTTGCAATCACATTGGCACATTTTTAATAATTTTATACTGTAAAGTTGCTTAGTTACATTTTCCAACATTATCCAACATTATTTTTTTGCAACTTATTCTGTTTATCTGCCACTTCAATGTAATGCATTGTATTAATAGTAAAATCTAATATTGTTTATTAAGTGTAGATGGTTATATTGTAATATATTGATGCTAAAGTGGGGACTGATTTGAACAATCTATAAATAAATATATATAAATAACAGATAAAAGGAATAAAAAAACCACAACAACAATCTATTTTCTTTGCACAGTTTATCCTGGGAGTAGGACTTTTGATTTTGGTGATAAGCACTTACACTACTTTAACAGTGACTGAGGAGCCAACACAAATCAAATCGGAACTGCTGGAAAGAATTGATCTAAAGGAGGAAAAGGATCCTGAGCAAATTAATTCTCAAAAATCAGGTAGATCATAAAATGTTTAATAATGTACAGACTTGCACTGCACAGTACCATATGGATACTCTGTGCACACGCCTACCCCCTTGTGCATTAGTTCCATTTATGCATTTGCTAGGCTATTCCTTTAATATTTTATAGCCTTTAATATTTTATAGCCTCAGGGCTTGCATATTTTGGTAGCACATGTACACTAAAACTCTGCTGGGTGCTCAGTCTCAGGGAGCTCATTGTGACTGCTTGTGAAGCACAACAGTGTTTGTGACCGAAAACTGGCATGTCCATGCAACTAGCAAGGGTCACCAGAAAGGTCCAGCATACCCATGCAGGGCTGGCTGCCTTGCACCAAAATGGCAATTTGTCTTATGTTGGACAATGTTTTTTGCAGTGTTGTTGCCTCAAATAAACAAAAATATGGCTAAAATGCAAACTGCTCCTATTGGATAGCATTAAAGGAAAGATATAAACAGTAGCTGAGTATCCTAAACAGCCATTTAAACAGCAGATTTTCATTTATCCTAACTTTGTTCTCATGGAGGCTATCTGACTATTTATAGTTGACTACAGGACCTACTATAGCATATAGTAATGACAAGCATCAACCATCCTTCTTCTTATTTAGTAATAACTGCAGGTATTGTAATCTACCACTTTTTTACTATATCATATAGGATTAACTAGCTAGTCCTTTTTATAGTTCACCACTGTATTATATAGGATTAACTATCCCCAGCCATTCTTATTATGATCTACCACTGCTCACTATATCATATCATAATGACAAGCCCTAGCTATCCTTGTTATAGTAGGTCACTAATCACTGTTTACACCCACAAATACAGTGGGCAACTTTTACTTTACCCCACAGTGAGTTTCATCTAAAACCAGTCTCATTGAAGGTACGTGTGTCCAAATTCACATTCAGTGGCAATCAGCCATCTGTTTCAAATTGAGCACTGCTGTGCCTTGTGACACACTGCACTGTGCGAACTCTGTAGTTACCTCCTTACCAGGCGGTAGCTTCAGGGTTCCCTCAGCTCCTTATATCAATGACTATAGTGCAGTTACGTCTAAAGAATCAGACGCAGACATCACTCACATACAAAACAACATAAATGATGCCAGGCAGACTTCTAAAATATATGGCACAGTTGCATCTATTTTGAGGAATCAGACACAGTTGTTTCAGACGCAGCACTTAAGAGCCAGATGCAGAGCAATTGTGTCTTATTCAAAGCCCATATTACCAAGCAAAGACGTATGAATTCTCGGGAAACAGGTGCATTGTGGCGAAAAAAAACTTTGTGAAATTGCACTTTGCTGACTGCATCAGGGTAAATGAATGACATAGGAATAACTAGTCCAAGGCATGTTTATTATAATCGGCCACTAACCCCTATATTATATAGTAATAAGATACAGATACAGGATTGCAAGAGTTGCAAAGTCAGAAGTGACGTTTATGTTTCATTCTGCTGCATGTCCGTTCAGTGGCCACATGCCATTACATTTTTCAGCTTTCCCAGCCTGCCCACACAATACATCACAACTTATGAATGGGCTGTTTCTTTTTAAACAGGCTGGATTCTCACTTTTAAGAACAAAAGTTGACAATGTGCGTCATAAAAAAATACATTAAATGTATGGTTATTATTCACTGAAAAGCAGCTGCTACAGAATGGGCACACCTTGTAGAATGATTGGAATGCATCTTTTTTCAACAAAAAAAAATATATTTACAATTTCAGTCTAAAATCTAGAGTCTAAAGTTTGGTGTTCATGTTTTCATGTTAGTGGACAAGTAAGGCTGATTCCTGGTATCAGGAAGTTACTGGGTCCCACAACACAAACATAGAGAAAAAGAAGAAAAATTCATCAATGCACATTCCCCAGTCAGACAAGGTTTTTTTTAGCTACAAAATTATGATCATAAGATAAAATGAAAAAAAAAAACCCTGTCTTTGTAAATACATGAATCTGCATAGATTACATATAGGACAGGGGGACCAGGGAATGTGCAATGATCAATTTTTCTTCTTTTTCTCTATGTCTGTAGTCAATTTGGCCAGATCAGTAGCACTTCCATTGTATTTTAGTACATTTTTATTAAAACATGGAGTGCTCCCACAACCTTTCCTTTTTGTCCCACAACACAACCCACAGCAAAACTGGAAAGTACACAACTGAACAGATCTTGTGAAGCCCTGGAGTTACATTTTGCCAGAGCCATGCACTCCCCTGCTCTATACATCCGTTATTAAACGTATATTTAATAAAATTTGATTATTTACCAGTACATGCTGTACCAGAGTACTCCATCCTATTTTGGATCCAGCTACGCTTTGAGTGCGCCTATCCGCTGTTTCTCTGAGTTTAACCCACGTGACCAGATATGGATGCGTGTCTGTATGAATGTTGCTCACCTGTGTTGCACCCAGTGGCCTCAAAGCAGGTGCTTATTTTTGAAATCTTGGCTTGGAGGCAAGTTTTAGTTGCATAAAAACCAGGTGTACATCCAAGCTGAGCCTTCTGAAGACTACCAAATTTTATCAAATATACATTAAAAACATCTTAGTTATATGAGTGGATGCTCTATACATCCACTCCAAATAACTACGATGTTTTTAACGTATATTAAATAAAATTAGATTTTTTACTAGTACACGCTGAACCAGAGTACTCCATCCAATTTTGGATCCAGCTATGCTTTAAGTGCACCTATCAGCTGTTTCTCCAAGTTTAATCCACGTGACCAGAGTGGAATAGAGGCAGCTGGATGGAGGTTACTCACTTTCATCGTCTCCTACCTGTGCAGATTTGGATGCGTGTCTGTTTGAATGTTGCTCACCAATACCCGTGTTGCTCCCAGTGGACTCAAAGCAGGTGCTTATTTTTGAAATCTTGGCTTGGAGGCAAGTTTTAGTTGCATAAAAACCAGGTGTACATCCAAGCTGAGCTTTCTGTAGACTACCAGTACATATAGATGCTACAATCACAGCCCCATGGACCTTTTCATGGTTGTGGTGCTCTCCAACTCTTTTTACATTTAAATGTGGCTCACGATTAAAAAAAGGTCAGGGACCCCTGATCTAAGGTGTAGTTTGTTCCAAGGAACAAATTACATTGTTTTCCATGACTTCACAGTGAGTGGATCACTTACAT